>NC_082699.1:67937351-68309068 GCF_949987515.2 Delphinus delphis | reverse complement strand
CAGGTTTGGTTCCAGACCACGGCAATAAAGCAATACGGCAATAAAGAGGGGCGCACGAATTTTTTTGGTTTCCCAGTGCACACAAAAGTTACGTTTACACCATAGTGTAGTCTGTTAAGCATGCAACAGCGTTATCTCTAAAAAAAAAAAAAAAAAACGATGTACATACCTTAATTTAAAAATACAAAAGAAGGGCTTCCCTGGTGGCGCAGTGGTTGGGAGTCCGCCTGCCAATGCAGGGGACATGGGTTCGTGCCCCGGTCCGGGAAGATCCCACATGCCGCAGAGCAGCTGGGCCCGTGAGCCATGGCCGCTGAGCCTGCGCGTCCGGAGCCTGTGCTCCGCAACGGGAGAGGCCACAGCAGTGAGAGGCCCGCGTACCGCAAAAAAAAAAAATACAAAAGAAAACCAAAAAATTACAGTTGTAATCATCCAAAGATCACAGATCATCATAACAAATATAACAGCAATGAAAAAGTTTGAAATATTGTGAGAATTACCAAAATGTGACACAGAGACACGAAGTGAGCAAACGCTGTTGGAAAAATGGCGCCGATAGACTTGCTCCACGCAGGGTTGCCTCAAACTTTCAATTTGTAAAAGACGCGATATCTACAAAGAGCAATAGAACGATGTACGCCTGTACCGACAAATCAATTCACAACTATTTCCTGACGACCTACTGTGCGTTCAGTCCTGGGCTGAGTGCATACCAAGGATAACTGTAAGTCTAACTCCTGGACCAAGCCCACAACTGAGGTCCCTGACTGCCTACTACTCATTGAATTGTTTGTGCGACAAATCATTGTCAAGCGCCAGCACGGACCTGCCCTGCATGGATGACCCAGGAAGGACATGAGGTAGGTGTTCCTCATTCTCTCCCATTGCACATTTAGGGAAACTGAGGGTTTAAGAGAATCAACCAGGATCACACAGTAGAACCATGACTCAAACCCTCGTCTTCCGTCTTCTTTCAGCTACAAATCTTTGCCTCCCTGTAAGGGATGTGAGGAGTCCACGTTAGAAAATGATCCCTGTAGGCGGGTGGCCAGAGCAGGCTGGACCTCAAGGGACCTGGCTACGAGGGAAGCACACATGGCCCGGGATTCATCTTGACGCCCTGTGGCTTGCCGGCACCAAAGGGCACACGCAGGGCCCAGCTCAATGGACCACGTTTTCTGATCATCCTACATGCAGGGGAAATCCTGGCTTGAATGGAGGTGCCGGGGAGCAGAAGCAACGAGGACACTGTGCTTGACCCTGCGGGACTGACGGGGAGGACGCTGGGGAAACCACCCACTCCAAAACAGCGGAGCACAGGCACCTGCACGGAAAGGCTGGCTGGACGAGGTGACGTGAGCTGAGCCTCCGAGTTAGGAAGAAAGGAGAGGGTATAAGAGTGACCCTGTATTTGGAGTCAGTCCGCCTGGGTTCAATCCTAATGCCGCCATTTACAACTTGTTGAGTTCTGGCAAATTCCTTAACTGCTCGGAGCCGTCTTTCCTCATCTCTCACAATGGGGATAATCCGACTTCTCCGGTAACATGGGGCAGAGTCAGCCCCAGAAGGCTGGATGCCCCTCTCTGAGTGCAGTGCTATAACCCAGCAGAGTGTCACCTGCATGACTCTGCAGCCTCTCCCTTGGTTCAAATCCCCACTCGGCCACCTAGCTGAGGGATCTCTGGCAGATTACTTAACTCCCCTGAGCCTCAGTGTCTTCATCTGTAAAATGGGAGCGGTGATAATAGTATCGATCTCAGAGAGTAGCTGTGTGGGTTTCATGAGCTGACATGTGTAAAGACGCCTGGGAACTGCTCTAAACTTTAGCTATTAGGATTATATAACCTTCAGTGAAACAGACAATCCTTCTTCCTAAACTGTCTATGTGTTTAGTATAGATTTCTGCACAGCGAGCTGAGTCCCAGCTCCAAATGCTCAAACTGCGGGGTCACAGAACTGAAAAGCAGGCGGCATCTGAGGAAACGGACTCTCCCCTCGAGGCAGTGAAGAGATGGCCAAACGCCCGAGGCTCACCCAACCGGGGGCACTCAAATCCAAGTCGCCTCCAAAGGCCGGCTGCACCCTTGCCCCCTCCCCATCCGCCAACGTCCCGCCCCAGCCGCGCCCATTCTTTATCCATCCTGAAACCAGCACCGCCCAGGGACCTGCGGTGAGGTTCAGTTAAAACAGTTTATGGGAAGGAAAGCCGCACTTTCTGTCTTCGCCAAAAGATAAGAGGAATCTGAGACCCGGATGGAGCCAGGAGGTCCCGTGCAGCCCCGACCCCGGGTCACAACAGACACACTCGATTTCCCAGAGCAGGACAGGCGCACTAAGCACGCCCGCAGATACACAGCTGGCGCTGGGCAAGTTGCTTAACCTCCCTGGGCCTCAGTCTCCTGTCTGTAAGACAGTGAGTACACAGGGGTTGTAGTCGTGACAAGACAGGGCCCCAAGCAGCGCCCGGCTCGCAGGAGCCTGTTCCTTGGGACCGTCGTCTCCCTGGGGGCTCCAGCTCCGTACTTCACAGCGGCTGCAGTGGTCATGGTCTACAGCCCTGCAGAGCCTTTGCCAGGCCAGCAGGTTAAGCCTGGCAGCCGGGAGCAGCAGCCACTCTGTTGTGCGGGTCCGGGGCGCAGCAGGCAGGAGGCAGTGTTCCTGGAGGTGGGGGGGTGTCCCCGAAACAGATGCACCTGGATCCACTCAGCTGACACACTGCCCGAAAAAGCAATGTCCAGATCAAAGGACCCTGGCGGTCAACCAGAGGGAGGAGTTCCTGAGAGGAGCTGGGCAGACATGGAGCCCAGATGGGGAGGTCAGGCAGTTCCGGGAGTCCTGTCGGGCCCCCGCCTCATCCCACACAGTGCAGAGCCGGCAGAGGAGCAGGTGGGTGTCCACAGGTGCTGCCCCAGACCCTCCCAGTGCAGGCACTGGGACTGACAAGCTGTGGGAGCCTGAGTAAAGCCCACATCCCCATCCCTTCCAGAATCCTCAACTGTGGTGTCTTTGTCAGAGCTTCTGCAAGCAAGCCTCTCCCACCAATATGTTAGCACAGAAATGCCTTACAATGATCTCTAATGCCCTCCACCACACACACACACACACACACACACACACACACTCTCTCTCTCTCTCTCTCTCTCTCTCTCTCTGTCTCTCTCCCTCCTCCTGGCAAGCTAGTACAGTGATTAACAGCACAGGCTCTGGAACCAGACTGCTGGGGCTGGAATACCAATGCAGCCACTTTTCAGCTGTGTGACCTCAGACACTGTACTCAGCCTCTCTGATCCTCCATTTTTCTCATCTGTAAAATGGGGCAAATTATAGCACTGCAATCCTAGGATGATTGAGGGAATTAAATCATATAACAGATGAGGCCTGATGTGCATTGCCCAGGACTTAATAAGCACTAGATGAATGTTAGCTCTGATTATTTGTTACTAATCTAATTACTATCATCAGGGAGCCATTTAATTTCACTGATCTGACTGGTATGGGCTTCATAGGGTATCAGTCCAACAGAGATTTACCAGTGACAGAGAACAGTTAAGAAACTAGGGAGGGGGCTTCCCTGGTGGCACAGTGGTTAAGAATCCGCCTGCCAGTGCAGGGGACATGGGTTCGAGCCCTGGTCCGGGAAGATCCCACATGCCACGGAGCAACTAAGCCCGTGCGCCACAGCTACTGAGCCTGCTCTTCAGAGCCCGCGAGCCGCAACTACCGAAGCCCGCGCGCCTAGAGCCCGTGCTCTGCAACATGAGAAGCCACCGCAATGAGAAGACCGCGCACCACAACGAAGAGTAGCCCCCGCTTGCCGCAACTAGACAAAGCCCGCGCGCAGCAACGAAGACCCAATGCAGCCGATTAATTAATTAATTAAAATAAAAAAGAAAAGAAAATAGGAAGGGATTATTAGGCTTCTTTGTCGGCCTCCTTCAAGCATGACCATTTCAGGTCAGGATTTCACACCTGCCCCACAAAACGGAGGTCCCTACCCCCAGCCTGCAGATCAGGACACCAAAGCTCAGAGAGGCCCAGGCAACAGAGCAGGTTCCAAAGCTAGGAAATGTGTTAAGGAAGAAAAACCAGCTTCAGAAGCGTCACCCCGTTGTGCATGTTTTCATCACTCCACACCTCTCAGCACTCCCATCACCCCATCGCCCTCCCCAAACAGCCAGGGGACACCCACACCCCGCTAACCGCTCCCCCAGCCCTAATGTAGCAGAGCTGGCCTCGAGGCAGGGTCGAGGATGGACATGGTGCGCGGGAGCCTCGGGGCTGGCCCCATAAGCACAGCCTCTGTGCCCCCCGCCCCGCCCCCAATTAGAAAAACCTCCTGCCGCTCTCACTCTCGAGCTGCAGGCACAGGGTGAGTCCCAGCCTCGGGGACAATCCCAGAACAATCCTAGAAGCGAAAGAGCTCGGAGGGCCCTGTTTCTGTCTGGTTCCAAAATCCTTTGGCCAAACAGTTTCCCCGCAACCTCTGCTCCAGATGGCTGGTCACTGCCTCCCAGAGGGTAATCCCTGTGTCTCTGCAGGGGCTGCCCATTGCCCGGCTTTCCACCATGCAGGCCTCCCCATTCCTGGACCCCCATACCCGCCCCCCACACACCAGGCCCCCTAAGGACAGCACTGACCCCCAGCAGAGCTCCCAGCAGTTCTGAAAGGTCCATCCCGCCCACTGAGCTCATAAATGAAAAGCAGAGTCCATGGGTCACTCCCCAGACAGCTCCCTCCCCATATTAAATCTGCATGCGCCCGCTCAGGAAACCAGCCCCTGAGTGTGGGAGGGTAGTACTGCTCCCATTTTGCAGCTGGGGAAACTGAGGCTCGGAGAACTGCTCGGTCTAGGGTCACCTGCTCATAAGTAACAAGGCCACGGTGCAAACGCAGGCTTCCTCACTCTGAGACACACCATTTTATTAATCCCCTTTTATACTGGTTTCCTGCCGTCTCATCTGATTTAGGGAGGGGGAGGCATGTCCTTCTCAGACCAACCCTGAGAACACAGCAGACATTCACTTACAACCTCTGACTGGTACACAAGGGGAAAAGCAGCCTGCAGGATCCCATCCCCTTTAAATCTGAAAAGTCCCAACCGGGTCTCTGGAGAGCTCTGCATTCATCCACAAACACGAACTGGCCCCACGTTAAGGGCTTTGAGTACAAGGTGAGCCAAAACCTTGTCCTCCCACCAGAAACGCTCCCGGGCTCCTGGCAGAGACAGACCCACGCGGCAGAAGCATATCAGAGAAAAGAGCACACAGGACAGAGCAGCTGGCTGTGCCAGGGGAGCCAGGAGGCCCTGCAGACCCCCCAGCTGGGCTCAAAGCCAAGACCAGCAGGGACTGGCCGAGGTGGAACGCCTCCCAGAAGATCTGCCATCTCCTCTCACCACCGGTGATGGTGGTGCCCTTCACCCCCTTGTGACAGTGGCCCTCAGACAGTGGCGGCTCTCCCATCTAAAAATTCCACCTGGACGTTTTTAACCAGAAGTCCCACCTCGGATTCAGAACTGCCTGGAACGCTACAGGACTGACAACGCACAAGTCACACGGACCAACTCTCCAAACTGCAGACCGCCTTGAAAACACGAAGCCCAGCTCGCCCGAGACCAACGGTGTGTGGAAGACGGAAGTTTGGTTGGGTTTCATGGAGTCGTAGCCCACGTCGCCTCAGCATATTACCCAGAAGAAAAAGAAAGGAAAGAGGCAAATGCCAAAAAGATGAAGCAGCCGCAAAATGCAGATAGACAAGAGCCTGAAGGATGCGGGGCCACAGGATAAGTGAAATGGCATTTCCTCCTTAGTCACTGGCAGGCACGGGCCCAACTCCAGGCCGGCGAGGCCGCTGGAGCCACGTGAATCAGCCCCTTGTTCCTGGGAGAGAAACTGAATCCGGAAGAAGCTGGGGTGGAATGTGCCCATTCCTGCCCCATCTTCCTCTTCCTCAGCTCCCACCCCTCCCCCCCCACCCGCCCCCTCCAAACACCCCCATATTCCCCATAAACCCCTGCCTCGGAAAATCCAAAATCCATGATCCCTCGGCTGATAACTTAGAAAAAAAAAAATCCTTTAAAAGGCAAGAACTCCCGGAAAAATCCAAAGATTTCACATTATCTTCCTGCAGCCCAGGCTTCCTGACCCAAATCTGGTCATTTGAGTCATCTCCTAATAACCCAGGAGTCGTCCACTATATGACCTGAATTGTCTGCTGTAGGGGTTTTTTTGTTCCCACAGTCCTGCCTGCCCCACCCCGTCTCCCCTGTGGCCACGGGAACAACATGCCCCCAGCAAGCCAGCAGAGCCAGGGTTACAACTTCCTGTCCTCCCCAAGTGCCGGCCAGCAGGTCGTGACTTCCGGAGACACCGCGGGAGAACCAGGGACTGTAAATAGAGCAGGCTAGTGTCACTCCCATCAGGCACAGAGAGCCAGGCCCCCCGCAGGATCCCCTCTGTCCATCTGGGACCAGAGTCCTGGCTTTTCCCGCGATGCGTTTTGACATTTCTGGGGCAGGGAGCAGGCAGCCTGGGGAACCTGGTCAGGTCCCAGGGAAGGTCAGAATCCCAGCTTCAGCCTTACTCGCTGGGTATGTGAACCCATCTGAGCCTGCGTGTTCAAACCTGTGACGTTAGATTCGGATAGCATTTACACCTGTCGGGGTGGCTGGGAGAATTAGTTCCATCTTGGCACATCGTGGGAACTCAACAAAGGGTAACAGATACCCAAGCACTGTACCATCAGTGCCTACACATCGACCCCTGCTATGCCCACTGTGCCAGACGTGACCACTTGACAGAACGTTTGAGAACAAGACTCAAACATTATACCATAGAAGCATCAGGAAAGCACTGGCTTCTCCAGGCAGCAAGAAAAGAGTCCTCCCCTTCATGCCCCGCATCCTGACACCTGGGAGCACAGGACGCCCGATGTGTCCGTAAGTGTTTCCTCACCTACTCACCACACCACAGTCTGCTTAGCCTGAGCCTGAATTTCCCCTAATTTCCCCTTTCACCATTATTTGTGTTGCTATCGAAGCATTTATCAACCTCAGGAAGATGCAAAACACCAATGCTATCTGAATTCAAACGCAATGTCAACTTGGAAACCTCAAAGCCACGTGGAGGTGGTGCTACCTAGGGAGCAGATGAAGCCTCAGGACGGCAGTGCAGCAACCTGTGGCAAGGCTGAAAGTGTGCCTACGCCACGCCCTGCGTCCCTGGGGACACCTACGCGTGTACCTGGAGATGTGTGCAGGGAAGCTCACCCCAGTGTTGCCTGTGGCCGCAGAAACCTGGAAACAGCCCAAAGTCTACCACGAGGGGCATGAAGTATCAGCCACAGCGGCGGCATCACCCAAACATAATGAGGGGTGAAAGGAGCGAACTGCAGCCATCACACCCTACATCACGCCACTTCCACAAGAATTTCAAGTATCCAAAGGGTGCTCGAATGCCCTCCAGACAGACCAAGTTCAGAAGAGTGGTACTTCTGTGAAGGGAAGGAAATGGAATGGGAGAAGAGGCCCTACAAACGTCCATTTTATCTCTAGTTTGTTTTTTTTTTTTTTTTTTTTTTTTTGCGGTACGCGGGCCTCTCACTGCTGTGGCTTCTCCCGTTGCGGAGCACAGGCTCCGGACGCGCAGGCTCAGCGGCCATGGCTCACGGGCCCAGCCGCTCCGCGGCATGTGGGATCCTCCCGGACCGGGGCACGAACCCGCATCTCCAGCATCGGCAGGCGGACTCTCAACCACTGTGCCACCAGGGAAGCCCTCATCTCTAGTTTTTTTTTAATATCTACAAAAGCAATGATCCAAAGCAAACACGCAACATCACGTGACACTTGTTAATCCTGGGGGTGGGAACAGGGTCATTGATAAGTGGCCCTTTGTGGCTTCTTGGTTTGTGTTTCAGATCTGGATGACTCACATCATGCAAAGAAACCCCCAAACGCAGCAGAGTCACCGAGAAGGACGGAGTGGAGCAGAGAGCTGGGGGCACCCAGAGCACCCCCAGAGCACCGCTACTTTAAAGGGGGCCGGGGCTGCCTGCATCCCGAACACGCCTCAGCGGTCCAGTGCCACTTGGCCTTAACCCTCTGGCATGTGCTCGACCCAGTCACCTCCGCCCCCTTCACACTCCCTCCCCAGGAATCAGGCTCAGCCACCAATGCTGGGCTCTGCCACTCAACCAGACACGGCTACGCTGCCCAGCCCTCAGGCACCTTCCCAGTGGTGACTCACCCGGTCCTCTCAACAAGCGCACGAGGGGCACAAGGCAAGGACCGCCCCTTCAGTGAAAGGCGTGGAGCTGAAGCCTCAGAGAAGTCCGAAGAACAGCGTGAGCTGACTCAACAACTGGAAAACAGGACAGTCTCAGAAGCAATCTGCCTCGCAAATCTGGCCCAAGTCAGGGGTTTACTCTGCGTCAGGTTCCGAGAAGGGGGACTAACCACCAGCTGGGTTTTAGACTGAGGTCATCTAAATTTCACAATAACCAGCTTCACAGAGGAGGCGATGAAGGCCCAGAGAGGCCAAGCATCCTCCCCAAGATTACACAGCCAGGAAACACCAGATTTTTCTAACACACCCCCATCACCTCCCTGGAGCATTTCTCCATCAGGAAAATTCGCTTTCTGACGAGCATCCTCATATTCCCCGAACATGCAACAAGGCGTTTCCCGGGCCCCTGGGTGAGCAGAAAGCTGGGGGCTTGTCCTGGCTCATGTTTATTTGTTTACGTCATCGCCTGCCAAAGCCAGTCCTGAACCTCTGAGTGACTCAGAGACCTCACCGGGAGCAGCTGCTCTGTGGCTGGAGCCAGATAAGCCTCCACGGGGGAGATGGGGAGGCTCAGGGCCGTTCCTGGTAACTAGGTGGAGCCGACCCCCTCTCCCCAGAAATCCCCACCCCCATGCGGAGTCATAGACGGTAGCAGATAGGTAGACGGGAGGGAAAGACCCCACTGCCAGCAACTGCCCTGCAAAACCAGCTATGAGCACGGCTGACACTTTAACAGGACCAAGAAAGGGGGACCAAGCTTCCCCCCACCACCATGGGTGCCAGGAAGGGGACAGGTGAGAAGAGAGAGCAACCAGGGCAGATGGGAACGCAAGCACAAAGCCAAGGCCCCGAAGCTCCTCGAGGGCCCACCATAGCCACCCGAGTCCCAGAGTGGCAGACACAGACAGAGCTGGACTCCAGCCTCCAGCGTCCTAAGCTATGGCACGTCACTGCCTAGCTCTGGCCTCCAAAGCCTTTTCCCTGAAGGTTCTATAAAGCAAAGGCAGACAGCATCTCCTGAAACTGCAGCCACCCACAAAAGCGTGTTCTCTTTATCCTACACCCCTAGTCCTAACTGAATAGAATGTATGGGTTCTAATGTCAGAATAATGAAGAAAATGTTCCCCCTTTTTTTTAAGGCAGCCGAGTCTCCTTTCAAACTTCTCACACAGCCCCTCACTCTGCCCCTCCTTTGGAGAAATTGAGAATCATTCCCCAGCTTTCTCAAATATGCTCCCCTTCTCCCCCGATGGCCTGCCCTGCCTCTCACATTAGCCAGGTTAAACAGGCGCCACAGGGAAGAGGCTCAAACTCACCCACGCTGACCCAGGCTTCCAGCGGCCAAGGCCATGGCCCTGCCCCACTGCGTGAGAAATTTTTTGTGTAGTAGCTATAAACCTTCCATTGCCTCCAAACCCGCTCAGGGATAACAGGGTGTTGGGGAAAGGGTGAGAGGTCAAACAGAGACCATCCTGGAATCTGCCCCCTTCATTAACTTTGGAATTCCGCAGGCCAGTGTTTTCTCAAGCCTTTTTACACTAAACACTCACCCAGGAGGAGGGGACGGCCATTCTCACACTTCAGGCTCCAGCTGAAAAAGCCAGGACCTGGCTTCCTGGGATGAGGGAGGGCCAGCAGCAGCCCCTGGGCCCCCACAGGGAGGAGCTAACACTGAAGGAGCAAATACTCAGGTAAGAACTAGAGATTCAGTGGTGTTATGGTCCTGACTTTGCTATGATGAACGTGAGGCTCAGAGAGGTTTAGGAACTACAGCAAAGTCACACAGCTATGAAACAGCAAAGTTTCACAACCTGGCTGTGTTTTGCTCCAAAGACCGCCGTCTTCCAACAACTGCAGCTCTCAGCCAAAGGAGGGCAAGGATCTCCCAGTCGGTCCCAGGCACCCTGTGAGGTAGGATCTGGGCGCCCGGGCCTGCCACTCAAATTAGCACGGAGGCCTGTGTGTAATTCCAGGGCTGGAAAGAGCATCCAACACTGAAAACACTCCTGTGAAATGACACCCTGAAGAGTCACCAAGATGACCCCTTGCTAACGCTGCAGCCCCTGCCACAATGCACGTGTCTTTAGGTTGTACTGTGGGTCAGAGCATCAGAGGATGGCACGTAATAAGCCTTCAACAAATGTCTGCTATGCAAACGGTAAGAGAACCAGCAGTGTGAAGGTCTTTTGGATTTTCCGTAAAACCCCAAAGAAAGTACCATCCACATGCTGCTTAACGAGCCTCATATAAAGACTACATCTTGTAACAAGTTTTCTTTAGTGTTTATATCCAGGAGGAGTCTCTCACTTTCAAAGACAAACAGGTTTCCTTCATTTAGACCAAGGGGCAAACTATAGCCTGTAGGCCCTTTGCCAGTTCTTTTTTTTTTAATTAATTTATTTATTTTTGGCTGCATTGGGTCTTCATTGCTGGTGTGGGCTTTCTCTAGTTGCGGTGAGCAAGGGCTACTCTTTGTTGCAGTGCGCGGGCTTCTCATTGTGGTGGCTTCTCTTCTTGCGGAGCACAGGCTCTAGGCGTGTGGGCTTCAGTAGTTGTGGCTTGCGGGCTCTAGAGTGCAGGCTCAGTAGTTGTGGCGCACGGGCTTAGATGCTCCACAGCACGTGGGATCTTCCTGGACCAGGGCTCGAACCCGTGTCCCCTGCATTGGCAGGGGGATTCTTGACCACTGCACCACCAGGGAAGTCCCTATTGCCAGTTCTTATAAATAAAGTTTTATGGGAACACAGCCATGTCCATTCATCTACATACTGTCTATGGCTGCTTTCCAGACACAAAGGCAGAACTGACTAGTAGTGACAGAACTGTACAGCCCACAAAGCCAAAGATATTTACTACTCAACCCTTGAGAGAAAAGGTTTGCCAAGACTTGATTTAGACACAAATATAATCTAGTCAGTGTGTCGTGCTAACCAGGAACTCAGAACTAAACTTACTGTTCAATACTAGTAACTCACGCATCCTCAATGGTCTTTATTTCCATAGGTCTGTATGTTTTGATCCTCTAACTCCATTTTAACACTTGGTTTAAAAATAGCGAATAATCCCTGAGTGCTGATTATATGTCAGGCACTGAAGTAAGCCCTTCAGTATGATCTCTTATTTAATTCTCACAATAAGCCCATAGGGTAGGTAGTATTTATCCCCTATTTACTGAGGAGAAATGAATGAAAAAAACATGAATGAATGAGTCATGGATTGATTGCATAGTGGTGATATTTACTACTTCATAATCCAATCCCAGAGAGTAATACAGGAGTTGATTGGAAAACTTTGGTGCTCAATAAGTAGAATAGAGTTGGCAGGGCTGAGATCAGCTGACTTTGTCAATTCGAGCAGAATTATAGGATTACAAAGCACTATCATCCCGAGATTCTTTTTGTTTTCAATCTAGCTTCAGACTAAGCTGTGCAGTCGTTTCATCATGAATCTTCTGGATTTAGGGAGGATCACAGTGGACTAAACAGCACAGTGACATAGAGCTACTCAGGTCAGTCTGAGGAACACTCTGTCTCCAGTGATGTGGCCGGGGCCACACAGCCAAAGTGCCACCAGTCGAAGCAAGGACATGTGCTCCAAATTCAGCGCTCTGCAGGAGGGCTGTGTCCACATGTTGCTACCTTAACATTTTTGCAAAACTGACCTTTTTGTAACTTACATAACTACATCCTAAGCAGTAATATCCGAAAAATCACACGTCTCCTATGCCAATCATGGTCTTTTTCTAATTCAAGTTAAAATAAATATAAAACAATTTTTTTTAAGTTTGCCCCTCTATAACCTAGAGGCACCTTGTACACCTCACTGCACTCTTGAGAACCACAGGCCAAGCAGGAGCAGGGAGGCTGAATGCTGACAGATAGAAGGGCATGCCAGCTTCTCCGCGCTCTCCTGAGATAATCTTGGTAGTTTTCTGGATCTCTCTGAACCTCAGTTTCTTCATGTGTAAAAGTGGGGTTCCACCCACTTCCCCAGGTTGGAAGATTAATCAAGCTTTGATAAACACCATCCGTTAAGCAACCCCATGGCTGTTCAGTGACAAGCCTGGTCTCCAGACTCAGCCTGTGTGGAGCCCAGGCCCCGCCATGGGAGAACAGGTCCAGGCTGCTAAGCCATCTCCAGGAATGCTGGGTGGGGTGTCCGTGGAGGTGGGGGGCAGCCCTGCATCCCCCAGACCCTCCCCCGTCAACTAGAATGTGTGCTATCAATCACCACAAGGGCCTATCAGTTAATTAAATTTTAGAAAAAAAAAGGTCGGGCATGCTCTAGCAGCAGCCTGGGGTAACAGGGCTCAAAGAAAAATGGGTTCTTCCAAGCAGCTAAAAACAGACTTGTGAGATGGTATTAGGCCAAGCAGAAATGTGAACTGGCCACACAATTGCAAAGGAAAAACTGGAGAAGCCGATGTGGACCCAGAAAGTGGCAGCATAGCAGCAGCGCCAGGCCCACCAGGACCGACAGCACCAGAGGCATCCTGGCTTACACCTGCCTTCCCAGAGCAAGTGCTGCTGCCTTCACTCCCAGGCTAGAAGAGAAATTAGACAGTCTCCCTAGCAATGAGGATACCAAGGCCCAGAGAAGGGAGGCGATCTGCCCGAGGTCACACAGTCACTGGGGGCTAAGAAGGGAGTAGAAGTTATGTCTCCCAGTTCCAAGCTGCGTGAACCAGCGGCTTTGGAATCAGTGAGAACTGTGTTCCAATCCTGCCTGTGTTCCCTGGGGGAGACCTGCTTTGCCTGTCTGGGCTCCCAGTTACTTCAGCACTAAAAGAGACTGTTCTAGTGCCCACCCCATAGGTCTGGTCTGGGGCTGGAATGGAATAAGGTCTGACACGTGCCCTGCACAGCACGTGGCTTAACAAATGGCGATTATTCCTACATCTGTGCCTGCAGGGTGCAGCCTCGCAGACACGGGGCAGCTGCTCGGAGCAGCCAGAGAGGGGGGAAAGCGGGCATCTTACTTCTCGCCGTGACCATTCTGTGCCTTCTGGTGCCCGAGCCCACCCACCCCCTCCCGGGAGGAGCGTGAGATAACCCAGACCACCACAATGGGGTTATTCTAGGGAGTAACTGATAAAAGGAGAAAAAGCAGGGCTGCGGGCCATGTGATAAGTGAGGGCGCAACTCTGCAGCAGGAGGGCGCGGGGAGATGGCAGAAGACATGCGAGGGGCCTGGGAGGGCAGAATCGGAAGGGGCAGTGCTGTGCCTCGGTGTCCCCACTCACTTGCCTAGCTGAACCCCTCACATCCCTAGGAAGAGCTCTGATGGCCATTGCAAGCCCAGCCCAACCTCCCAACCCTCCAAGGACCCCCAGACCCTCAAGAGCCCGCCCCACAGGACTCCTCTCCCTGTCCTGCTTGGCCGTGGACAGCAGCGAGCAGAGCAACTGTCACCAATTCCTCCCAGCAGACCGTGGACCCCTGGGGGCTGTACTGTGACCCCAACCACACCTGGTCCTGCCGCCCAGCATGGGGCCTGCTTCCTCCATACAGGGAGCACAGAGTTCTTACTGAAAGCCTGTCTCTCCCAGGTGACAAAGAGGAACCCCAACCTAAGGACCCCAGGAGCATTCCACAGCAGGCAGTGCTACACACACACACACCACACACACACGCACCACACACAACACACACACACCACACACAACACACACACCACAAACACCACACACACACCTCACACAACACACACAACACACACACCACAAACACACACACATACAAACACACCTCACACACCACACAAACCTCACACACCACACGCACACCATACACAACACCCTTCTCAGCCTCCTGCTCTGCCTTCTCTTGGATGAATAACCTTGGGCAAGTTACATGGCCGCTCAACGCTCTCAGCTGTAAAATGGGCACACTGCTGTCCGCCGGGGGAACTGCTGGGCTGACCAAGTTACACAGATGCTCAAAAAGCGTGTCTCCCTCTAGTCTGTCCTCTTCACAGCCGCCGAAAGAGATCACCACCTGATTTCTGTGGATCACCACCTGACCTGATCAACTACGATGCAGTAAATAAGAGGCCTGCTGTGTGTTTAGGCTGTGAACAAGGCACACAGGTCTCCTGACCTCAGCTTACCTTCTAGGGTGGGAGAAAGAGAGGAAATCAAATACCTTGCCTAAGTGGTTATAATATCACGACGCATGGCGGAGCTGTGGACCAGGACAGCGGGGAATAACCAGAGGGCCACTACTTCCACGAGGAGGTCAGGGAAAGCCGTGCTCACAAGCGCCGTCGGGCCTGAGCAGAACCGGAGAGAACGCAACCAAAATCGAACCCCAGGCACCGCCCCTCGTGCCGTCCTGGCAGCCAAGTGCCAGGTGGTCCCAGGTGGCCTGAGCGCACGGGGCACTGGCTGTCGGAGCCGCCACTCTCCTGTGGGCAGCACAACGCTAAGGCAACATCCCTCAGAGCCACCAACCTCACGGCTGCCCGGTCAGGACAGCTTGTCAACTGCAGAACTGCCGCAGTCCTCCGTCGCCGAGCCCAAGTCCGGCCACTCGCGGACAGGAGGCCCCTTTTCCTTGCCTGCTGCCGGCCGGCCGCTCGGCCTTCCCGTGGGCTCTGGGGACGGGGACCTTTGATCAACTGTCCACGCCAACCAGCAGTTCCCAGTTCAAAGGCCAGCACGGCCCACCTGGCTCTGCTCAGAAAGACTTCCAAGGCCCAAGCAACACCCCTCCTTCCTGGAAGCCTTCCCCCAGGCAGCCGTGAGTGACCTTCCCTACCACGTGCTGAGCATCTGCTGTGCGCCAGACACGACACTGGGTGTCGGCACGTGCACGACTATTTTGGGACCAACACCAACCCTATGAAGGACGACGATGAGTCACCCCCACTGAGTAGAGAAGGGCAAGCAATCCAGGAGTCCCTTGTCCCGAGTCACTCCACAGACACGATTCACAGATTCCAACCCAGGCCCGTCTGGCTCCACAGGAACCCAGCGGTGCCTGCAGTGTCTTAACTCGCCAACGATCATGTCCTCATTCACCCTTTCTGCAGCAGGAGACGTGCCAGGCACTATACAGTGTCTTGGAGACACAGAGCCACACAGAAGAGGCCCTGGCCTTCAAGGCACGTATGATCTGGTAGATGAGGACAGACACACGAACCGGGCAAATCAGTAGAGGGTGACAGGCACGATGACAACATCAGTGACGGCTCCTTGGAGGCAACTTTCCATTTCCATCTGTCCCACACACACACCCACCACGATGCCAGACACACAGAGCGAGCTCGTTAAATGCCAGCCCCTTCTGAGAGCCGGCCACGTGGTGGTGACCTCGCACCTGAAGCCCAGGTGGGTGCTGGACAGAACACGCGGGAGATACGTGAACAAGGAGAAGGTGGCCTTACGTTTCATAGGGAGCCCCCAAGGGAGCTGGCAGAGCCCCAACCGAACATTCCTGTCGGCAGCAAAGGCAGGAAGCTTCAGTCCTCCGTCCACCAGGGGCACCCGGGCTGCAGGAATCCGCGAGGCACTCAGCCAGGGCCTTCCCAAAACCACCTTTAGCATCCAGAAATGGGGCGGTGTGTGTCATTGGAGAGAGGGCTTCCACCAGCGTTATTCCTCAGGCGGCCGAGAATCACTGTACATCCACGCGGCTCAGAAAAGCCTTTAGGGAAGCTCCACGCAGCTGACAGGCGCGGCCACCACGAGGGACCATCTTTTTAATTCCGTTCTGGTCAAAAGATCAAGCCTGGGGATGGGAAGGAGAAAAATCGACCTTGTTACAATCACGGACCCAGAGCAGCAGTTACTCTTCCTTCCTTACGTTTGACCTAAGACGTTGAGAGGGGAATCACTAAAAATAAGGCCCTGCAGCTCTGACACTAAAATAGAGGTGAGGCCAGAGACCGAGGGGGAGTGTCCTACAGGCACCAGAGCCCTCTCACCAAGGGAACTTTCTACTGCTTAGGGTTCCTCCTTAGGAACTATCCAAGTAGGGCAAAGGGGCTGAGGTACGCCCGTTATAAAGAGGAGGACAGAAAGTTCCGGAAAGGTTAGGTGGCTGGCTTAGGGAGTGACCGGCACAGCCAGGCCTGGCACCCTGCCCTGGGTTCCCCTGCAGGGCCCAGAGGTCCCAGCTGAGGGGGTTTGGGGTCAGCTGGTAGGAAGTAGTTCTCTGTTTTCTTTTTAAAGATAACCGCAAAGCCTTGGCGTCCTTCCAGGCCTTGTCCTGTGCTATGAACGTCTTCAGGGGCAGGGCCTGGGGCCTGTTCCTTTTTTATTCATTCCTTCAGCAACTGCTGAGCGCCTACCAGGTACTCAGTACTGTTATAGCTATATGGGGAGACCTTGGTCTCCTAACCCGGAGTACTTAACTTACTCTAAAGATAACTGAAAAACAAACAGATGTGGGAGGGAGGGAGACGCAAGAGGGAAGAGATATGGGAACATATGTATATGTATAACTGATTCACTTTGTTATAAAGCAGAAACTAACACACCATTGTAAAGCAATTATACCCCAATAAAGATGTTTAAAAAAAAAAAAAAAAACAGATGGATCCACAATGCTTAGGGCTTGGGGTTCAACAGCCACCTACCCACCCATGATAACAATACCTGCCCTTACGGAACAGCAGTTACCCTGCTAAAAGCTCTGGCCCCCATCTGATACAATCCCCAGCCACCCTGAGACTCCTGCCCTTATTTTCCAGATGAGGAAAGATAGCCATAGACAACTAGGAAGAGTAGAGCCCGAATCTGAGCCCAACCTGTCTCCTGAGTCTGCGCCCTGATCCGGGATGCCTACCCGAAGGGCCGTGGCTAAAACTTAGTTCCGGACGTTCCCCCTGCATAGAATCCTCATTTAATCCTCACCCACAACCCTACGCGTTATAGAACATTCTCATCTGACTTCAGAGATGAGAAAGCTGAGGCCCAGACAGCTTAAGCCACTCGCCCAAGGTCACACAGCTAGAAAAACCACAGAACAGGGATTTGAAATCAGGCAACCTGGCTCCAAAGCCCATGAGCTTGACCATTACGCCAACTGTCATCAACAGCAACCACTGCTGCAATTACACATTTTCCAATACTTAGTGGTAAAAGACAGCACAATTCATGAGCCTACAGTTCTGGAGGCCAGAAGTCCAACACAGGTCCCACTAAGCTCAAATCAAGGTGTCGGCAGGCTGTGTTCCTTTCTGAAGGTTCTAAGAAGAATCCGCTTCCTTGTCTTTTCCAGCTTCTAGAGGCTGCCCACATTCCTCGGCTAGTGGCCCTTCCCTCCATCTTCCTCTATCACAGCACCTCTCAGCCCGTTTCCATCATCTCATCTCCTCTAACTCTTCTGCCCCCCTCTTCCACTTTTAAGGTCCCATGAGATTACACTGGACCCACCCAGATGATCCAAGATAATCTAGCTCAAGGTCCTGAACCTTAATCTTATCTGCAAAGTCCCTTGTGACAAGTAAGGTACCACATTCACAGGTTCTGGGGATTAGGACATGGGCATCTTGGGGGGTCATTATTCCATCTATTGTTGCAGCCACGCCAAAGGGCATCCATCCTCTGTGTTACTCATTCTTCAGCGACCAGAGGTCAAAGAGTGAGTCCCCTTGCTCCATTTAAACCGACTGACACAGCTTTTAGACCCAAGAGAAAGATGGGTTCAAAAGGAAGCTTAAATGTCGAGACAAAAGTACAGGAGAGTGGCTGAAACGTTAGAGTTGGAAGTCACGCTACCAAATTTACTAGCTATGTTACTCTGGGGAAATATTCTTCACCCTTGGTTTCCTCATCTGTAAAATGGGAGTAAATCACATCTACCCACTTCTTGGCAGTGCTGTGAGGCTGACATGAAATAAGCAACATAAAGCACTCGGCACGTTGCTGGGCACACACTCAGGGCTCAGGGTCAGCCCTTACTTCACACATCAAATGGAGGCGGCCTCCCACCCGTCGAGGGCGGTCTGTCCCAGGACCCCTCACAACCGCCCCTCTTTCTTCCTCGGCTCTGGCCCAGGAGCAGCACCGCACCAGAAAGTTAGGACCGGAGTCGGGTCGGCTGAGAGGGGCTGCTTACGGCAGGAGGGGGGCAGGGATTTACGGCACCAGCCCCGGTTAATGGCAGGGGAGGGAAGGGGGCACATAGTCTTGTTAAATGTTTACTGAGGCCCACAGGCAAATATGAAGCCCAGTTTGTTTTGCTGGCGTTGGGTACATTAAAGCTCTGTCACCTGGGGAAGAGTTATTCCATGGTCTGTTGGGTATTACTGCAGCAAAGCGGTGGTCCCTGACCAGGGGCAGGGGCAGTGCCGACGTTCTCGCACGAAGGCAGCTCTGCCACGGACTCCACCTGCAAGAACTTAGGATGCAGGGCGCTGCACACCACGGCTTCTAGGACCATCAAACAGCAACCCTTCTCCCTCAGGGAGCAGTTCTGTTTCCTCTGCTAGGTGACTCCTTTTGGGTCATTTGCTCTTCCTGTAATGGATTAGCCAAAATAAAAAAAGACAGGCAATACCCAGGACTGGCTTGGCTGGGGAAGTGGAATTTTCACACAAGCCGGTGCACAGACATTCTGAAGAAAGAAAGACAAACAACCACTTTGGGAAGCTGTTTTGCATTATCCACCAGAGCTGAATATATGCTTTACATATTCCACGCTTAGGTATAAACTCACAGAAATGTGTACCGATGTTCGCCAAAAGAGATGCTGTCGGATGTTCACGGCAGCGCTACTCATGACAGCCACACGCTGGAAACGACTCAAACGCCTCCCGGCAGGAGATTGGATACTACACACACACACACACACACACACACACACACAGGAATATTACAGAGCAACGAGAATGATCTACAACTGCACGTAGCATGTGAATATATCTCACAAATGTAATTTTGAGTGAAAGAAGCCAGACACAAGGGAATGCATTGTGATGTCATTTATATTAAAAACATAAACATGTCAACCTAGTCTATGGACAAGGTTATCTGAGTGAGGGGGGGAAGGGACAGTCAGTGACGGGAAGGGGTCAGGAAGGGGCTTCTCACACGCTGGTAGTGTTCTATCCATCCCGGTGGTGGCTACACTGGATGTCTTATCAAGCTGTTTTATATGCTTCTGATATGTGTGCTTTTTTATGCATGTAACCTCAATAAAAAGTTAAGTAACATTTTTTTTTTTTAATGTCTCCCGTGCAAGTACGTTTGCTGGAATACTGAAGACGTGGCAACACCCGCTCAGGCCTGGGAATGGCCCCTTCTAGGTCTCTCTGCCTTGTATTTTCATGCCCTGCTGCCTTACAGCTGACCCTGCCCCGGGGAGGGTGATCAGGGAAACACTTCACAAATAAGCTCGCTCTGGCCTAGTGACACGGAATTTGACATGGAATTGCCCCACAAGAAAATACAGCCCCTGGCCCGATTCTCTTGGTTGAGTCTTTCCCCTCTTAGCCTCTGCCTCTGTCAGGCCCAAATACGTCACTTCGTTCTTGACCGTCCCTACCAGGTATTTCCAACAGCTGACCGCTGCCCGGTAGTGAACATGCTGAAGAAGAACGAGAAACAGCCTGCCTCTATTTCCTACCCAACACCTAGAGCATCTTTCTAAAATATCAGCTTCCCCTAAAGACGGGATGCACAGAGAGTGCTCTGGGAATAGGAAGGCTTAAGGGACCCTGGGTTGGCAGAGACCGGAATGCACAAAGCCAGGTCACGCAGCCCCCGGCGCCGACACTGGGAGAGAAACACAGTCTCTCTGACTGTGATGGTGGGAGCCGGAGAGCGTGTCTCCTAGTGGGTGCCTGGCTGGCCTCCAAGCCCTCCCTCTGCTTCTGGGTCTCCTGGACTCCGGGTGTATGTTTTCCCTCTCTTGCAGCAGTGATCAGTCGGAGTGTTCATTTTAGGAGGAGCAAGAGTCAGCAGATGCTGCCCGCGCCACCTCTGAAAGCTGCCGGGGCGGGGAGGGGGGCCAGCTGTGGGGAGGAGGGACCGGTTCCCCAAGGGGAGGATCCAGTCGGTAAAGCTCGCACCGTCTTAGCTGGCCTCGCTCTCTCTCAGGTACGCGAGACTCCATCAACACGGATGCTACCAAGCAGGTGTCTGCTTTATCTTTTTCTGAGGAAGGGAGTGGCGGCAACTTCTCCAGCCGTGTCCGTATTATTTCTCAGTGATACCCCGAGAGCTGGGGCCTGCCTAACCTGGGGAGATAAATCAAGCAGATTTGTTCCCAGGGAAAGCGGCAGCTGTCCGACTGCTGACTGACTCTTTTTGCTTCGTTTCAGTTTCTCCCCAGCGTGTGCTGGGATGATACGGATCAGCTGCCTTGGAATTTCCAAGCCTTCCAGCCCATGCTCCCCGACTCGCCCCCATCCCACTCGCCCAATTCCTCATTCAGGGGATGGGGGCTCGGGGGCCAGATAAACCCGGGTGGGAATCGCAATGGGGTCAGTCGCTCGCTGGCCACGGGCACAGCCCTTAGGCTCTTTGGAAGTGTTTCCTCACCTGTTGAATGAAAACGAGGAACCGAAACGCATGTCCCCTGGGGTTCGTATGTGGAGGAGACTGTATACAAAACGCTCAGGGCCCAGACCTGCCCACGGGGGCTCCTGACTCAGCAGAAAGTCAGCGTCACCTCAACCGTCCTGATCAGCCGGTACTGTTGCTTGGGAGATGCAGACTGAGCCCCGCCCCACTCACCAAAGTCAGCAACGGACTGAAGTTCCTCTGCACTGAACCATCTAAGGCCAGGTACCTCCACCTCCACCTCCACCGATTAGAGCCGTTCTTCAAAAATTCTGACATTCGGGTCCAGCCAGGCTCCCGGAGACCTGCAGAGCCCTTGAGAACTCAGCAGAGGTTCAATAAATGTTGGCTGGAATAGTTAAGTGACTAATCATAACTGCACATCGAATGCTCACAATGTCCGGCATGGTGCTAGGAGCTGGAAATCACATCGGCCAAGAAAGACAGGATCCCTGCCTTCAGGGAGCTCTCAGGCTATACCAAGAGATCCAGAGATATGAACGGGCAGATGGTGCATGGCCGCAATCGGATATGCTGGTGATGGCCGGGCACCCGTGGCAGGGTAGTGGGTGCTCCACAGAGGAGAAGAGGCTGCTGGACCACACTGAATGTGAGAGGCCCCAGCATGTCAGAGCACAAGAAACCTTGCAAGTAATCCGGTTCCTCACTGAACAGCTGAGAAACAAGGCCCAGAGAGGTAAAGTGACTTGCCCAGGGTGGCCTAGCTAAGACCTGCACGATGCAGAATAAGAAGCAAATCTTGAGCGAAAAAGGGTGGGCTGGGCACACGATGCCTGGGACAGGCACTGCTCCTGAAGCCAGCGTGACCAGAGGCCTGGCAGAGCAGGGCCATACCACCTGCAAGCTCGCTCCAAGAGCACTGGTTCTCTTATGCTGTGTGACCTCAACAATGCTGTGAGGTAGTAAACTCGTTTTCCAAAGGGGACACTGGCACACAGCAAGCTGTACGCCCAAAGCCATGCGGGAGTCGGAGACCCTGAGACAGGAGCCCCGGCGCTCTGCCTCCACAGCCTTTTTGCCTAACCACTAGGCTGTCCTGCCTTAGAAGGGGGATATGGAGGGAAAGACCGGGGGCAGGGTGACAGGATAAGAAGGTTCTGGAAGATAGAGTTGGGGAGGGCTCTTGGGAGTTTGGTCGCTAGAAAATGCAACGAACAGAGACTCCCGAGGCATCAGTATCCACCGCCAGGAACTGACCAGAACGCCCCGACCCAGTGACCTGTCAGTGGGTCCCGGGCTTTGCTCTTTCCCCGAGGTAAGTGTCTCCTGTTGCCCACAACATGCTGCTCCAGAAGGTTCCTCGTCAGAGTGGGACGTTTGCCCATCACATCATTCCCACCAGGCTCAGGGATGACAGGGTGGGAGTGCGGCAGTGGGTCTCCCCAAAATAACTGACCCCTGACTGCTTCTCCCCACCTGCAGGTGAGAAGACAAATGGTCCTGGAGAAACCTGGGAGCAGCGCCCACCCAGGTAGAACGTGATGACACCTCACTGGTCATAGACTGTCCTACAGACACACCTGTTTTGGGGGTACAGCTGTCTTGATTACAGATCCCTGGGATTACTTCACAAGAGCTTTCTTTTTCATTAACTAGACCAGACCAGAGAGAAATAGCACCAGCAATTGTAAGAGAGACAAAGAGGCAGGCAGACAGACGGATGGATGGAAAGACAGACAGCAGGGTGGGCGGGAGGGAAGCCGTGCCCAGCAATGACCAGCGTTTTACAAACAGACCAGGGTGAGAATTCTAGCTCCAGTGCTTACCAAGCAGCTGTGAAACCTTGAACTTCAGTTCTCTGAATCTACTTGCCTCCCTGCAAAATAGGTTCTGCCTTGCACAATTAGGCGGGAAATTAGAATTAACCTATCCAAGCCCTTACACATAATAGGTCCTCAATAAAAGAAAACCTTCCATTTAATCAGCTCACCTCCATGATGCTTTACACCCTGAAGGTGATTAAGACACTGAAATGAACTGAGAAAGCCATGAACACTTTCCTTCTACAAATGACAAGCCTTCAAAGTCTTTTTTTTTTTTTTTTAAGTTCCTTCTGTTTGCTTTTGCTCATAAAGAACCGCAGGGAAAGGTCAGCAAAGACCCAACTGTCAGTCAAATCCCAGGAAGAAAGGGGACAAAGGGCCACGGAACTGAGCCACCCAACAGGGACTAAAGAGACAGTTCTTCACAGGACAGCAGAACTCACCCTTGAAGACTCCAAAGAGAGAAGCTCTAGGATGCATTATATTCTCCAAGAAAGTAACTCTGAAGGAGAGTCAAGATTTCACACCCTGCCTGCAAAGAGCTTCTCATTAAAGCAACGCGGCTACAGGAAATAAAGAGTCCACTGAAGGACTGAGCCCACAAACTGCAGTGGACGTGCTCCAGGACCTCAGGGAGCCCTGCACGGGATTGGAGCTGTTTTCATGGACGGATCATGGGCAGCCTGAGAGGTGTACAAGTTGAGTAGAAGGGAAAAGAGGCTCAGGGTAGTGGGAGCGGTAGAAGGAGGAAGACGAGAAACAGCGTTTATTAGTCGCCAGTCACAGAAGAGGCCCTTTTTAATTCCATTTAATCCCCATTAATGCTCACAACCGCAGAGACAGGTCTCAAATCCCCGAATTACAGAAATGTCAGCAGGGAGAGGGAAGGCATCTTGCCCCACGTTGCACAGCTCTCAAGGGGTGGAACTGAACTCGGAACCATCAGCCTACAAGCCTCCTCAGATCCACCATGACACCAAACCCTGGCCTTGCTTTAGGATTTGGGTCACGTTCCCAGCACCCTGAGCTCCCGGGCTCTCGGGGGCTGGGGACTGACTTCCTCAGCCTTCTTGGTGAACTTCTACTCATCCTGCAAAGCCCTTTCTCTCACTGTGCCTTCCCCAATCTTCTCATCATCCCCCTGTGCCTTACAGCTAAATCCACTGCTGCCCCTTCCCCAGCGCTCCCACCGCATAAAGGCAGACACCATATCAATTCAAATCCCAAGCCTGTCACCTCTGGCCCATTTGCTCCGGCTCCGGCACAGTGACCCAATATGCGGAATTGGCATATGCTCTAAAAGCACACAGGCCTTGTTCTCTCCACGGCCCTAGTCCCACACTGAGCTGCCATCATTTGTATCTGAGCTTTCTCCATCACAAAGCTGTGCGTAAGCAGCTTGAGGATAGCAACTATGTTATCCTTAAATTCCCCGTTTCCCAGAACCCAATCCTGCAGCTGCTTAGCAGCTAGTAGCTGCTCAATTAATGCTCATGCTGGATAGTCATCCACTGAGCATTTACTGCAAACCTACTGTGTCAGTCACTGTGCCTGGCCAGAATGATGGAGACTGTTTGTCTAACGGAGAGAAGGCAAAAAGATTCCAAAGGAAAAGTGAACGGTTCTGAATCACCGATTAACTGAAGGAGTGGAGCAGAGAGATTCTGGAAGGGAAATAGCCCCTTGGAGACTCAGCCTCTGGAATCACAACAGCCTACTCGCATCCTGTCTCCTTACTCACTGTGCACACCAGGAGGCTTATTTATTAGCCTTTGGAAGCTTCACCTTCCTCCGCAGAAATTAACAGCTGCCCTTATAGGGCTTCATAGGGCTGCTGGGAGGATAAAATGAGATAATGCAGGCAAAGCGCACGGCAGGGCCCGCACACACAGAAGGTGCTCAGCACGTATTAGCCATTATTACCAGCTCCAGCAGCTCAGTAACTGAAAGGCAGCCAATGGTTTCTCAGCAGACAAGAACACACCTGAATGACAGACATCATTCTTCACACTTCCCGAAATTCAAAGGTATCTCCCTTCCGTTCATTTTCCAAATTAGCTAACGATGAGAAAGTGGTGTCCTTCAGGCAATTCAAGGCGCCAAGTACACACACATCATGCTTACTGAGGTGGGTGTCGTGGGCACCTTCGAGAGTCTGCAAAGAGGAGCGTGCATTGGGCCGGAACCTGCCCGGACTCCCTCCAAAACCCTCAGGGGGACACGCCTGGAGCCAGAGGCAGGCCCAGGTCTTGCAACACCACAGCCGCTCCCAGCTGGACGCCTGAGGCTCCACTGTCCTTGCCTAACCGGGGTGGGTGGGAGAGCAAAAGCCAAGCGAGAGGACAGGGCGGGGGAGGAGACGGCGGCCCCGTGCAACAGGTCAGAGAATGGATACTCTCACATGTCTGGATTCCTAGAAGATCAGAAGCAAGGGGCAGGGATGGGGACAAAGAACGCTTATTGAACCCACAAAGGACCAATGACAGCCCTGGACAGAATTTCATCAAACGTCTCCTGTAACTCTCACGAAGTACCTTGGAGATGGCAGGACTTTTCCCTCATGTGAGACCTTTAAGAAACTGAAACAGTCACGGCAGGATTCCAAGCCGGGGTTTTTCTGACTCCTTTCGTTAACGTTCTCTCCCAAACTACAGGGATGACATGACACGGGAAGGTCACTTCCTCCTTTTTACGTTTCTGTAAGTTTGTGGAGGCCATTTTTCAACAAGCATATATTAATTAGGAAAAGAATTCCAAGTGTTTTGCTCAGTTTTCTTTCTGAATCCGTATCTGGTGCTGGAATTTGCAGATATTCTTCTCGGGGTACCAGAACAGTTCTTGGCTGTAGGTCCAAAAGCACCAAAGAACTGTACCCTAATCATTTCTTTCCATGACCCACGCTGAGGGGCAGTCCCACCCTGTAACTGATCTGAGGGACTCCGCCTGGGGACAGATAAAGCCTGGGGTCCCTGGGTACCAGGAGTCGAGCACATCCAGCCCCCGGCAACAAGATTTACATCAGAGACGCCATCAGCTTCTGCGGTGTGAAGCAGCAGGTAGCTGGGCAGGGCTGATCTGAACCAAGCTGGCCCTGCCACCAACGCGCCGGACCTCACGAGCCAGGACTGGGAGGGGACAAGGACACAGGCATGAGGGAGCGTGCGGGCTCTTCCCCAACTCTGGGAAAAGGCCGTGAACCCAAAATCACCTGAGACCACGTTTCCTAACCTGTGAGACAGGATTGCTGTGCGGATGGCAGAAGCTAAAATTCAACGCTTCCCCAAAACTCTTTCACCCCAGTGACCTGCATCACCAAACACAGGGGCGGCGAGACACTGGAGAATTCCCAGTGTAGGAGAATTCCTCTCTGCCCCTTAATGTTTATTTGATTACAAAAGTGTTGATACCCACTGCCCCTCTCCCATTTATCCTGAGGCTGCCATCCCCTGGGAGCACTCCTGGGTGTCCAATCAGCAGAAGGGCACTTATATACGCTAACACAGGCCACGATGCAGATGGGTGGTACCTGCTATGCAGCGTCAATTTCCAACGCCCTCTCTTCCCTCGTGGTGAGCGTGAAGAAGCCCCCATCTAGCAATAACCATTCCTCTTCACTGCATATTTCTGCTTTGCTCTCGCGATTTTTTTTTAAAATTTATTTATGGCTGTGTTGGGTCTTTGTTGCTGCGCGCGGGCTTTCTCTAGTTGCGGTGAGCGGGGGCTACTCTTCGTTGCGGTGCGCGGGCTTCTCATTGCGGTGGCTTCTCTTGTTGCAGAGCACGGGCTCTAGGCGCGCGGGCCTTAGTTGCGGCACGCAAACTCAGTAGTTGTAGCTCGCAGGCTCTAGAGTGCAGGCTCAGTAGTTGTGGCGCACGGGCTTAGCTGCTCCACAGCATGTGGGATCTTCCCGGACCAGGGCTTGAACCCGTGTCCCCTGCCTTGGCAGGCAGATTCTTCACCACTGCGCCACCAGAGAAGTCCCTCACTATCATTTTTTTCTCATGGAGGACATAGACAGGGCATGGCTACTCGACCCACCTACAAGATGATGTGGAAGACAGTCTAAGAGGAGAGAAACTGATCCAGCATTTTATCCTGTGGGCTTCCGGCCTTCCCCAGTCACCGGACAGAGGAGGAAGGGGACGAACAGGGGGGAGATAAGACTCCAGTGGTTACAGGGTTCATAGGGAACGCAGCACGCACAGTGACACTACTCCTCTCTTTGCAAACAATAGTAATAAATGCTAACATTCTCGGGGCACCAACAACTCACCAGGGCTCTACGAGCATCATCACGTTTAATCATCACCATGACCCAGGATGGGTTTGTACTTTACGAATAAGGTTACCGAGGTCCAAGGATGCTAAGCCACTTTCTCAAAATCCCATAGCTAGTATGTGGGAGAAGGCGGTTCCTTTAGCTAAAGAGGATATCTGTGTGGACAGCTCAAGAGCACCCGGAGCTGCGGCCAGGGAGCGCACAATGAAATCACCAGCTTCACCGCATGCTCCGCCTTTCCTTCATTCAGCAAACATTTACCAAACGCCTGTACCTAAGGGACAGAGTTCTGCCTGTCCTCCCGGCCGCCTTCTCCTCACCTTCTGCTTCAAGAAGGGAGGCTGGGGCTTCCCTGGTGGCGCAGTGGTTGAGAGTCCGCCTGCCGATGCAGGGGACATGGGTTCATGCCCCAGTCCGGGAGGATCCCACATGCCGCGGAGCGGCTGGGCCCGGGAGCCATGGCCGCTGAGCCTGCGCGTCCGGAGCCTGTGCTCCGCAACGGGAGAGGCCACAACAGTGAGAGGCCCGCGTACCGAAAAAAAAAAAAAAAATTGACAAACGTTCTCAGACTTTCGGGTCATGGAGTTACAAGGAACGGTACTATAAAACCAGGTCCTCAAGCTCTCGGGGAAACCAGGAGGGAGGCTACCTTAACAGAAAACAGCTGCCATTGTCTCACATCGGCTTTGTTCCTCTGACTTTCAATGTTAGTCAAACGCTATAAAGCTTAATACCCAGTAATGAGACTTAAATAATTAATGCTTGATAGCATTAGCAACATCCTGTTATTTAATAATAAAGAATAATAATGTCAGCTTCAATGATTTACTAATGAGTGCTTAAATAATTAATTTTAAGATGTACTATGCAACCTGCAAGTTTGTTAACTCATTCACTGGACTTCCTGCCAAACCTGGCCCACAAGCCTCTGGTCACTCTCATCACTGCCGTCAACACTGTCCTAAGTTGCTTACAACTAAACTCCGTTCACCAGAAGCAGCTCCAGAGCAACAGCAGAGTATGCTCTGAAGACACTGCCTTGAGGCAGTGCCTATGGGAGGGTTTGGGGAAATTTTAAGCCATTCTTAAAGTCTAGTAAACTTTTCAAAAGGAAAGAGATGCCACTAAAAAAATTAACATGTGAAGAGGAAGTAAAGCCAGGATGCACGAGTATATATGCAAGGACCATTTTTTAAAAAAGAAACTGATTCAAATTATGGGCAATTAATATAGTTAAATGAACTATGATACATCTATACCATGCCCCAAATTCTGGAAATACTGAGAGTCTTTATTTCTGGGTGGCAGAACTAACATTTTTAATTTTCTACTTTTCAGAGAGAAGGTCACAGACCCAGAAGCAGTACTGCCTGGTCATTTCCAGGAAGCGACCCTGTGCCCTCGGCCCATCACCTAACCTCTGTGCCTTGCAGCACCGTCTCGCAGGGCTGCCACGGGATTAAATTAAATGAGTTAATATTTGCCAAGGGCTAGAACAGTTGCCTAGTGTATAAGAAGTGCTACATAATTCTCTGGCAAACAAAGAATTATTTTATAATAAGGAAAAACCATTATTTTACAAGTCAAGGAAAAATCTAGAGGTGGACGAGGACAGTATCACAGGAACCTCAATATAAGGCCATTGGGACTGCGTCATTGCTCTTTTCTTACAGCTTCCTTTCATAATGGTTTCTTACAGCTTCCTTTCCCACCCTCAGGGAAGGCGTAGTTTAGATTCACCAGGAAGTAGCACAAGGTAATTTGATCCGGGGCGGGCGTAGATGACCTGGGACCTCTGGCACATTCACATCAAAGGAGATGCCCCAGGAGGGGTGACAGCTCAGACCACCTCCGTTTCATGCCTTAGGACTCCCCAGGCCCCTTTTCCACTCTCCCCAAGCACCCCAATCCCCCCCAGCACATCTGCATAAAAAAATGAGACTGTAGAGCCTCAAGGGCAGGCCCCCGAGTTCATTTTTTACCTGGAGCCCAGGCCAGCCGAGAGGGCATTACCATCCCAATGGCCCGGCCTTCGCCAGAGAAGGAGAGGAGAGCGGGCTGGAAATGCAGGGAAGTAAGTGCTGGCTCAGCAAAGCCCTCCCAGCGGAGCGTCCTCCACAATCGCTCATTGTCATTCTGGCCAGGTGTCTGCCTGCCGCTGGCCCGCCCCAGGATTCGGCGGCGGAGATGGGGGCGGTCCAGGCAGAGGAGCGGATTGGTCGGGTTTGCATATAAAAGAGCTGCCAGAAAGCAGTCTCAGCCCCGGGAGACCTGTCCTCCCCGCAGCTAAGATTCTGCCGCTTCACCTTCCCTGACAACTTGACCTTGGCTGAGGCCAAACACGAGCCCGGGCGGCGTCCCCAGCCATTCCTCACGTTCTGGGTGACCCAGCCAGCTGCTCCGGGCAGCTCTGGAGCAGGACCCAGGAGGGCACCTGAGGCCAGCCGAGCCAGGCCCGGGGCAGAGAAAGAGCCACTCACTCGGGACAGCCTCACCCTTCAGGGGAGCAGCCCCACTCCACCCCAGTACCCTTCAGGCCCAGGTGATGACGACCCCGGCGCTGTCCTGGCTTGGCTTTAAAAAGGCGTTTAATGGCATCCTATACACTGAACCCACCCCTGACCCCACACACACACACACACACACACACACACACACACACACACACACACAGTATTAGTGAGAAACCCCTCACAGACACAATATGCCTTCTTCTTAAATGGCCTCACTGAGGCAAGGCTCAGGACCTGCATTCCAAGAGTGGGACCGCTGGGGGCCAGGGTCACCTCCATCCAGCCCCCACTGCTGCCTGAGCACCCATTCCTGTGGGTCAGGGCAGGAAAGCAGACAGGCAGCGGGGCTGCTGGCCACACACCCCGAACAGGCAGCTCAGCAGGGCCCCGGCAGGAAAGACTGAGAAGGTGCCAGGCCCTGAGCCTAGGCACAGCCAACCTGCTGGATGGACGGGCTCATCACCTGAGCCTAGTGTGCACCTGTCGAGCACTCCCGAGATGCTTTAAGAAATACTCTAACAGACCGACAATTAAAACTTAAAAGAGCAGGGCAGGACGGGGAGGGGTCCCTCCCAGCACCTAACGCACCAGTACTCCATTCTTCCCAAGCTGCTAGAGCCAAAGACTGGGCTGTCAGAGGGAGAGGTGATGGGCATTTGGCCTTTACACAAGCCCTTATCACCCGGATCTCAGCACACCTGCTTAGCCAAGCCTTCCCCGCCAGGTCACCAGGCAGGCCTCGGCGGACCCAGTCCCCGATGATCATGCCCAAATACAGGGTTGTCTGCCAGTGCCACACCCCAAAGGACATTCCCCTCTGATGGTCCCCAGCCCCCACCCCCCCAGGAAACAAAAGGTGGCCAAAAGTGCTTTCTCCATCACATTAGCTTCCCAGGGCTGTCGGAGCAAATCACCACAAGCTCCATGCCTTAAATGCAACACAAATGAACTAAATACAGTTCTGGAGGTGAGAAGTCCAAATGGGGGCTCACTGGGCTGTCAGCAGGGCGACATTCCTTTCTGGAGGCTCTGGGCGGGGGTGGGGGGAATCCCTGCCTGATGGTGTCTTCCCCCATCTTCAAAGCAGCAATGTTACTTCTCACATCACGTCACTCTGACCTCCTCCTTGCCTCCCTCCTCCTTGCCTCCCTCCTCCACTTTTAAGGACCCTTGTGATGACACTGGACCCACAGCAAAATCCAGGATAATCTCCCTATATTAAGGTCAGCCTTCATTCCACCTACAATCTTAACACCTTTGGTCACATAACATGTAATATTCACAGAGATTCGGATGGGAACGTCTTCGGGGGGCAGGGGGTAATTATTGGATTATCCTCCCAACTACATCCATATCTATGTCAGGCCCCAGGCTGCTCTGTGCCTGAAAAGCCCCCAGAAAAGAAGCTCCACAAAAAGAAACCCCACAAATCGCTACCTACCCCCCACCATGGAAAAGCCAGGCCAGCCCTGATCCCAGCGGCTCTTCAACGGTTCCAACCACCGCCCATCCCGAGGGTCTACATCCAACCTGTGGTGCAGTGACCCCCCTACGCCCACTTCACGGGTGAGGGAAGAGCGGCAAGACACACACCCAGGGTCATTCAGCTCCAAGGAGCGGGCCTGGGAGTGCAACGTGGGGTTCCGGCCCACAGGGACCCCAAGGTCTCAGATGGGTCCCGGACTTGTGAGTTCAGCCTCCTAGCAGGATCCCTTCCAGCACGGGGGCAGCCTCGCCACTCTCGTCTGGTGCTCTGGTGGCCCTGAGGACCTCCAATTTGAGTTCTCACTGACTCTGCTGAGAATTTTCCAACGTTAGCAATTTTCTGCCATGTTCAACGTGTGTCAATTACGGAAGCGGGAGGTGGATGGGGAGAACAAAAGTAAAGGCAACATCCACCGGGCACTTGCTAAGTGCCAAGAACAGGCATCCAGTCCCTGCATCTGCCCACAAGCCCTGAGAGGAGGCCTAGTTAGTTCCACTCTCCCGTCTCCCGGAGATGGGTACCAAGCCCACACTCACACAGCAGGGGATTGGCGGCACCCCGATTCCAATTCCAGCTGGCAGGCTCTCTCCCCTCCAACCCAAGACCTCCCCCAGCCCTGGCCACCCAGGAACCAAGCATTCCAACCTGGTTACCCGACCACCCTGGAGACTTCCTCTCCCTCCCCACCCGCACTGTCAACCCCCAGGCCACCTGCGGTTCCTCCTGCCAGCAGGATGGGCCCTGGAGTGGTGGAACCAGAGTTCTCCAGTGGTTTCATGCCTCTGCTCATGACGAAGAAGCTTCTTTCTCCTTCCACGGCAGGCCCGAGGAAGCCACGTGGAGTACAGGACTTGGGCGTAGCCAAGCAGAGGGTACAGCTGGCTGTCACTGGGCACTCACCTAGAAGCCAGTCCCAACCTTTCCCCTACATCTTGCTCTGTCCTCAATGAGCCAAAACAACCCAGAGGGACTGACGCCAGTGGGGCGCGGGGACAAGGCCCTGCCATGCCAGCCGACCTTTGCTCTGCTCACCCAGACATCAAAGCCAAGCTCTGGCCACAGATGCAAAGGGTCCTGGGAGATCCAGCTCAAAGGTGGCCCAGTCAAGCTCTGGGTCGGCCATATCCACACAAGTCATTTTCCCACGCTGGGTATCCACGTCCAAGCCCTGCACGAGGGGCTGAGGGAACACATACGATGCAATAAGAGCCAAGGTCCCTGCCCTGGAAAAGATTTGAGTTTACGGGAGGAATGTAAACAAACGTTCCTAAAGCATCCACTACCTTAGAAACTGCCACCAACGCTGTGAAGGAGACGCCAGCTCGCCCCCATCAGCAGTGGATCCGGGGGTTCCAGGGCGGAGGTCTTTGAGGAGCTGACGTTTGCAATGACACCTGAAAGTTAGCAGGACTTTTTATTTTGCTTATGAGGAAAGGAAGGAAGAGAGAAGGGAGAAGCTCTCTGGCAAATACCGCTTAGGGAGGAATATTTAAAATTGGCAACAGCCCAGATTAATGAGACAGGCCCCCTGCATTCATTTGCAAAGCACGGTTTTGCTACCACAATCAGATGCAGATTTGTAATGAAATGTACCCCGCAGAAACGAAGGCGTCATTTCCGTATGCCTAACAAAGAGTCCAGTGGGACTCACCAGTGCCCCATCTGCAAAATCCGCAAGTTGGTAGAGACAGACCTTACCACTCTATGAAAAAAAAACCCTGCTAAACACGCCAAAGGAAATGACCAGTTGAGAAAACACAAGTAGGCAATACACATGAAAAGCTGGTCGATCACAGCAGTAGTCAAAGAAAAGCAACAAGAACACGGTTTTGTTCTGGGTGTTTGCCGATCACAGAGCTCCACGCCCGCTATGGGGTCCCTTGCGTGAATTAAGATGCTCACACTTCAGAAGGCTGCCGCAGTAACCCCTAGCACCGTCTGCGGAGTGGCTGTGGGGGAACTATACCTGGGAAGTTATGCCGCACTGTATCAAGACTCTATAAAACTCCTCAAACCTTTCTGGGGGGGGCTCTGCCAGGAAAACAACCAGAGATGTGTGAAAAGGTTCGTGCATTATACCAGGCAAAGCAGAAGGAAATACGAATGCCCAGCAGTCCTAACTTGGCCAAAGATGACGAGGACAGCAATACCGGCAGCACGTGCTCTGGACGAACTTTCCTCACCTCTCCTTCACATCAACCCCACGGAGAAAGGGCTGTGATTATCCTCATTTTACAACAGGAGCAAAAATGAGTGACAGAGTACCTTTCTTGCACAGGTACATGACGACACGTGGGAAAGCTGCTCAAAACAAGTTTTCACGACTGAATGACACTGGGAAAGGGTCAGGATGTAATGTTAAGTGAACAACGTCGAGATGTGAAACCATCGTAAGCGGGAAGCAAGAGAGCCAGATGGTAAGAGCAACTATCAGGATTATCTGTCATCTGTATTTTCCAACATTTCTACAAATAAGCAAGCTCGGTTGTGGGGGGGGGGGAGGTTTGTTTTCCTGTTAATTCCCCCTTGATTCTGAGACTGGGGCTTGAGTGAAGGTGGACCTGAAGGGGGAGACTCAGAGCTATTCTGCCAGGACACGGCCCACCTCACCCCACTGGGGCACGTGCTTCTCACGGCAGCTGCTAACTCACCAGGCCGATGACTAGAACTATGGACAAGGGCAAGGATGCAAATGGAACTCACTTCTGGAAAGGACAGCAAGGGAAGTGAACTAATGGCTATCAAGAACATACTGTGTGCTGGGCACTAGGGTGACGAGGCAACAAAGATGTAATAAACATCTGCAGGTGGATCTCTGGCCTGAGTCCATCCATGCCTTACAGTCCTATCAATACATAGCAAGGTCTGGGGGCCTCCATACTCACCTCTGCCTCCTCTCCCTGACCCTCATAGGCCTCGAGAACCACGTCATCCTCTGAGACTCAATTCAAGCAGTTCACCAGCGAAACCGTCCCTGGGCCACCCACACTGAACCCTCACTCCCCACCATGCTCCAGTATACCCCTGTTAGTACTATTACAGCACCTACCTGACTGTGCTATGAGGACTTAGTTATATGCATGGCTTCCCACCAGAACATGATCTCCTTCAGAATAGGGACCTTGCTGGCTCTTAGCCATCTGTGCATCTCCAGAGCCAGGCACAGTGTCCCATGCATCGTAGGTAGGCAATGACTATTAGATGGCTGGGTAGCTGGGTAGAAGGATGGCTGGATGGAAGGGTGGCTGGGTGGAGTGAAGTATATACAAGGATGGTTGGAAGAAAAAAAAGCACAGAAGGGTGGGAGGAAGTGTAGAAGTATAGATGGAAGAACAGATAGAAGCATAGAAGAAAGGAGAGAGGGAGGTAAAACCATCAGAAAGGGATGAAGTAAGACATCTCTGTCTTTGGGATGCCACTCGGGATATGCCACTCTGTCACAGAGAAGAAGGAAGGCGAGGTGACATATCCACAGCGGCATCAAAGTTCACATCTTGCCTGTGGGTCATCGACGGCCATCAACATGTTTCAATGGGGAGGGCACTCTGCAAGGAGTTCGCCTGCTCTTGAGAAGGTCACACAGCAGGACAGAGAGACACCGCCATACAGCAAAGTGATGAACTCGGCAGGAGAGTGAGAACTCACACGCTAGTACACGGTCATCAGCCCCTCTTCTACAAGACCACTCAGCCTGGCCAGTCTCCCCCATGTACGTCCCCTCCCACTCCTAAAGCCCTTGAAATCCTTTCCCTAAATGCCCCTAGCTGGGATGCCCAGACCTCTCTGTGCCTCCCAAAGGTGCCTTTGGGGGGCAGCCCGTTCCTGGTCCCATACCACACCCCAGAGCCCACAGCGGGGAACCCGTTCCGCCAGAAGGAGCTCTGCGTCCTATAGCACCACTTCCACTGCCAAAACCCGTTCCTCCGCTCTCCGCCCGGCAGCCAGTTCCCTTCACAGGGCTGCCCAGTGGTTCCAGTAAGTCGTCCTGCCCGGATCTGCACACACCGTTCCCGCAGCCCCTGGGGCACCACCCGTTCCCATCACTGCTGGCAGCTGCCAGACAGTCACGGGGCCCCACGGGAAAGGAGGTGCTCACGGGTTTTCTGTCACCAATCGGTTTGTAGGGCGGCTTTAGTCCTGGGGCTCACCACACCCAGACGATACAAGCTTACGGAGAGGGAGATGACACATTGAAGGTGGGAAGAGAAAGCGATCTCCCCTCAGGACCTGTAACTCAGCCCCTCTACTTGTAGGGACGAAGAAAGAAATGATGGCTGAGGGCCTCCCATGTATCGATACCAGACACTGCATCTGTGAGAGGCTCATCCAACCGCCTTTGACCTAGGTACTATTGCATCCATTTTACAGATAAGGAAACTGAGGCTAAGGCAGGTTAAATAAATACCAGACCCAAGATCAACCTCATATGACTCTACAGCCCAGATCAGACTTTGCACCAATGCCTCCCAAGTTCAGCCTTGCCTGTCTACTCAATGCAGACAGAAAGCACAAAGGTACTGAACAAGACCCAGTGGGGAATCGGATCTGTGTGAACAGTCCACAGGCTAGCTATGGACATTTCTGTCCCAGCCTCAGAGCTTCTTATGCACTACGGCTTGTACTATACTGGCCACTTCGTTATTTAGGAGAAATAGTCCAGGATAGCGGGAGGAAAGCAAGCTCAAGAGACAGAGACCGGGGCTCAAACTGTGACTCTGCCACTGTGTGACCGTGACCGAGTTGCTTAACCTACATGTCGATCCTTAGTAAAGAGCCTGCACCATCACGCCTGTATGGGTTGGCCAGCCAGGAAATGTTGGTTCTTATTTTTTCTTCCACTTTCCAATAAGATAAGGACCCACACTTAGTCGTTCTGTTTGTGCTAAGAATGCAAGAATACAGTTAGGGAGTTGGACAGCCATCACCTGAAATTGTGCAAAATGAGGGAGCCAACTGCCAACAAGCATGATAACACTGGGAGGAAAAAATACTCAGTTTTCCTTCCATTTAAAAGTGCCATTGGGCTTCCCTGGTGGCGCAGTGGTTGAGAATCTGCCTGCTAATGCAGGGGACACGGGTTCGAGCCTGATCTGGGAAGGTCCCACATGTCACGGAGCAACTAGGCCCGTGAGCCACAACTACTGAGCCTGCGCGTCTGGAGCCTGTGCTCCGCAACAAGAGAGGCCGCGATCATGAAGAGGCCCGCGCACCGCGATGAAGAGTGGCCCCCGTTTGCTGCAACTAGAGAAAGCCCTCCCACAGAAACGAAGACCCAACACAGCCAAGACCAAATATATAAATAAATAAAAGATGACTATTAATTAAAAAAATAAAGTAAAATAAAAGTGCCATTAAAAAATGAATCTTCAAAAAAGAATCTTCAGAGCGTCCCTGGTGGCACAGTGGTTAAGAATCCGCCTGCCAATGCAGGGGACACAGGTTCAAGCCCTGGTCCGGGAAGATCCCACATGCCGTGGAGCAACGAAGCCCGTGTGCCACAACCACTGAGCCTGCACTCTAGAGCCCGTGAGCCACAACTACTGAGCCTGTGCACCACAACTACTGAGTCTGCATGCCACACTACTGAAGCCCACACGCCTAGAGCCCGTGCTCCACAGCAAGAGAAGCCACTGCAATGAGAAGCCCGCGCACCGCAACAAAGACCCAATGCAGCCAAAAATAAAATAAATAAAATTAAAAAAAAATTTTTAAATGAATCTTCAGGTATAGTAACAGGAGAAAGAGTCAGGAGTGGTCGAAAAGGTCACAGAAATGCTCTATATCAGATTTCACTCAAATTCATATGATATTGGCTACCTCGTGTGGGCCAGCCACGGTTCTAGAAACTTGGATCACCATCATTCCCTTACAGAAGACTGCACTGAAACTTTCAATCAAGACCAGAAACCCCACTTCAACATCTGGCCTTTCTGCCAATACATCTGTCTTCAAAAAGCATCCACTTCAATACCACTCCCCGCCTCACTCACGCACCCACTGCAGGAGAGAACCTCAAGCTAACAGAGACCTCACAGCCGCCCTGCTGGCCCGAGTCTTCTGGGGTTTTACACTGTGAAGATAATAACTGAATTCAGATCCTGGGGCCTTTACAGGCAGCTCCAGCCAGGGTGGCCCTGGGAAAGTAGGACCCACCACCCACCCCAAGAGAAGCCAGAAATTCCAGTCTTCACACGAAATATATGGGCTGTTACGGTGAGTGACTTCAAACACAGGCCCAAGAAAACCCTATCGGAGCAGCCCAGTCAGCCCTGAGCATCCTCGCTGGCTGGGACCACCAAGGGCAGGAAGACTGGTGGAAGGCAGGACCACCAAGGGCAGGAAGACTGGTGGAAGGCAGGACCACCTAAGGCAGGAAGACTACCTGCATCTCAGGGGCTGACCTGAAAGCGGTTCTCCACCTCACCTGGGGAGCTCATTACAAAGGCAGATTCCATTCCCCTCACCCCCATGCAGATGTCCCCGCCCCCTCCCCCTTCCTGGGAAAAAAGGGGGGTGCTAGCACCCTGGTCTAGCCCAACTTCCTCTCTTTGTGTAAGGGATAACCAAGAACAGCAGAAAGAAAAGGACGCTCCCAAAGCCTCCTGACTAAAGAGAGGGTACATCTAGAACCTGAACCCTAGGGGGCTTCCCCAGCACCCTGCAGCCTCAACATGGGTCTCCCCTCAGAGTCAAGGAGCTACTCAATCTCCTCGCACGGTGCCGCATCCCCGTGCCCGCCTCCCAGACACAGACCCTTGGCGGTCCGTCACTGTCAAGGCCTACAGCTGCTTTCTCCATCCCAGCGGCTGAAGTCCACGCCCCAGCTTGCCCTCAGGGCTCAGGCTGCAGGCTGAACCTACAGTGACAGCAGGACTCCAGATGCCACTTTAGTTTCCACTAGCTGCCACTATTAAGTGGTTTCCTGCACTGCTGACAGCTGCCTTCCATGGGGAAGACTCCAGCAGCTAAGCGGCAAAGGAGAGAAGAAAAAAAAAAGGAAAGAGAGGATGAAGGGAGCACACAAACCAATGAACTTGAATCAGAGAATCTAACATAGAACTGAGGTCTGGGGTCAAACTCCAGACGCACCGCTCTCTAGCTCACGGGCCCTGAGCAAGTGTCCTCTACTAAACCCTCAGTTTCTTCCACCAGAAATGGGTATAAGGACAGAGCCTGACATCTTTGGACAGGAATTAACTGCACACAGCACAGCCAGTGCCAATACATAGATGTTACTGTCTCACCTGGTCCCTCACGGGGGTGGGTTTTCAAGGTCATTTCAAGATGCTCGCAAAATACGCAAGACACAGGAGATTTGAACACTCCTCCTGTGGCCCTGTCATGACAGGTGACCCGGCCGTCCTCCCCCAGATCTTGCCTGATTCGCTCCTGCCCCAGCTTGCTAAACCTGCCCACGCTTCCTTCCTATAACTCAGCCGCTGGCTAGAGTCAAACTCCTGGGTTCTGGATCACGAAGGAATGCAGCCGATCCTGCGAGGAGGACTTGGGATGGGGCCTGTAACGGCGTGGGTGGGGCAAGAGAACTCGAGGGTGGCCAGCGGCACACTGGGTCAAACGCCCTTTCGGGCCCAGGCAAGTCCCACAAAGGACTCGCTGTGGAGGACAGGGCTGCAGGGTGACTCAGAGGCCACACTTCAGGACCGTGACTCAGCGGCCCGGTGCAGAACTGGCTGGCCCATCGCCCTAGAGCCACCCCCAGGAGCAGGGGGTCCCATGCCAGGCGGGCTGGGGAGAGTCAGTCCTGAGGAATGCCCCCTGCCCGCCCACCTGTGCCCACAGCTGGCAACTCATGCAGCTGGCATGCCAGGGTGGGAGTGGGGGGCCCCCACGTGACCCCATCTCCCTGCCGCTGCGCCAGGGTAAACAGGCAGGAACGGGAGCCCTGCTTCCCAGTCACGGGGCGAGGTCCTGCCTGCACAGGGCTACTGGGATCGGAGGAGGGGGGCGGCCCGCGGGGCAGGAAATAGCCGGGATGCCCACTCACTGGCTTCTGGGGCCGTGCAGGTAGGTGGGGGGCGCCAGGACAGAGGAGGGCGGGGCTGGAGCATGCCCCTGGGGGACAGTGACCGCCAGCAGCGTACATTAGTCCGATGCTGTTCAGAGGCTTAACTAGCATCCGCTCCTCTGTCCCTCTCCGGATCCCTCTCTTTCCCCTCCTCCTTCTCCTCGTGTTCTCTCCCTACCCGCCTCTCTCTCACTCATTTTTACAGTTCAGTCATAAGCATTTCCCTTACAGAAAGCCTCTGCCACAGCCAGCAGCCCCCTCCGACTCACCGTGGGGCCTCCCCTGCAGCCCCCTTAGGTAAACCCAATCCTCTACCGGCAGAAGCCCCTACACACCATTCTACCCCCCAAAATCCTAGGTCAATCCCACGCCACCTCTTCCAGGCAGCCTGCCAGAGATCCTCAAAGCCAGCCCTTCCCTTTCCCTGCCTGGCCTCCTACTGGGACAACTCACCTACTCACTCTCACTAATGCTCCGCATTTCCACTGCTGCTAGTTCTTTAGGAGGTTCCATGTGGCTTCCTCTCCTGGAGCCCAGGTCCCCCAGGACCCACTGTCCTTCCACTGTGTACTTCTAGGCTCTGGCAACAGACGATCTTGCCCATGAGAGATGCTCAATAACCTTACGCCCCCAACTTTTTCCAATCAGAAATCTCCAGAGCCTTAGAGAGAAGAGTGTTCATTCTCCCTGCAACTCTATACCCCCAGAGTCACACCTGGTCACTGTTGACTGAGCACCTCTCCACGCAGCTGGGTACTCACCACACCAGACGCCGCAGAAGCGGAAAGGGCCAAGACCCAGGAGCCCTGCCCTCAGGGGCCCCACTGTCCAAGAGGAGCAGACCTGTGAGGTCAGCTGCTATGGGGTTGGGAGGGAGGAGAAGCCAGGGCAGGTTCACTAATAGTAATAAAGGTCCGGCATCATCAGCTCACATCTTACTGAGCCCTTAGTTTGTGCCAAGGGCTTTACCTCCCTGAACGAACTGTCACAATTCCCTCTCTCACAGATGAGAAAGCTGAGGCCCAGAGAGGTTAATATCACACTGAAGATCACACAGCTGAATTCGAACCCAGGCAGGCTAGCACCAGGGGCCACGCACTAACCACTACACCTCACTGCCTCTTGACCCAAAGCTTCCAACAGATTAATGACATGACATATCTAAATGGGAGGTAAACGGGAGCCCGGGCGACTGGGCTGCTGTGAAACATGGCGGTTGGCTGGGACCGTAGTAGCACAAGCGTGACTATGTGAAAGAAGAAGAAGGTTTTCCTGAAGATGAGGCAACTGAATCAGAAGAAAACCTTAAGTTTGGCGAAAGATTTGGATGCCTTTCCGAAAGTTCCTGACAGCTCTGTAGAGACTTCAGCCAGTGGGGGGTACAGTTTCTCTAACAGCGTTTACCACTATGGCTTTATTAACTATAATGGAATTTTCAGTATATCAAGATACATAGAAGAAGAATGAATATGAACTAGACAAGGATTTTTCCAGCAAATTGAGAATCAATATAGATATTACTGTTGCCATGAAGTGTCAGTATATTGGAGCAGATGTATTGGATTTAGCAGAAACAATGGTTGCATCTGCAAATGGTCTAGTTTATGAACCAGAAATATTTGATCTTTCGCGACAGCAAAAAGAGTGGCAGAGGATGCTACAGCTGATTCAGAGTAGACTGCAAGGACATTCACTTCAAGATGTGATATTTAAAAGTGCTTTTAAAAGTACATCAACAGTACTTCCACCAAGGCGGGAGATTTTGTGACACTATTTACTAAGAATTTACTGTGACATAATTTTAGTATTGGTTTACTCCTCTGAATCTTATATTTCTTAGAGAAAACGTAATCGTTCTGTGTGATGAGATGTCTTTTTTTTTTTTTTTTTTTTTTGGCCACACCATGCGTCATATGGGATCTTAGTTCCCCAACCAGGGATTGAACCCGCGCCCCCTGCAGTGGAAGCGCGGAGACTTAACCACTGGACCGCCAGGGAAGTCTCAAGATGTCTTTTTCACTCTTAAATTTATGGCCTGTGATATTGATCAGGATTATCCCAAATATTATTTTCATTTAATTTTTCTCCTTTACGTGTGTATGGTATACCTTCATATGAAATTGTACTAGGTTTTAAGAACAAATTAATTTCATTTACCATTATGAGGATGTATAAACTTTGGTTAGGAATTTCATGTTTTTATTTCACTTTTTGTCTCTTTTATAGATTAGAAGAGCTGATATTTGGAAATGCTATAATCATGAAAATGATCATTTAAATTTAAAACCATACAGAGGTTTTACATTTGCTTAGGAAGAAAATGTTATTGTCTATTTGGAGTTAAGTGGCATGCCCTTCCCATACTCATTCTTTTTCCCAACGCTTCCTGTCCCCTAAAGTACCAGAAACAGGATAAAACCATGTCTTTGTTGGACTAGTAATTCTTTACTTTTAATTTTTCTTCTCTCATTAGACTTAGTCCTCTGGTTAAATTTGAATAACCTTGAAATTTTATATTTGTGTAAATAAAATATATATAATAATTATGTAATTTTTTTCATTTTGTAGATGGTTTTTTTTTTTTTTTTTTGCGGTACGCGGGCCTCTCACTGTTGTGGCCTCTCCCGTTGTGGAGCAGAGGCTGCGGACGCGCAGGCTCAGCGGCCATGGCTCACGGGCCCAGCCCCTGCGCGGCATGTGGGATCTTCCCGGACCGGGGCACGAACCCGTGTCCCCTGCACCGGCAGGCAGACTCTCAACCACTGCGCCACCAGGGAAGCCCCTGTAGATGCTTTTGAATAAATGTGTAGACTTCAAAAAAATAACTAAATGAACCAAATTTAGATAACTCACAGGAGCCCCAAGCTTCCTCGTGGCAGGGACAGTCGTCCAGCCGGCCAAGCCGCCAAGAGCCTCTCCAGCGGGCCGCTGGGCTCACAGCCCCTTGCAACAGGATGCAGGGTTAGTGCGATGTGGTTTTGCGATGCCTCCCAGCTCTGCCTGGAAACTGCAGACCTGCCCTGTGCCAGCTGCACTCACCGCTGCTTCAGTTTGGGATCGTTCACTGAATAAACACAACTAACCACCACAATCACTGCTGCTGTGATTCAGCCCCAAGGATTCTAAAGTCAGAAATCAAGGCAGCCCCCCCAGTGCCCCTGAGCCTGAGTACGGGCTCCCTAAATCACAGATGGTTGGCTGACAGGCAACCCAGCTCCAGGTCATCCTCGCAAAGCACCAGTGGAGCTACAAGCCCTTGGGAATCTAGATGAGCCCTCACCTGAGCGACTGCACTGACTCCACACCTAGGACGGCGAGAGTAGAGACAGTGATTACAGCCTGGGAGAGACGGGCTGGAGAAACCTGATAGGTTCCTCCGATGCAGCCAGTCCACAGAAGAGCAGGGCACAGAGCCCAGGAAGACCACTTGTGCCAACCTCACTCCTGCATGGAGAAATCATGGTCTAGAGAACCTAGTGACCTGACACGGAATGAATCAGGTCTCATCTCTGCCACTCCTGACCCCTGGTCCAAAGTGCCCCTCCTCCAAGGCTGAGATGAAATGACCCCTGCCTCTTAAACTGAGCCCTTCGCTCCCTGGCCTGCGTCCTCTCACTGGAGACAGAAGAGGCCACATCTCTGCTCTGGATTGGAGCATCGTGGACTGGATGGCCGTCACCTGATTCTGTCCTGAAGCCTGCGAGGTGCGAACCACCATCTCCGGCAGACAGATGAGGCCCATGACGGGGTCCTCAGCGGTCACATACAGGTCACACAGCTTGGGACTGGTCTGGAGAAGCTCAGGAATATCCCACTGCACGACCTCTGTCCTTCCCACACAACCACAGTGCATCCCAAAGAAAGTGAAAAACCTCCGCGGAAAGGTACCCACTCCCAAACACGTTGACCTGACCAACACGCACAAGAGGCTACGGTGACAAAAAAGTCCGTAAATTATTCACAACACCCTTATTCACTGTCACCGACCCCCATAAAGGTCTCATATTTAAAATTTAGGAGACATTCCCCAGTTTTTTGAGTTTGTTTTTATTCCTCTGCCTTCTTGCTTTCATATAAAATGTTTAGACTTTTCTGAGAAGGGATAGTTAGGGAGTTTGGGATGGACATGTATACACTACAATATTTTAAATGGATAACCAGCAAGGACCTACTGTATAGCACAGGGAACTCTGCTCAATATTCTGTAACAACCTAAGTGGGAAAAGAATTTGAAAAAGAATAGATACATGTATATGTATAACTGAATCACTTTGCTGTACATCTGAAACTAACACAACACTGTTGATCAACTATACTCCGATATAAAATGAGAAGTTAAAAAAAAAGAATATAGGGGAATACTTCCAAATTAAAGTTCTGTTTCAAAGCAAAAAACAAAAAAAAAAGGTTTAGACTTTTCTGGAACAGCATGTTCTTAATTTAAGGCAAAGAGATTACGACCCACCGATAAGTCTACACAAGAGACCAAAGGACAAAATTCACATCACCTGTCTTACGATGCTCAGCCCCATGTGTAGACACGATGTAATTATGTGCTTTGACAACTGCCATGAGCTCCACGAAGATTAGGCAAAGCGACTGTTCTCGATATTCAAAGCCAGCTCTGCACCGGTCCACACCATTGCTGTGTCATTAAGCCAAATCACAGGGTCTGGGTATAAACATCAGGTGTTTTTATTAGTCGTTATCTTTTTTAGAGTCCCTGAACCAGGAGCAGTGGCATCATCACCGAAAGCACCACCCGCATGACCCCAACAGGTACACACGACCAAGTTCCAGGTCAAGGTTCAGATGTTGTATCAGGGAAACCAGAGAGATTAAAAATCTTTTACAAAATAAAGGTTCCTTACCAATGTCAAACTGCTGCTCCCCAGTTACCTATTTTGTAAACTGGATGTCTGACCATCAGGCTCCCTTCAAAGGAGGCACAAGCTTTGACTAACTGCCCGTTTAAAAAGTTCCCAGGCCTGGGGCTTCCCTGGTGGCGCAGTGGTTGGGAATCCACCCGCCAATGCAAGGGACATGGGTTCGAGCCCTGGTCCAGGAAGATCCCACATGCCGCGGAGCAACTAAGCCCGTGTGCCACAACTACTGAGTCTGCACTCTAGAGCCCGCGAGCCACAACTACTGAGCCCGTGAGCCACAGCTACTGAGCCCGCGTGTCTAGAGCCCGTGCTCCACAACAAGAGAAGAAATGAGAAGCCTGCATACCACAATGAAGAGTAGCCCCAGCTCACCGCAACTAGAGAAAGCCCACGCGCAGCAACAAAGACCCAACGCAGCCAAAAATAAATAAATTAAAAATAAATTAAAAAAAAAAAAAGAAGTTTCCAGGCCCTCACGGCTGCCACACGGCCATGCAAGCCCCACGTGCCAACGCGCACACGCACGTGCCGCCACACGCAGGCACACACACAAGCACACACAGTCTCCTTTCTCCTATTTTTAAGTTGCCCTGTTTCTTCTTCTACCCACCGTTACCTCACCGGTGTGGCCCGGAGTGTGATGACTGATTTTATCTGATTGAAAAATCAGATAAAATCAGATAAAAAATAATATCTGATTGAAAAATCAGATAAAATCAGATAAAATCAGATTTTATCTGATTGAAAACCCGTCTTTCCGCCTCCTGGGAACACCCTGTTCTAAAAGCCAGGCGAGGGGGCAAGTTCTGCCTTATCCTCAGGGACTCAAAGGATGCCAGCCTAGGAAGACCCTGGGAGGTTTTTCACTCATGGTTTATCTGGGTCCGTCCCCAAACTGCCCTGACCCCACTACAGACTCTTGAGAAGGTAAAGGTCTTCTGAGGTCTAAGAAAATGAACAGAAAACAGTAAGTTTTAAGTTTACAATGTGATGAGATTTGATACATGTATATATTGTAAAATGATTACCATAAGATGCTGGTTAACACCTCAATCACTTCACATAGTGACAATTTTTATGTGATGAGAGCACTCGAGGGGACCCCTGGGATTGACCCCCGGCTGTATCTGCAACCCCAGCTCCCTACAAGATGGCCCACATCCACACACTGGGCTAGGACTTAGCTCCCCTTCCTTGTGTCCCAACAACATCCCAGAGGTCCCTTCCATGCTCGCCTGGCACCATCTCCCCTGCCAGGCTGGGCCACACCTGGGTTCCTACCACCATGTCCCAGCTGTGGGCACCTGGGCACATGACATGACCTCTCTGAACCTCAGTCCTCTCATCTGTAAGGTAGAAATGACTCACAGGGTATTGAGAGAATCCAATGAGGCCATGATTGTTTTTCTGCTTATTTTTAGATAAACTTGAGTTTTTAGCCCGGTTTTAGATTTTACGGAAAAATCTAAGTATAGCACAGAGAGTTCTCACACACTTCACACCAAATTATATTATCATATACCTCCACCCCTACTGCCATCACATATTAGTATTAGATGACACATTTCACACAGTGAACCAATACTGATACAGTATTATGAACGGAAGTCTGCCCTTGATTCAGATTTTCTTAGTCTTTTCCTAATAGTCATCTTCTGTTCGAGGATCCCGTCCAGGACCCCACATTACATTTAGTCCTCTCTTCTCAGGCTCCTCTTGGCTGTGGCGTTTTCTCAGACTTTGCTTATTTTTGGTGACCTTGCCAGTTTTAAAGAATATTGGTCAAGTATTTTATAAATGTCCCTCCATTGGGATTTGTCTAAGCTGTGCTGATGGTACATACCCTTGACGTGAATGGATAAGAAATGGCACTTAGGGCTTCCCTGGTGGCGCAGCGGTTGAGAATCCGCCTGCCGATGCAGGGGACGCGGGTTCGTGCCCCGGTCTGGGAAGATCCCACGTGCCGCATAGCGGCTGGGCCCGTGAGCCATGGCCGCCGAGCCTGCACGTCCGGAGCCTGTGCTCCGCAGCGGGAGAGGCTGAAACAGTGAGAGGCCCGCGTACCGCAAAAAAAAAAAAAAAAGTGATGCCACCTCTGTGGTCTTCCTCCCCAAAACCCATAACCCCAGTCTCACCTTAACAAGGTCATGAATTTTTAAAATAAAATGTATGATAGATAATACACTCAATATGGTTCAAAATTCAAACGATGCCCAAAGACCCACAGTCAAGTCACCTGCGTGCCCCCTTCCCTCTCTGCCCAGCCGCCCCCCCTCAACACTCACAGGCTTTCACTTGTGTTAGTTTCTGGGGTCTCCTTACAGAATCGGGGCAAATACAAACTCTTACAACCCTGCCACACACGCACACGTTTTACACAGCTCACTATTCTGCTCCTTGCTTTTTTTCTCAACGACACATCCCAAGATCTGCCCGCGTCATGCACACAGCACTTCCTCACTCTTCCACACCTGGTCCACTGTGCCAGGGCCATCGTTCACTGAATGAACTAGTCTCCGACTCACAGACGTTCGATTTCCATTTAGTCCTCTATATAGAGAGTCCATATAAATGCTCCTCCACACATACCGTGAATAATCGTGTGCACTGTTCGTTTCACACAAATATCGGCAGGTACATCTCCAGGAAAAGTATCCCCACGTGAGGCTGCTGGGTCAAAGACCACGCGCATGTGCAGTTTGGATAGGGAACGCCAAAGTGGCCCCCGACGGGGCTGGACCCACGCGATTCCCTCCGGCGACGGACGCACGCGGGGCTGCTGCTCGGCAGCTCTGTCTGCCATCCAGGACGTGACCAACTTGTGCATTATGCGATCTTCATAGGAAAAAGTGGCATTTTTCATTTCCATTTCCATTTTTATGACAGGGTAGATGGGCTTATGTTCAGGTGCTATTCGATGAGATTCCTCTTCTGTGAAGTGTCTTCAGATCCTGGGCTGCCCCTCGGCCACGGGCCAGGCTCTGTAGGTGCTACACATCACATGGGCTCAAGTTGTGGAACGCAGACTGAGGAAGTCCAGAGCGAGACTGCAAGGCTAAGAATCAGGACCGTTCCAGAAGGGAAAAGCTCAGCCGTGGCTAGAGTGGCCAGGGAAGGTTTCACATCTGGAAGGTGGGACGTAGCCAAGGCCTCCAAGTTTCTTCTGTTCCTTGGAGAGACGGGCAGAGAGAAAAGGACCTCACTCAGAAGGAGCCCCACACAGGTAAACGCGCCAGGGAGACCTGAAGAGACAGCAGACTCTGGGGTCTGGTTAGAGAGGGAAAGACTAAAGGCAGCACGGATGCCGGCCAAGGCCTCGAAGTCACGCCAAGCAGACCACACAGCTGGGTCTCACGGTGCAAGTGGAGGGGAGCGCAACGCAAACGTCCTTTCTTTACGTTCTATTGGTATTTTGACAACAGTTACTGTGTTCGCTTTTATGACTGGTTAGTTCAGTGGCTTTTAAGGCTTCAATCACCTGAAGAGCCTTTAAAACACACCTTGCAGCCCTGAGTGGGGTCCGGGATGTGTACTTGGCAAAGGGTCCCAGGTGGGTGGACATCTCTAATAAAGGACCACTCCTGGCCCCAAGGTTGACAGGGGTGGGGAGAGCCCTACCTGGGCCCCCAGGGAGAACAGGATCTTTCAGAACCTCAGGTTAGATGGGAAGGTGAAGCTTTGACAAACAGGAATGACCTTTCCTCAAGTTTTGTTCAGGACAGAAAACCACTGGTGCTGGAGAGACGTCCACACTGGAAAGCTCTCTCGCACTCACTACTCTGTGCCATGCCTTGAGGCTGTGGACTGGGTGGGAAATGGAACATTCCGTTCCGCAAATATCTCAGGTCCGCTAAGAATTCTGCCCCAGACCAGAGACACCCTGGGCCGTTCCTCTGCGTATCTGATGCATTATTTATGCTCCTGCCAGCGTCCGGAGTGTGCTGGGTCACGCCACTTGTATAACCTCCTCTGGCAGACGGAGGATGGCAAGGTTGAGTCAGCTACGCGTGTGCTCAGGGTCAAGGGCTAGCGCTCTTCGATTTCTAGACTCAAATAATATCTTTGTCACGTCATTCCTCTCCCTCCCAGGATACAGCTGGTCTAGGATGTCAAATGCATCTAGACCTCCTCTTCCCCTCTACCTTCTCCTCTTCACCCCAGCCAGTCCACCAAAGAGACAAGCCAATTATCTTGGGGAGTGTCTGCTCAAAAGCCCTGAGGGTCCCTCTAGTCCCTAAAAACTCAAGATCATACTCTTCACTTAGGCCATTAACGCATCCGTAAGCCAGCCTTATGCTCCCTCCCCAAGCTCATCCCCGACAGCTCTTACTCAGCCCATCAGCTCCAAGGAAAGGGGTCATCTCAGCACCCACAATGAAGCCTTTCCTTCTGTCCTCCAGTGTAAGCCCCCTCACAACACACACCCTCCACGTGCTCTCCAGACCATAAGAAGAGCTCAATTCCCATCCCTCCTTCCTGATGAAATCTTTCCCCATCACTGCAATCAACACCCCACACAGAGCACCTGCCAGGTTACAGGCACCATCCCAGGCAACGAGATGCCTATGAAACACAGGTTCATCCCCATGGAGTTCAGTCTAGTGGATGAGACAGACATTCTGACGCAAGGGGATGAGAAGGGCTCTGTTCAGTTACTACAGGCGGCTATCAAGTCTACCCCAAGTCTGGAAGTCAGGGAGAACTTCCTGGCGGAGGCAGCACTTGAGTTGCTGCATCTTTAAGAAGCAAAGAGGATTACGTTGCAGGAGGGTTGTGTGGCTTGTAGAAGTAAGGGAGGAGGAGAGCTCAGTTCCGAAGGCCCCGTGGGTAAGGGAGAAGAGAGAAACAAGCCGTGTGCACGGTTGGAGCAGAAGCGCCAAAGAGCAGAGATTGCTCCACAGTTATTATTCAGACCAGTCGTGAGGCTGCAATTAGCACTGGCTTTCCCAGGCAGCTTTCCTATTCACAGGGGCACCAAATTCAGCTAACTAATGCAAATAGAGCCTCTGAATAACATAGACATGCATCAATAATTCAGAGGCCAGAAGGCTCCCCAAAAGAACCATGAAGACCATCAAGAGTCCCCCGCCCAGGGCTTCCCTGATGGCGCAGTGGTTGAGAGTCCGCCTGCCGATGCAGGGGACGCGGGTTCGTGCCCCGGTCCAGGAAGATCCCACATGCCACGGGGCGGCTGGGCCCGTGAGCCATGGCCGCTGAGCCTGCGCGTCCGGAGCCTGTGCTCCGCAACGGAAGAGGCTACAACAGTGAGGCCGGCGTACCGCAAAAAAACAAACAAACAAACAAAAACAAAAGAGTCCCCCGCCCGGATTTAGCAGCTTCAGAAGGCATAGGCCCTTGAGGCCGAGCTCTGGAAAGAAAGGGGCTTCTCTCAAGGAATCTGTCCCAAGTTCCGCATGAGGATCTCTAAGTCTGCCCAGGAAGATGAGCAATTCCGACCTCGTATAAAAAGCGAGCATCACTCACGAAGTGTTTGATTGTTGAACACCTGGCCCATTAGAAACCTCTTCCAGCCACATCACCTGTTTTCATCCTCACAGCAACCTGAGTGGTAGCAGGGTCCTGCCTGTGGCTTCTGCAGACCAGGAAGGCGGCACTCTCACCTGAGGGCGTGTTGGACGATATGACAGAAGGTTCCAGAGAAAGGATTCTGACCTGGCCCTTGAGCCCTTCTTGCTGTCCAGTAGTGAATCTAGGACGTCTGGAACAGGGCAGACCCGTGGAGGCCACTTAGTCCAGTTCCCCTCGGTATCCAGTGAAGGACAGGTGGCCAAGCTGGGTCAAGATGCCGATGCTCTAAGATTGATTAATCAACAGGGGGATGAACCAGGTCTTTTCTGAAGCGAGAGGGAGCACTCATGCACACCAGTTCCTGTGGACCCAGCTGGGCCCCGCATAGGTGACCTTCCAGGGAGCTGGGTCTGGGAGCACACACTGTGACTCAGAGACATGGCCTTTCCACGAAGAGTCAAGAATTGCTGCCCGGACTGGGGCCTTAACAAATTCAGTGTGAAGTCCCGTCAAAGAGCAAAACAGTTTTCCAGCTTTTGTCTTAAAAACCCAAAATGGATAAAAGGTCACAGGAAAGCCATAAAATTCCAAGGATGTAAACATAAACCATGCAACTTAAAAAATAATAAATAGGGGACTTCCCTGGTGGTCCAGTGGTAAAGAATCCGCCTTCCAATGCAGGAGACCAGGGTTCGATCCCTGGTCAGGGAACCAAGATCCCACAGGCCGCGGGGCAACTAAGCCCGTGCGCCACAACTACTGAGCCCGCGTGCCTCAATGAGAGGGCCTGCGTGCCGCAATCTACAGAGCCCATGCACTCTGGAACCCACGCACCACAACTAGAGAGAGAAAACCCGCGCGCCACAACTCGAGAGAAGCCCGCGTGCCGCAACTAACACCGAACGCAGTCAAAAAAATAAAAATAAAATAAAAAATAAGGAAAATAATAAATAAATAAAATATTTTTAAAATAATAAATAATAAAAAAGACTAATAGTAGTTAATTAAAAAATGTTTAAATGCACTAAAATGCCTTTGCAAATAAAAATGCAGGTGTACATCTCCTTGGTCAGATTATAGGGTACAAAAATGTTGCTGTGATAAGGAGCACACAGGGTCTGGGGTCAAGACCTGGCTTCTCCATGGATCCCACTTCAGGCATGGTGTCCAGTCTCTTGCCTTCTCATCTGACCACCTATCAAATGGGGCCAGCAGTATCTGCTTCCCTTCCTCCTGGCCACTGAGAGATGGATAAAGATAGAATTCTGAGTTGAAAGGAAATTCACTGAGTGTGTACTATGTGCCAAGCACCTCGCCTCACTCCCAACAGCCCTAGATGGCTATCATCCCCATTTTACAGGAGGGTAGACTGAGACTCAAGGACATTAACACTCGGCCCCAAACCATCCGTTCCCGGGGCAAGCTCTGGGGGATAAAAAAGATGAGAAAGAGGATTCCTGCCAGCAAAGGGTTTCTGGTCTACTTGGACACAGTGGTAGAAATGGACAGAAAAAGAAGTTGTTCGAGCCCCAGCCCTCCCTCCTCACTCAGTAGCCCCCTTGAGATGGACCCGAGACCCACAAGCGTGCCCTCCCGCCTCTGGGCATCTGTGAGAACCAGCTGACCAACAGGGACTTGGCTGCTCTTTGGCCTGAGAAGACGCCAGGCAACGCTTCATGCCTGGCTGGGCTGGACCAGCCTCCCACGTGGGCAGGGCCACTTCGGGGAACTCAACCAGACGAGAAGGCCTCCGTGCGCCCAGCTCTGGGAGCGGCAGGAGTGGCCAGGGCTGTCCCACCAAGGTGTGGCCAGTGCAGTAAGCACACGACCTTTGTCCCTTCAGAGTCTGTCTACCAGCATCCCACACTATTTTAAGGCCTTCTGAGATCCAAACAGGATTCCGGGCTCGCCAGGGACAGTCTGTAAAAGTTTTCCACTGGAACAAAGATTTCAATGCTGTAACTCAAAGCATGACTTTACAATGGGATCTGATTATCAAGAGCTCCAGAATATCCTCTTTCGAGACGCACTGCTCCTTTCTCCTTCCTGTCCTTTACGGGCTGGCAGGCACACAGCACGTAGACCAGGCAAACGCCTCACCCAGGGGTTTGGAGGAGGACCGGTTTCTCCCGGGGGTCGGCTCTGGGGTCCCAGCACTCATCGTAAGGGGCCTCTGTCCACACCCACCACAGAGACATTATTGTGATGGTAGCGTTGATATTTAAGCACATCTGCTCCAATCCTGCACTGGCTTCCCGCTTCCTTCCAAACAGAGCCCGAAGGCTGCCCGTGGTGTGGACCCCCATCCCCCTGACCTCCCCCCCGACCCACCTGCTCGTTCCTCTCCAGCCACGTGAACTCCCCACTCTCTGGGTTATTCTCCTGCTGCCCTCTCCCCACAGCTCCAGTCCGGGGCCTACCCTTCTCCACCGCACTCTGTACCAAGCAAGCCTAGGGGCTCCATCCACCACCCCCGATGCACCGGCTGTCAGCTGAGTTCAGCCAATGGGAGGCACCAGCAGGAGGCTAGAGGGCGGAAAGAGGAAGTGTTTGGGGTAGAAATTCCGGGACCCCCCTCCACGGGGCAGAGCCTGGGCCCTACCACACTACAGCCCTGCCGAGCGGCCCCTCCTCTGCCGCCCTTGCCGGGGCCGGGCCTGCACAATGCTCCATGTTGGTTCTTAAACTGCCAAACCTCTGTCCACGGCCCCTTCATCAAACCCTCCTCAGCTGAGCCAACTGGGACGCTGCCTCATGCAACCTCCCATGCCTGGTCTGGGCATCTCCTGGGCTCTCTGCCTGCGGTCTTCCCCCAGCTACTGGCCGATTCATTCCCCAACTTCGTTCCTGTCTCTGAACACCTGCCCCTCTAAGCCGTCTCTCGTTTTCTTTTTCTCCGTAGTGCAAATTACTTCCTAACATACTCTAACTCCCACCCCCTCTAGATTTAAGTGCCATCAGGGCACGAACTTTGTTCCCAACGCCAAGAGCGGGGCCACGTGAGTGTTTCCTACTTGTTGAATGAATCTGTTAACGGACACTTATAAGGCTGAGCTCGTTAGCTGTGGCCATCACAGGACGAACAAGTATTTACCGAGCACCTGCCGCATGCCAGATTCTGTTAAGATGCTACGGATACACGGTGGCCAACACAGTAACACGCCAGCCCCCACTCAAAAGAGCATCTTCCAACTCTGGCCTGCTCAGTCCAACCCTGCCTCTGAGGGTCTGTGTCCAGATCTGGAGCCTGAATGTCCTTGTAGATTAGCTAGCTGCCTGCAAACACTCAGCCTGCCTGATTGTAAAGGCACAGAACTGCTCTCCCAGGCCATCTGGACCCTCCACCAGGCAGCTGACTTCAGATGTTTGCAAATAAGCCAGGGTGGGGTGGCGCGGGCGGGGGCGGGGGGGGGGGGGGATCTGATATGAAGTGGGAGCTCAGGTTACTCTGTGTCCTGTGCTGGCTTCTAATGACTTCGGGATTGCTCAAGTCAGGTGTGACAGGTTCAAATCCCTGCCCCACTACTCACCAGCTGCATGACCTCGGGCAAGGTACCTTACATTTCTGAGGCCTCAGTTTCCTCATCCGTAAAATGGGCAGAATCATCTTTAGTTTTCCCGGAATGACCATGAAGATTCAATACTCTTGACTGTGAAAGGTCTGGCACAAAGCAAAACGGCACCAAAAAAAAAAAAAAAAAAGCAGCAACAGCTATCATTGTGTCTCTGAAGGGTAAATGCTGGGATAATTTCCCAATGCATTATTTTTAATAGCATGCATACATGGGGTGGGGCGGGAGAGGAAGTTCCAAGCTAAAGAAACATTAACTATATTTAGTCATTCCCAAGGACCTGGTTCTGTGAAGTTTTAGGGATATAATTCATGAGTTTGAGAAACCTGCCTTTTAAGGAAAAGATAGCTTTTGCCTACTTTGAGGTGTCACCCAATTGTGTACAGAGGTGGCATTACAATCAAAGGTATCCTGGTCTTATATAAAGGTGACAGCGTTGAGGGGACATACATGTGGTTTTCAATACATGCCATCACTTCAGGAAGTTAAATATCGGTCCCAATTACGGACCCACTAAAATCCATGCACGGAGCACCCTGCTCCAGGTTTAATTCTCACTTGCACTACACGCCCATCTGTCGTGGGTCCTCTGCTCAGCACCGTCCTCATCCTGGGACCCAGGATGCAGAAGCAGCCACCATCTGGAACCCTCCGCCCACAGTAGCTGAGGGAAGAGCATATGGGACGCTTAAAGCTTCCACCAGGAAGTGACACCCATCTGCTCACATTTGATTGGCCAGAGCATGTCACATGACCCAGCCTCACTTCAAGGAGGAGGGATGCAACCCCACCCATAGAAAGAGGCGCAGTGATACAGTGATATTGAGCAGTGATACAGTTTACGACAGGGACCTTTTTTTGCGGTACGTGGGCCTCTCACTGTTGTGGCCTCTCCCGTTGCGGAGCACAGGCTCCGGACGCGCAGGCTCAGCAGCCACGGCTCATGGGCCCAGCCGCTATGCGGCATGTGGGATCTTCCCGGACCGGGGCACGAACCCGTGTCCCCTGCATCAGCAGGCGGACTCTCAACCACTGCACCACCAGGGAAGCCCCAGGGACCTTTTTTTAATTTCTCTTTCTAACCCGGCTCACCTAGCACAGTGTCTGACAAACTGTCAAGACACTCCGAAATGTTCCTTAAATAAATGAACAAATGCTTCTTTGTGCTTGACCTTCAGTGCCTGCTTATGAGACCCACAAGAAAGGCAGACCCATCACTGGTACATTAACCCAGCAGTTAACCTCCCAGCCTGTGGCGACGCCTCACTGCCTGGGTTCAAATCGCAGCTCTGCCTTTTATTACCTGGGTGACCTTGGAGCAAGTTAGTCAACTTCTCTGTGCCTCATGTTCTTCATCTGTCAGATGGGGATGGTGCTAACAGTACTTAGAACATAGGGCTGTTACGAGGATAAAATGAGTTAATTGACAGACAGCACTTAGAATTGCACCTGGCATGTGGTGCAATTTATAGAGTGGTAAACACTCTATAAATAAAAGCTATTATTATTACTATTATCACTGGAGGCAGGTTTTGTTTTGATCCCATATGGTTTGAGCTGAGTCACCTGCTTTAATTCCTCAATAGTCCTCCAAATGACAAACCTTCAAACTACATGGCCCCAATACTTTCCAAGTACAGGCCCACTATGGACATCTGTCTACAGCCTCCCGAGACAACTGCTTTGGAAAGGACCACCCTCCGTCTCCAGGCAAATTATGATGCAATACATAGTTATATACACATTGTATGTATATACATATTATTAATATATTTTATAATGTTAATGTATTTTAAAATATTAATTATATTTTATACACACAACATATACACATATATGTTGTGTGTATATATACATGTGTGTGTGTATATATATATATATATAAAATATTACATCTGATATCCACAACCCCACCCAAAACAAAGTCAAGGAAGCAATACATGGACCCATCACATCCGGCAGCCCCACACTTAACGAATGCTGGGACCCAGTGTGAATCCTGGCTATGAGCAAGTTCCTCCCCTGGGCCACCCTCACCTGTAAAGTAGGGATTCTTATCCCACCGCCTCATAGGATAACTCTGGAGTAGACAAAACCAAAGTAAAAGGAAGGACCATTTTGCCCAGCACACAAGAGGGGCTCAATCAATATTAGTTCTCTTTTCCTCTTTAATAAAACAAAATGCTTGACATGGAAAACTCAGGAAATTTTACAGGAATAATATAAAGTTATCTGCAGCCTCCTAAAAACAATAAATCAAGGGCATTTTTCAAAAAGTCCATTTTCCAAGAGCAATAATGGTTCATGAAGCCATGATGAAGTTTCTAAACTTCCCCTTAATTTCCGGTTTTCAAAAAAAAAAAAAAAAAATGTGCTTAAATGATAAAATGTCAGCAGCTGAGGTGTGTCCACCCTCAACCTTTTTTGATTCTTTCCAGGTTAAAGGTGTTGTTTGAAGCCCAGTCCTTCACCAGCAAGGCCTGAGCCCAGCCTCTTCTCTCCCACCTGGTGGCCCCAGCCAGATGGCATCTCCTTAGTCAGCTCATCCATGGCTCGCCTGTGGGTACTGGGTGGTAATGACGGCTGCCCTGGGGAGAAGGGCGTTTGTCAGTCGTGAAATGGAACAATACTCCAAAGAGCTCTGGCATTTGCCAGGCAAATAGTAACTCAGCCTCGGGAGCCCTGGCTTCTGGCCCCGTGGACTTGAGCCCACTTGAGTCCGTATTGTCCGGTGTGGGACAGGCTAGTGAATGCTAACTGTAACGTGAACCAGCCATGCCCACCTACCCCTCCAGCTAGAGGACTTCATTGCATCACCTGGCATGGAAGCTTTGTAAAAAGGGAGCGAGTGAGAGGACCATCTCCTCTCTCTCCTGCCTCATCACAGCCTCCCTAAACATGGTGCAGGAGTTAACTGTCGAGGCCCTGCAGCCCTGGTGCCCAGGTTCGAAGCCAGGGCCCCCTGCTTACTGTCGGGGAAACAAATTTCTTAACCTCTCTGTGTTGTCTTCTCCTCTGTAAAATAGACACATAACGCACATAAAGCAGTGCCTGACGCAGTGCAAGCGCTCAGTAAGTTCTCATTATTTTATGATTAGCAATTAGCATTTTTCCCTTCATATCCAGCCTCTAGAACTGTCTAGTTCTGGTCCGCTCCAGTGGGGACATCCCATTTTCTTCCACAATGAAGGAACTCAAATGCAGTCCCTCAAAAGTTCAGACGACACGGTTCAGCCTTGACCTGACCCTCTATAATCTGCACTCAAGCATTCATTCATTTTTCATTCGTGCAAGAATATTTATTAACCACACACTAAGCGTCAAACGGCACAGAGAACAAGAAGGTCAGAACCACAGCTTCTACCCTCTAGTGGAGGAGACACAGCAAACTCAAGAAGCAAAATACATCAATAAAAGTTGTTTGAAGACTGTGATTGGTGCCATGACAAGTATCAGCAGCGTCTGGTGATTCAGAATAACAGAGCCTGGGGAAGGGGCCTATGAGATGAAGCGGTCTAAGCAGGTGACCGAAGTTGAGATGAGAAGGAAACAGCCTTTCAAAGAGCTGGGGGAAGAGTGTTCCTTCCGGGAAGAGAGACCAGCGAGTGCCGTGTCCCGTGGCACGTAGCGTCGGGTGTCAGGGAAGCAGCAAGAGACCGGGGTGGGAGGGCAACTAGATGAGGCTGGGTGATGGGCAGGGCCGCTCAGGGTTTCCTAAGAGTGAGGGGTTGACAGGGGGAGGCTGTGGAGGGTTCAAGCGGCAACATGACACGACTCTGCCTGCTCAGACGTGTAGAATGGGCTGTAAAGGGGCCAGGGTGGAAGCAGGGGGACCAGTCAGGTAATAAACTGCATACGGGCAGTGGAAGATGAAGGTGGCCTGCACTGGGGCGGGTAGCATCAGAGGCAGAGAGGAGGGGACTTTGGACGGAGAATGCTCCCTCAGGATGCGACATGAGATCCTTAACTTCGGCGTTCCCTGTGAGCCGGAAAGCCATCCGACGCACGCTCAGGGCTCACCCTAGAGCCCTGCGTGCGGGGCCCAGCCACCTGGGTTGTAACAAGCCCTCCAGGTGCTTCGGATGTCCACTCAAGTTTGAGAAGCCCTGGACAGGAAGACTGATAATATTAACCAACATGCAGTTGTGTCCCCAGGGGAATGCCTTCCTCTCCCTCTAGGGCCAAGCAAACCCCAAGCCCGGTGGCCAAGATACTGAGATCCTCAAGGTGGTTTCTAGAAAATAATTTGTCCACGGGGTCGATGTCTACCTACCCCGGCTGGGGCCAGCCCTGGCCAGGCCGGAGGGCGTGGGAGGGACTGGGCAGGGGGAGCAAGCAGAAGGGAGCTGGCATGACCAACTCTGGGGGTCCAGAGCAGAGGGCAACCGGGCCAGGAAAGGCTCAAACTCCCCTGCAGCCACTGTCATGGCGGCCACATTCCAGTCCCAGGAGAAGAATGCCGGCAATGTCTCAGAGTACCGGGGCAGGGTCGTCCTGAGGTACAAAGGACTACGGAGTGCCTGCTGGTGGACCGAAAGTGACCTATGGAATCTGACTGAATCCCTCAGCAAGCCTTGTAGCCCTCGCCCACTTATTCCCTGGAGCTCAGCAGGGCCCAGCAGGCTATGGGCAACTAGCAGGTAACAGAGTCAGGACCCAGAGGCGCAGAGGCCAGAAAAACCATTCCCTTCGTGGGCCCTGGGGTCAGACTTCTCTCAAAGACTTGAAAGCATTCCATTTTCTCCGCATTCCTCTCAACCTCAGTGGCATTAATCATCCAAGATGACGCGGCGAGGCAGAGACCAGGGCCCAGGGCGGCCAAGGGAACAGACAGGGAATCACAGAATGCAGCCTCTTCTCTCCACTTGCATGGTCACCACCCTGAGCAGGCCACCACTGCCGTCACCTGGAATGAAACAAACGTGGTTTCCCCAGCTCCGGGACCAGCTGCTTCATCCCGTCCCGCCTCGTCTCCAGCCACCAATCCTGCCACACACCCCCTCCATCAGCTTCTGCTGTCTGGCCGTCTTTCTGTTCCCCAAGCAGCCAGGCTTGCTCCCGTCTTATTTGAGGACTCTCTCTCCAGACCTCTGATAAGGGACAACCCTAAAGATACCAAATGCTGTCATGTGCCAAAACATTATCTGCCATAATATGCAAGGCACCTCTACTGGGTTCCATAACGCCCCCCCGCCCCGGCAAAATGCATATGTCCTCAGAACCTCAGAAGGGGACCTTATTTGGAAAGGGTCTTTGCAGAGTAATCTGTTAAGGTGAGGCCACATTGCATGAGGGTGGGCCCCAAATCCAGTGACAGGCATCCTTATAAGAAGAGGAAAGAACCCAGAGACACACACAGGGAGGAAGCCGTGTGAAGATGGAGACAGAGACTGGAGGGATGCAGCCACCAGCCACGGAACGCCAGCAACCCCCAGAAGCTAGAAGAGGCAACAGAAGACGCTTCCCCGGGGCCTTTGGAGAGAGCGTGGCCCTGCCGATACCTTGACTGGGGGCTTCTGGCCTTCAGAACTGTCAGAGAATAAATGTCCGTTGTAAGCCACCCGGTTTGTGGTAAGGTCTTAAGGAAACTAACCCAGCATCTTATAAACATTCTCTCCAGTCCCTGCCCCAACCCTGCAAAGGCAGAATTCTCATTCTCACCCTCCAGGTGGGAAGCAGATGAGCCTTGCTCAAGTTCACACAGCCAGTAAGTGGCAGAGCTGAGATCCAACCCCAGTCTGACCCCAGAAAAAACGGGTGCTTTACACTGGGCTGAGGGGTCACCCTCTTTTTATAGAACGGAGGCCTGCGAAGCAACACCTGAATGAACGTCCTGCTTCCTTCAGGGCCTCTGGAAGCTCTTCTGTCAGAAAGGGTTTCTGAGAAGCTCTGGGTACCAGGGAGGGAGGAACTGGCTACCAACTGCTTCTAAGAACAAACAAAGGCAGATGGAGGCTTAATTCTGAAGTTGTAACATAAATTTTTTTGTCGCTGAGACCATCCCATCTCATGTACATGCATGTGTGTATGTACACACACACAGACACACACACACACACACACACACACACACACACACATTTAAAAGGTTTCAGGATAGGCAGTATGCAGTAATTATTTTTTTGCTCATCAGAGAGTCCTTTGTAGTCCCTGGCCTGAATCATTATTATTATACTTGGTTCAGATGCTAACAAGCTTACCTTCTGAACAAGCCTTCTGGGCAAAAGATCCAAAAATCTTTAACTGGTTGAGGCGCAGAACTTGGAAGGGCATCTGGCGTGTAATTATTTTTACCGGGAAAAAATAGCCCATCTTGTCAGCCTTCCATTTTGAGCTGAGACAAACTGGCCACAAGCACATACATGAAAGGGTGGGTGTGCTGGGCCGTGCACGCATCATCCTCATGCTAATCCACGAGCCTCATCAAGATGAATGATGGCCTGTCCTTAATGTCCCTCTCTCCCCACGTTTCAAGGGAAACTTGGCCTATCTGGGCTCCCAAAACCACCACGAGAGGTTTCATGCAAGTTTTCTAAAGCTTCTGTGAAAACAGAGCTTGTTTTCTTTATCATTTAAATTGCAAAGTACACCCCTGGCTGAGGAGAAACACAAACACCACAAGGCTTGTGCTGCCACACAGAAGGGAGGGAAAGCCAGATGGCTTCACTGTCCCAGCCCCTGGAGGCTACCGCTTTGTCCTTCTTCTTCTTCTTCTTATCGATAATACCCAGCATCCTACAAGAACCTCTCCCTCAGGAATGTCACAGCCACCCTGGACCTCAGTTTCCCTCATCTGTAAAACAAGGAACTAGACAAACATTCAGAAGCCCTCGGCCTGAGGTGCCCATGGAGAAGGAAGAGAGGAAAAGGCTGGCTCTGCCCCGCTCTGCTGAAATGTGCCTAGGTGTGAATGGCCCCAGAGCACTGTCACTTCTTAGCAAGGGTCCTCTCTCTTAGGAAGTGGACATCCAAGTAGTGAGAGGCTCCACCACTGCCCTGCCCACCTCCGACACTGGGATCAACAGGGCCATTTTCAACTTAGATGGAAAAATAAAAAGTGGACCTAGAAATGCTTTCGTGTTTCGTGAATTGGTCATCGGGCAGAAAAAAAAGCTGCTCACCAATGGACTAGATGACCTCCAAAAACAACAATGAGCCTAGCCGCCGGGCTCAGCAGATGTGACAACAAAGGAGCTGGGGGAATGAGGGAGGGGCTTCAGGCTGGGGTGGACGGGAGATCAAAGGCTTTGGGGAGGGAGGAAGATAGGGGTTTTCAGCGTTCTGCTTCTGCCCCACTGACGGCACAGAGCAAGATGCTCCTTCAGGACTCAACTCAAATAACCCCTGAGATGCACAGTCTGGGGCGGGCAGGAGAATCCACCCTACATGCCAGAAAGAGAAGGGAAAAGAAACTTTTCCAAGGAGCTGCCAGCTCCACGCATGGGGCCTGAGGGAGCAGCTCAACCCTGCCGTGCAAGCAGAGAGGCCCTGAAATTCCTGGAACAGAGCTTGGTTCAAAGGAGGGTAGGGAACAGGCTGCACAGACTTCTCCTTCCATGCTGGGAGGCGCCGGGGCAGGACCGGCTGGGCAGGAGGAAGCCAAGGCCTCCAGCCTCAGGCCTGCTCAGTCAGGCCCGGGGCTCCCCCCACACACAGGCCACCCCAGAGGATGGAACAGACGGGTGGTCGGCCGCCTGGGGGGCGGGCGGTTGTCTAGGACGGGTTGGCAGATTCTGGAAGGCAGAAAGGGAGGCCAGCCACGGGGCGGGAGCCAGTCTGTGTGAGTGGAGGAAAGCCCTCTGGCCTGGGATTCAGGGGACGTGGGCTCAGGACAGCTATGAAACAGATTTTCTAAAACTCCTAGGGCTTCTTACTAATGCATTAGGAAGCAGGATGGCATTCAAAGATCTTTTACTACCCAGTGGTCTTTTAAGAACTTGTTTCTTATTGATTGAAGAACTGATACATACAACTGGTAAAAACTTCCAACTAGTTGAAAAGACTCATCGGGTCAATGCTAAGCTTCCCTCCTGCCCCCGTGAGCCTCCTGAGAAGTAGGCGCTATTACCATTTTTTAGTGCACCTTTCATGACCTAGTCCAGGCGTGCATCTGTGTGTGTGTGTGTGTGTGTGTGTGTGTGTGTGTGTGTGTGTGTCTGAGAGAGAGAGAGAGAGAGAGAGAGAGAGAGAGAGAGAGAGGTCTTCCTCTTACACACAAATGGAAACAGAGAGGAAATTCCAAAAGAACAACTCACCATCTGGAGCCTGACTTTGTCATCCACCAAATGACAAACCTGGATGGTTGCCTCCTGACCTGGAATAGTCCAAGCTACGAACCCACCTGCCACGAGCCATGGGCAACCAGCTTGAGGAGCTAACCTGCAGCTTGGTTGGACTCAACTCTGGGGCACTCTCAGGTCTGCTGGAATGCACTAGTAGCTAACTAGTAACTAGTAAGCTAACCTTTACTGAGCACTCCCCAGGGCCAGGCGCTGAGCCAATCAAGTTACAGGCCCCACCTCGCCCAGCCTTCCATCCACCTCACGAGGTAAGGACTGGTATTATTACTCCCATCTCATAGGGTTAAACAAAAAACAACCCTAAGGTCCAAGAAGCAAAGCGACTTGCCCAAGGTCACGTAGCTGGTAAGTGGTAGGTAGCTAGGATGCAAATGCACTTCTCTCCTGTTCATCGTTTTGGGGGACACACATAACCGGGGGAGAGCTGCAGGCCATGTGACATAGGTATTCATCCCCAGTGAGGCTGGCTGACTGCAAGGAACACACAACCAGCACAATGTGTAAGAGGCAGAACCTAAACCCTTCGGTTTTGCATCCAAGACCCATGCTTTTGATTATCACTAAAGCAGCCTGAAAATGGAATAGGGTAGGGCCCTCCTTAGCCGCCAGATTTACGTTAGCTAGTTTCACCCTCCAGCAATCCTAAAGTAGGTGTCATAATCTACCCTTAATCGATGAAAAACAAGGCTGATGGAAGCTGAGTGACCTTCCAAAGTTCTCTTAGGGGAGACTGACAGTGATTGGCCCTCAGGCTCAGGCCAGAATTCTTTCCACTGAGCCACAGCAAACCACAGGGCATAACCTTCACTGCAGGTCTACGAAGCTGCTCCCATCTCCCAAGCAGCAAAGTGTGGCATTTAAGGGAAACCCAAAATCATCATGAGAAGCAATGACAAACACGAAAGAGCTATCCCCTTCCCCTCAACAAGACCCACATCTCGCCCAGAAACCCAACTTCACAAGAAAGCAACTCCCTGAAGGGGAAATGTCAGTCATCATTTTGTAGCTGCAATGCAGCAAAACCAAATGGGAAAAGCGACCTAACAATATGTATCAAGAACCTTTGACTTTGTCCTTTGACTTCTAGAAATCTATCCTAAAGAAATCCGAAAGACGGAAATAGCTTCATTCGCACATGTGCACACCTACATACACACACCTGCATACACACACAGACAGACACACACACACGAACATGCATCTCAGCACTACTGTGGAAGAAAATGACAGGGAAATAGTCTTAATACTCAGAATTACAGGTAAAATTGGGAAAATGACAAACTGTCCTTGCAACGGGATGTTACAATGTCATGTTGCCTGAAAAATGATACTTAAAAGCCTGCTTTTAACACCACGTGGAAATACTTCCATTAAGCGAAAACTCCAATAAAAGTGTCAACATTAGGTGATCTCACATTCAGAAGAAATACACACAGAAAAAAGAAAGGAAATGCAGCAAAATGCATTAACATTATTTTCTTCCTTATACTCTTAACATTTCCCGATTTTTCTATTAGACAAATCATCCCTAAAAAAATCAGCACTATTTGAAAGAAATGATGGCCCATGCTGCTGGATAAGATGAGCAACGGGTGTAATCCGAGATGGAGAGAAGAATTTGCTTTCCTTTTCAGAGTATGCTCCTAACAAGTTACATGGTCCTGCAAAAGAAGGGAGCCAACGTAGAGACTGATGGGGGGATCCAGTAAGAAGTGGCTCAAGCCCAGAAGAGCCGTGGAGAGCAGAGAAGGGGAGTCCAGGAATCACATACACCACGGCAGGTCCGCAGGAACCAGACACTGAGGAGCAGGGCGCAGGGGGGTTCCCAAGGGAATGACCTGAGAAAGGGGGGCGGGGGGGTGGGTGTTGGGAAGCTGACTGAGGGTTCAAAAAGCAGCTGCTCTCAGGATAAAGCCAAGTAGTTCAAGACAAGGAGGCAAGTTCAAATCCCAGGACAGAGGGTGCTCCAGACAGGACGCCTGGGCATCTACCGCTGATGCAAGGGGAAGGCCATTTATAGGCGCGATGGCACAAACCCTGTTTACCAGTGTTGCGACTTTTAGAATGAATCCTGCAAGTAAAGCACAGAAGTCTGAATTATGGGTGTATTCACTGCAGAACTCGGAAGCCTGCCGTCCGTGTCACGGTCTAGCTCGGCGCTGTCCGATAGAAAGGCAAGACACATAAAACTAATTTAAAATTTTCCAGTAGCCACGTTAATAAATCACAAAAAGAAAGAGGTAAAATTAGTTTTAATCATGTATTTTTACTTAACCTAATATATCTAAATCTTATCACTCCAACATGTAATCGATAGGAATACTTATTAAAGATATTTTACATGATCTGCTTTGTACTAAGACTTAGAAATCTGACTCACAGTTTACACTTACAGCACATTTCAATTCGGACTTTTCCACATTTCAAGTGCTCAGTAGCTACATGCCAGTGACCATACGGGCCAGCACAAGTCCTAACCTCTCTGGCCTCTATATTCGTATGTTAAAAACAAGGATGGACTTAACCTCGGTCTTCTTTCATTGTCAACTACACTTCAGCAAGCTTTCATTGACTGTAAGCGTTAATGTTTACACAGCCCCTTTCAGATGATACCAAACAATGCTTCCTCTAGTGCTTAAAAAGTGCTTCGGAAACTAGAGGCTCAGAGTGGTCGTGGGCTCAGCTGAAAGTCACACAGCCAGCGTGAACCAGAACTCAGGCCTCCTGCCTGCAAATCCAGTTCACTTATCTTCACTTACCGTTACCACTCTAGTAAATGGGTCCCTTCTTCCCTCCCTCCTCTGGGGACCACAGGCAAGTTGTTGAAATGTAATGAGCCATTCTGCGCAGCAACTTTTAAAGAGATGCAATCATGCATCCTTCTCGCTTCCTGGGCAGAGGAACATCTGGAAATTTAAACCACTCAACAGCTGGAAGATATTCTCCTCCTTAAGAAGCATAATTCATTACGCCAACAATGAAAACCAGACTGTCAATCTGGTGGGTGGGGTGCGACTTTACAGCTATCAGTTTCTTGGCCGGGAGGGAGTGCGTTTGCCCTGGGCCCCTGGCCTACTAGAGTAAACGCAGTGAGTCTGCTGCTAATCCCCTCGTGCTGGTGAAGTTCCAGGCACCAGAGGGAAGATGGCCCAAGGGACATCTGTCTTCTGATCCCGCCTCTGCCCCTTCAGCTCACCTTGGAGGGGCTTCCCCCCACCTTCTCTCAATGCCCCCAAGCTCTATCCTCATCTCACATTTCAATCAACGACCTGGAGCCCTGAGGGAGAGATGACCTCAAGGCAGGAGAGCAAACCAGTTAGACCAACAGATCTGAAAAGCAGGCTACTTGGCTTCGCATCTTGGCTCTGGCCCTGCTACTTAGTAGTTGTTACCTTGGATAGTCACTTACCTTTCTGCCTCAGCTTTCCCGTCTGTAAAATGGGGACATTAATACAGACTGTGGTCAGGATTACATACACAGATTAGATACAGAGGCAGAGTCCTCGGAACAGAGGCAGGTAAACAGGTGGAGCTATTTACGTGAGAGCCGACAGGGGCTGGCAGATGAGAAAATCAAGGGAGGAAGTGATCGGCGTCATCCTGCAGGGACAGTAGGACTGGACTCCAAAGCTAGACATTTAAGAAAGGAAGCAACACGTCTATCAATGTGCTTTTCAAACTGGAAAGTACTCAACACCTTCGCTCAGTCAGCCCACATTTCCTGACCCCCCTGGAGGCTAGAGGCCCAGCCCTCGTGTGCCTATGCGGGGCCCATAACCAGTGCTTTCTGAGCACCTACGACATGCCAGTTCTGGAGGAAGCCATTAATGTACAGAATCGCATTCAACGCTCACAACAAAGTATCTAGTTGGTACTACTTATGTTCTAGTTTTACAGATGAGGAAACTGAGACTCAAGAGGGTAACTTCTCCAGGGAGATCTGAGACTTTTGAAGGCAAGTGGATCTCAAACCGATGCTGTGCAAAGGAGAAAACCGCGCTCGTATCCATTACGCTGTGTTTCTATGCCTCTCACGCAGGGGAGCGATTACCTGTGGCTTTGGGTGGCCCTCTGCTACCAAGTATCAGAATGATTCAAAACACAAGGCAGAGCCCCCGGCTGCAAAAAGCCCAGGCTCTGGATCTAAGCCATAAACGAATGAATAAATCTTGCTGATGAAGCCGGTCCCTCTCCTGGAAGAGGGACCGGCTTGCCCTCCTCTCATAATTTGGGCCTAAAGACTGGAATGCGAGGCAGGCGGCAGCGCAGGAATGACGTGCCTACGTTTTCCTCGTGGAGGCTTACAGGCCAGGTGAGACCTCTTGGGAGCCCACTCTCTTCCACTGCAATCAGTTTATCTGTTTCGGAAAGGTTTATCCTGGCTGGGGGTATCTAAGCTGAAGGCCACTGTAAACACTGGAAGAGGTGCCCGGCATTCCTACATTCCATGCAGAAAAGCTTGGGAAGTATGGAAGGGAAAAGGGGGAAACCCCGCCTGGGCAGGCCAAGATGACCTGGCAGAGGGCAGCGATCCAGCTGGACTGGGAACCTGCCTGGAATCCTGGGCCCACATGGAGGGGAAGGTAATCTGCACCAGGGTTGTTTCATGACCATTCTGGGCGTCAGTTACTACCCCAGCATCAGTCTGGGGCGGGTATAAGAGATCCTTAACCGCCAACAGGGAACAATGCTAACAGCAGGGAGGGCTTATTCAGGGTCTGTTATCACCCCACCCCGGGTCTCGGGTCTCGCACTATCTCATTTAAACTTCAAAATGATGCGGGGGTGGGGGGGGGCCTTTTGTCCTCCGTTCCCACCTGAGGAAACGGGCGGAGAGAAGTTAAGTTCATTGCACGATGAACTAAGTAACAGGATGAGGCAAAGGCAAGAGTGAACCCGCGGCCGTCCCATTCCAGGAGCTACACTGCTCACCATCACACCAACAGCATTTCTTTTCAGATTACTGATGAGGGTCAACAGTCCGCAGCCGAAGACATCCCTTCCGATTTTGAAAGTCTGTGATCCCAGGAAAATCCAAAAGCAGCCTGGGGTCCTACCACCTTAGCCAGAAACTCTGGCCCTTGTGACCACGCGTACAAGAACGCTCACAGCAGCTCTGCTTGTGTGTGGTGGAAAAAAATTAAAAGAAAAAAAAAAGCCGCCAACAACTCACATGTCTTTGGAGAACGGGTGAATAAACTGTGGTCTGTTCACACAACGGAACAGATGACGGCGGTGAGAAACACCACATCCACGTGCACTTATCAACACATGCCGAGTAGGAAAGCACGCTGCGTACGGTGTGGAATTTTGTAAAAGGTCAAAAGGAAGAAAAGTAACGTCACAATTAGGGAGAAAAATATAGGGAAAAAATTTTAAGCAAGGACATAATACACACCAAAATTCAGGAGAACTCGGCTCAGGGGGAGAATACTAGGGGTTGGTAGTTGGGAGAGCCTAGAAAAAGGACGCAATTCGTTCCGGGTCACACCCTAAGCAGGGTGGGGGACTCACGGGAATTCGTTTCCTATGACGCTCATGATGCCATCTCCTTGTAGATATCGAGAGAATATCGTGGACTAACTGTTGAAACGACACGAAATTCGGTCCCCAAATGATTAGAAAATGTTTGCTAATCATTTGTTTTGTGGGAAGCACGACTCCCAAATCATTTATTTTGTGGGAAAGTGACGTGGTGAGTCGGAACGTCCACGGTGGGTGCACTGTGACCCCAGCTACGCTGCCGATGGCTGCATTAGTGAGTCTCTACCAGGCTCCAGGTTGCTGGGTGCACCCCTCCACTGCTGGGAAATGGGGTAACAGCATCCAGCTGGTAGAGATGCTGAGAAGATGAACAAGATAACACACCTAAGAGCTGAACTGAGACACCAACCCAGGGTAAGCACGGGCCATGGGAATCCAAAGGATGGAGCCTCAGAGCAGTACAGAGAGTGGTCAGGACACGCGCGCTGCCACTCCTGGCTGGACGGCCCTGGCTAAGCTCGGCACAATTGTCTGCACCTCACACCAAAAGCACAGACAACAAAAGGAAAAATAAATAAGTTGGACTTCATCCAAATTAAAACCCCCTGTGCATCAAAGGACGCTTTCAAGAGAGTGAAAAAAACAATCCACAGAACAAGAGAAAATATCTGCAAATCATCTACCTGAAAAGGGATTTCTATCCAGAAAATATGAAGAACTCTACAACTCAACAACAACAAAAAACCCATTTCTTGGGCTTCCCTGGTGGCGCAGTGGTTAAGAGTCCACCTGCCGATGCGGGGGACGCGGGTTCGTGCCCCGGTCCGGGAGGATCCCACATGGTGCGGAGCAGCTGGGCCCGCGAGCCATGGCCGCTGAGCCTGCGCGTCCGGAGCCTGTGCTCCGCAACGGGAGAGGCCACAACAGTGAGAGGCCCGCATACCGGAAAAAAAAAGTTTCTCCAAAGAAGATATACAAGTGGCCAGTAAGCATATAAAAAGATGTTCAGGGAATTCCCTGGCGGTCCAGTGGTTAAGCGGTTAGGACTTGGCACTTGCACTGCTAGGGCCCGGGAGCTGCCAAAAAAAAAAAAAAAAAAAAGGATGCTCAACATCATTAGGGAAACGCGAATCACAACCACTATGTGATGCCACTTACATACATACTATTATAAAATTAAAAACAAACAGAATAGCAAGTGTACAAACAGACTGTAACAAGTGTTGGCAAGGATGGGGAGATTTGGGAATCCTTGTGCATGGTTGGTGGGAATATAAAAGGGTGCAGCTGCTGTGGAAAACAGTATGCAGTTTCCTATCTGTCAAACGTAGATCAGAAGCCCCAATTCACAGGTCTGTTGTCAGACTAAAATGCGAAGATTATTTGCATTCATTCACTCAGCCAATGACCCTTGGGACAACGGGGAATACAGGAGACAAGAAAGTGAACAAAATTCCCTTGAAGCCTGTTTTCTATTGGGGGTTACGGATCCCAGGCAAGACAGATAACTCAGGCTGGACTTTAGACTGTGGCGGATGCTAAACAGGGAAACAAAACAGCTCAGAGGACCGGGGATGTGTTGGGGTGGGTGAGTGACACTGAAGGTGGAGAAGCCACACGGAAAGTGATGACAGGAGGGGGGCAGCCTGTCGTACGTCCCTGAGCTGGGCCAGGTCACAGGCTCATCCCGAAGGAGACCAGGACTTAACGGGAGGGTTCTGAACAGGACTTACATGATCGGACCTAGATTTCCTCAAGACGATTCTGCTGCTGGGAGAACTTAGTGAACCACGGAGAGCCACACCAATGATCATTTATAATGACTTGATTTCCCCAAGAAAGCACAGATTGACACTGGAAGGTAAAAAACTGGGCAAAGTCAGGTGCGCACTGTGACCTCACAGAGAAAGCAGCATCGGGGATGAGGGCGTTCTGTGTGTTCACTCATTTAATCCTCTTAACCGTCCTAGAACAGCAGGGCTGTTACTCCCATTTTACAGATGAAGAAACCAGGAGGTACAGAGATTTGAAGGCCATGCATCTATTCAGTGGCAAAGCTGAGGTTCCAAGCAGACAGTCTGGGGTCAGAGTTTGAGAAGACAGAAGCACCCGTGCTGCCTAAAGCTTGCCAGCCACTTACAATAATGACCAGAGCCAGAGAGGAGAATGCTGGTCCAGAGACCTAAACGTCTTCCTCGCCCTCGGGGCTTCTCTGTCAGTCTGCTCGTGGCCCTCCCCAACCCCACTCTTACTCACCAGTACCAATTTCTAGGTATAATTAAAACGGGTTTGTGACGCAGAAACAACAAAACCTGGAAGCCATTTTTTTTTTTTTTTTTTTTTTTTTTGTGTACGCGGGCCTCTCACTGTTGTGGCCTCTCCCGTTGCGGAGCACAGGCTCCGGACGCACAGGCGCAGCGGCCATGGCTCATGGGCACAGCCGCTCCGCGGCATGTAGAATCCTCCCGGACCGGGGCACGAACCCGCGTCCCCTGCATCGGCAGGCCACTGCGCCACCAGGGAAGCCCTGGAAGCCATTTTAATGTAATTCATATCACCTAGGACAACTGCTACTTTCATTTTCCCCTTTTCTCTCTCAGTCTCCATCCAGAGATTGTCTAGTTTAGAACCAGAGATGTGGGTTATCATAGCTAAAATTTGCAGCCAAAGTCAAACTGTCCTGCCCTTTTTTTTTGGGGGGGGGGGGCGTAAAGAAGAGGGGGATGGGAAAGCAGGGCTGGGAATAAAAAGAAACTTCTTAGGGAAAAGGATTCATTTTTATACTTCCTGGGTATCTGAAGTTAATAGATTGGTTAATGGATTGGTTCCAAACCTAGTCTTTGCACTCTGACCTGGGTTCCAACCTGCCTTTTAATAGCTGTGTGAACTTGGGCAAGTCAGTTAACGTCTCTGAGCCTCAGTTTGTCCCATCTGAAAAACAGGGCTGATGATGGTTCCTATCCCATGAGGTATTGCTGATCAGTATATGGGGTAATGGAAGGGAAGCCCTTGGCACTGTGCCCATCACACAGTGGGCTCTCACAGAACACCAGCTGTTGTCAGTAATCATACTATTGTTATTGGTACAAATCCTTACAACCAACCAGAAGGAGGAAATAGTATTCCCATTCCAAGATAAGAAACAGAGACTATAGCCCTTCTGTAACAGGCAAACCCCTCTCCTTCTGCCACCCATTACCCTATCGCAAGGCTCACCTCCTCTAAAAGAAGCCTCCCAGGCCAGCTGGACCTCAGCCATCAGCTGCTTCATCCCCTGAGAACCAGCATCACCCTGTCCCTCTCTGACAACCACGACCTCACCCTGGTGTCATCGACATGTGCAAAAGCACACGTCTGTATACCTGCACTGGACTAGGGGGGTGGGGATCTCAAGGGATCCCCCAAGTGTAGCTACAAGCCCTAGCACAGCACCAGCAAGTGAGACGCACAGTAAATCCCGGGTCATTGAATGTCACTGTTCCGCTGTGATTTTTCCGTGTAATCAGTTCATAGTTATTATCTACATGGATTAATATGTACAAGTTCTTAACGGTGGCACAAAGTCAGGGCTTAATATCTCTCTGATGCCATTTTATAGCTAAATAATGCTCCTAATAATGCTAAATAAAGAACGTGACGCTGCACTATAACTGCATTAACACCGTATCATCACTGTCGTTGGTTTTGCTCTCCCTCTGCATCTCTGAAAGGTAAGGATGGATCTTCCAGACTATCAAATCCACGGTTCTTTTCTAGTTCCCCAGAGCCTTGCTCAGTTTCAGGCACATATTAAGCTCCTTGTTGAATTTTGCCTCCACAATGTGAAGACAGATAACAAGATGGAAAACACGGAACAAAACAGGGTGGGGCTTTTGCTTCCTCCTGGTAGCTGATTGGCTCGTTTCTTTAAGCAACTTTGCCACCACGGCTCACCGTAAACGAAGAGAAATCTGAAAGTCACGCATTTTCCCCCGATGGAAATGAGCAAAAGCTCACCAACTTGGAGGGCAAAAGTCATGAGCTAGCCGGAAACCACCACTGCCTAATAACAGCTGACCAACACTTTAGGAGCCCAGCAGGATACGAAAGGTCTGGCTTCCCCCCCCCAACACCCCCCAAAAAAGGCCAACATGTGTTGAGGGGGTGGAGAGGGAAGGGGAAAAGGAAAAGAGCAGTTAACAGGAAATGATTCGTTTTCCAGGGACACACAGCCTATCACAAAAGCATGCAGGGGGCTGAAGAAGCAACTCAGAACAGCATTACGTGCAAACAGTTCTAAGGGAAAAAATGTTAATGCCGTCTATGCGGGAGGCGCTCTATTGCAGCACCCAAGTCAATAAGGGTTTAAGCAGGGAGCACCCACCAAGCCCTGCCGGCTCCCTGCAAGGTGCTGGGGGCACAGAAAAGCACGTCATGTCTGGAAGAGCTTGTGCAATGGGACAGGGAGAGCCATAAGCAGGGGCTGCAAACTGCTGGTCCCAGGGGCCACGTCGGGCCCACACGTGTTTTGTTTGGCCTGTGAGCCTTCTTTAAAAATCTGAATTGAAACATTTGAAAATCAGGAGAATTTTCATTAAAAAAAAGAATGATACCCAGCTTCTCTTTCAAAAGTAGAAGGTCTGGCAGCCGTGAATCTCCTTTCTGGCCTGGGGAAATGGGGAGGCGGAGAGGGGGAGCTGGAATCAAAGAGCAGCCGCCTCTGGTCCAGAGAGGGGACCAGTTGTCGGCCAGTCCACACCCTTCCTACCTGGTGCATTTATATCATCTGCTCGTCTTCCTAAGCAACTGAGTTTGCAAGCCCTGTTGGGAATCCATGGCCACAACACAATACAACAGGATGTGAGTTGTGATAACTCAGGGCGCATGGAGGGGATGAAGGAATGTTTCCTGAAGGAGGTGACCCCTAGGCTGAGTCATAAAGCATCAACAGGAGTTAATTAGAGGAGGAAGTGGGAAAGGAATTGAAACCTGTCCCATCTCCCCAGCTGGGTGAGACGTGACTGTCAGAAGTGAATCTGCAGGCACCCACCCTCTCCAAAGAATAACGCCATTCCAAACCTTCATTATTCAAAACCGACATTCACCAGCTGCCTCTAATCAGACAAGCCCTCCTTCTGATCCAAGCAGAGGCATCCGTCTGGCAGAAAGCACTCAGCCTGGAGGGTTGGTGAGGGCTGGGTCCTTACCCCAGATACACATCACTGGGTTCACATCACTCAGCAATTCAATCAATACTCATGAGGGTCTATTATACAGCAGGTACTCGAACTAATAATGGGAAGCCATAAAAGCTTTTAAGTCGTTGAGTCTCAGGATCTAGTTTGCCCTTTTAAAAGCCAGGCGTGGGAGCAGGGAGACAGCTGGGGCCGGTAGTGGATGCTCTCCAGAGGGTGTTGTGGCGCCAGTGATGCCGGGTCTCACTGCTGGACCAAAGGGGAAAGAGCTGCATAATCAAGGGTCAAGGGTGTCAGCAACGGCTCAGGTATAAAATGTGAAAACCGTCGTATGCTGCTGTGTAAGCCGCGGCTGCGAGACCACCTCCACACGTTACCATGACTGATACAGTGATCTCCCCTATCCTTTGGCACCCCTCGTTTTTTTCCAAAACCCTTTGCAGGGAAAAGTGGGATAAGTATGTGCTTTCTCTAGCTGAGAAAGCACATATGGACTGTCCAGGGAAATGACAGGCAAGAGACACTGCCTTTGGCCAACCTCGAGGCGTGGCGAGAGGACAGGGGAGCTCTGCACCAAGCAAAGCCCAGGGGGAAGCCCCGAGCTCCCCTTCTATTTCAAGAGCACTTCCTGGGAGGCCATCTCCTCCCAAGTGTGCTTAGGGGAGAGCGGCGCTGCAAGGCTGGTGATCCGGATGCAATGACATTGAGAAGCACAGCGTGCGGAAGAAGCCCCAGGTCTCCACCGGAGGTGTTCTCTGAGCGTCAACCCAGCCAGGACAGTCTGGCCTTAGCCTTATAGGTTGTTCTTGGATCGAATGCAACCGTCTGTTTTGTAAAAAGTGATACACCACAAGGATAGGAGTGATCTCTCTTTGAAGTCTCTCAGTGAGAAGATTGGCTAAGTGATCCCAAAACTGCCCCTGGCCCCGGTTGGATGAATGATTACTTACGTGGACTGTGGGATAAACCCTGACACGATAAATGCCAGAAGGGACCCCTGTTCCTACAGCTGCTCTCCCGTAAAGTTCAGGAGCTTCCCACATAGAGGCCCTTTTCTTTTTCCTCTTTCCTTTTAAAAAACAGGAAAAGCCAAGCATCCAACCAGAGGGTCGCTGGTGTATTCTCAGCCACATTAACTACAGAATGTTCTTCAGTGACCCCAGGCCCAGGACACCACATGTGCACAGGTCTCCCTGAAATGCCACTCTGATCTCGTCCCTGCCCCTGTTCAAAACTTCCCACAGTTCCCAACCGCCCTCGGGATAAAGTCCAAGCTCCTCACGGGGACTGGAAGGTCCTCAGCTACCTCTTCAGTCCCACCTGGATCCCTTCCAACTTTGCCCTCCAGGCAGAAGTCCTTTCTCTCCCCAAAATAAATACTGAATTTGTCCTCTTCTCCCCCTCTCCACTGCTAGAGCCAGGCTCCAGGGTCCTCATCTGGATGGCTGCCACACAGCCTCCAAACGGGCCCAGCTACCACTGTCAACCATCCAATCCATTGTCTACCGAGCAAAAATGTCAATCAAACCAGGCCTCTGCCCCATTCAGCAGCCCACAGAGGCCTGGACTAGTGCTTAAGGCCTCCAAGACCAGGCACCTGCCCACCCTGGACCCCGTCCAGGTCCTGTGTCTCTTACCCTTGGACATTCACTCCACTCCACCCACAGGAGTCTCTTGACATCATGAACTTCCCAAACGTTTTCCTGCCTTGGGTCCTTCATGCATGCTGTTCTCTCAGGCTAGAATACCTCCCCCCAAACTAGTTTTTTTGTTGTTTGTTTGTTTGTTTGCTTTGGTGGCACGTGAAATCCTAGGCATGTGAAATCCTAGTTTCCCGACCAGGGATCGAACCCGCACCCCCTGCGGTAGAAGCTTGGAGTCTTAACCCCTGGACCGCCAGGGAAGTCCCTTCAAACTAGTTTTTAAAAGAAATTTTAAAAACCCAGAATTTACAACCATGAACATGTTGTCATATATACACACGGTCTGCTTTCCTTACTATATGTTTTCAAAATGCAGAAGTGATATATGTGCCTATATTCTTCTTTTATAAAACATGAAAGGTAAAGTTAAAGTAGCCTTTGACCGTCACCACCAGCCCCATCCTCTCCTCCCTCCCAGGAGGATGAGAGTGCATTTGATCTAGATCCTTCCAGTCCATTTTCTTTTAGACATTCACACCCACCTCGAAGTAGCCTTCAACAACACATAACATGAGCTGTGAATTCTCAAATGTACCGAGGCGTGGGGCTGCACGTATGTTTTGATTTCATTGCGTTCTGCCAACTGGTCTCTCAAGCAACCCCACACTCACCAGCTGAGTCAGGGGACCCCATGCCCCACACAGCCTCCCCAAGACTTGCGTCAGACTTCCTATTTTGGGCACGTTTTAAAACGTGAAAAAACGTGCCCCAGAAACAACGCAAGTGTCCTTCCACTGGAAGATGGATAACAGTGGCATATCCAGAGGACAGGACACTACTCTGCAACCTAATCCACCCAACGGCTGACACATACTACGCGGAAGATCTCACCTGCAGGAGAGAAACCAGGCTCAAAGAGCTCCATCCTGGACGATGCCATTTATACACAAAAGGCAAAACCAAACCGTGAGGTCGGGAAACAAATCTGTGATTGTTAGAAGCTGAGGGTCAGGGAGGGGGTTGACTACAAAGAAACAGGAGGGACTCTGGCGGGGGATGGAAATGTTCTGTATCTTCGTGATGATGATTACATGACTGTGTTACACAGCTGTGAGCATTTACCAAACCACCTAGTGCTGTCCACTAAACAGGGTGGACCCTAGTGTCTACGGATCAGACCTCAGTACACCTGCCTATATTAGGGACATTTGGAATCCTTTCACAGGTACTGTCCATTTTGCTTTCTTCTTTTGAGAACTGTTTGACTTTGGGGAACTCTTTATTCTTTATTATTAAAGCTGTTCTTTTTTTTTTTTTCCTTAGGCTTTTTTTCTTTACAATACAGTCATATTTATCAATCTTCTCCTTTGTGCTTTGCTCCTCCTCTGGTTAACTTCCCCCAAATCTTCGTGTCTCACTCGAATGTAAGATTTCAGTGTGAATCCCCTCACCTCATACACACTATCTTCCACATTATTCGATTTCATATTCTTTCATATTCCTGACAGTAGTGTGACTTTTTGGTGTATGTTTGCTTGTCTCCCCACTAAGAAATAAGCTCCTTTAGAACTGGTACCATACCTGTTGTGATCACCACTGAACATCCAAGACCTTGAACGGTGCTTGGCACAAAACAGGCATCCCACAGATATCTGCCAAATAAATGGAAGGTAAGAAAAAGCTAATACAGGTGCATATGATGTATATGCACATGTGTCTAGCATTTAATACACGCTATACGTAATTGTTCATGACATAGCGTATCATGGACAGCAACAGACATCACGTGTCTCACCAGATAACAGCAAATTTAGCTTCAGTGCAAATCTCATGAGTTACAATATTTAACTAAAACTTTTAAAATAGTGAGATGTGGGGCTTCCCTGGTGGCACAGTGGTTAAGAATATGCCTGCCAGTGCAAGGGACACGGGTTCAAGCCCTGTACCGGGAAGATCCCACATGCCGCGGAACAACTAAGCCCGTGCACCACAACTACTGAGCCTGCGCTCTACAGCCCACGAGCCACAACTACTGAGCCTGCATGCCACAACTACTGAAGCCCGTGTGCCTAGAGCCCGTGCTCCACAACAAGAGAAGCCACCGCAATGAGAAGCCTACGCCCTGCAGAGAAGAGTAGCGCCTGCTCACCACAACTAGAGAAAGCCCGTGTGCAGCAACGAAGACCCAACGCAGCCAAAAATAAATAAATAGTGAGATGCTCTGATGCAATAATCCTAGGACAGGGGGTTTATCAAAAAAATGAAACGAAAAATGAAAACTTATATATGTAAGCTATATGTAGCTCTATTATGAGCTAAGCATTGCAGAAATATCATCTACCCAATAAAAAATGACATGGACAAAAGCATATGTAATAATATTCAGGAATGCTTACAACTTAATGATAACTAAGAAAAGCCAGGACACAAACATATTGATACATACCATAATTACAACAACCTTTTTTAAAAAAAGCAACAGTAAAGACAAAACAGTGATTGGATTTAACTCAAGAAGTAATACTTATCTTTATAGACGTTTCCCCCCAGAATTTTAGAGATAAGCTTGTATTTTTTTCGTCAGAGGAAAGAGAATTCCAATTTCCCTAATTACAGTTCTGTCCACCCAGGGCCATTTCAGGTACCTCCCTCCTAAGAGCCATCCTCTATTACATTTGTTATCCTTCTAAATGTAAACCTGGGAATTTACTCCTGGTTACAATCCCAGGGTTGGCAGGACCCATTTAAATCACTTCTGCTGGTCATTAAGTGGCCAGTGGGCCAGCAGGTGGGGCTGACCCACTGGCCACTCCTGCCTCTCCCACCTCAGCCACAGTCCCAAGGCCCAGGGTCCTCAGCTCTCTGTCCCCTGTCTGCAAGGCCCTCACTAACACTGGAGACCTATCTCCCACGTCCCTCCTGCTCGAGCCTTCTCAGCCACACCAGACCTAGTTGCCTGCAGCTCCATTTCCACCTGTCTTCCCTGCCTCCCAGCCGCTCTGGTCAGCAGTCGTTGCTGCGCACGGGCTTCCTCTAGCTGCGGTGAGCGGGGGCTACTCTTTGTTGCGGTGCACGTGCTTCTCACTGCGGTGGCTTCTCTTGCTGCGGAGCATGGGCTTCAGTAGTTGTGGCACGCGGGCTCAGTAGTTGTGGCTCATGGGCTCAGTAATTGTCGCGCACGGGCTTAGTTGCTCTGCCTCATGTGGGATCTTCCCGGACCAGGGCTCGAACCCGGGTCCCCTGCATTGGCAGGCAGAATCTTAACCACTGCGCACCAGGGAAGTCCCCACACTGGGAGCTTCTTGAAGACAGGGATGGTTCCTTATTCCATGCAGAATCCCCTGTGCCTGGCCCTCACTCACTCACTCTGGATTCACTGAATGCTCATCACGGCCCAGGCGTTGTCGTAGAGCTACACTGCCCAATAAAAATGGAATTTGAGCTACGGGTAATTTTAGATTTTCCAGTAACCGCATTTTTTTAAAAAAAAAAAGAAACAGGTGAAATTAATTTTAGTGATGTATCATATTTAACCCAATATATCCAAGATACCATTTCAACACGTAATTAACGTTAACGAATTCAGTAATGAGATATTGGGTTAGCCAAAAAGTTCATTCGGGTTTTTCCTTAAGATGTTACGGAATATATATCACTTTTTTTGTGTTAAGTCTTTGAAATCCGACGTGTATTTTAGTACATCTCCATTCAGACTAGCCTCATTTCAAGTGCTCAGCGGCCACATAAAGGTAGTGGCTACCGCATCGGATAGGGCAGTTTTAGATGCCTGGGGATACAACAGTGAGCAGTCCAGAAGCTCCTGTCCACCACTGCCAGCCTGGACCAAGCACCTGCATCCCCTGCAGTTGGACCCGGGTGCCCTGACTGCTGGCCTAGATTTAGTCTCTTCTCAACACAGCAGCCAGACTGATCATTTTGAAAGCTAAATCAGCGCAAATCAGCTTTCTGTTTTAAACCCTTCAGTCGCTCCCCATTTTACTGTGCACGAGACAGAGTCTTTTAGAAAGGCCTGGAGACTTCACGTGCAACGCCGCTGAACGCTGCTCTGGTTTCCCCTTCCACCTCTGTCCACCTTGCTCTCACCACTCCAATCCGTTCTTCATCCTGCTTCTCCCTCTCACAGGCCCACCCCTGCCCTCAGCCTCGAACCTGGCCCTTCCCTGGGCCAGGAACACCATCCTCTAAGACTAACCCCTTCAAGGCTGCTCCAGTAACAGCTTGTCAACAGAGGCTGCCCTGAAGCCACCTTAACACTGCAGCCTACCCCAGTCCTCCAGACCCTGACTCTGCTCCACTTGTTCCCATAGAACACATTACCCTCAAATACACTGTGAATGTCCTCAGTTTATTATGTCTACTGTTCCCAATGTCTACCTCAGCTGCAATGCAAGCACCATTCGTGCAACATCTTTCTTGTTCCTTTCCGCATTCCCAGCGCCTAGAACCCTGCTTGGCACAGAGTAGGCATGCAATAAGTATGTGTTGAATTGATGAAAATGAATAAATGAATGAATGAATGAATGAAGCCCTCAGCCCTACAGAGTTTACAATTTCAGGAGAGAAGACAGATATACGGTATATCAGGTAACGATTAGTACTGTCTCAGTTTGTTCAGGCTGCCATAACAAAATACTACAGATGGGGTAGCTTAAATGATTGAAATGTATTTCTCACAGTTCTGGAAGCTAGGAAGTCCAAGACCAAGGTTCTGGCCAATCTGGTTTCTGATGAGGGCTCTCTTCCTGATTTGTAAACAACTACCTTCTTGCTGTGTCCTCACATGGCCAGAGAGAGGAGGCAAGCTCCCTGGTATTTCTTCTGATAAGGGCACTAATCACCTCACAAGGACCCCACCCTGATGACCTCACCTATCCATAACTGCCTCCCAAAGGCCCCATCTCCAAATACCGTCACATTGGGGGTTAATATTTCAACATATGTATTTTGGAGAAACACAAACATTCAGTCCATAACAAGTACTACAGACAACAGTGAGACTCAGGAATGGAAATGGGAGTTAGGGAGGTTGCTATTTTATGAGGCAGCCCCCAAAGGAAGGCAATAATTATAAATATAGCAACCACCACTTAAATAGTCACTACCACATGGCAGCCCTGTGCTAAGCACCTTACATCTACTAATACAGTGGTGTCAGGAGTCAGTGGAGTTTTTGCCTGCGCTGCCTCTATCCGTTCCCCAGCTCCCTGTGGGGACCACCCTGACCCCACTGTGTGGCCTGGATAGAATGGAAACTCCAGGTGGACAAAGATTTTTGTTTCTTTTCTTCCCTGCTGGATCTCCAGGAGCTAGAACAGTGCCTGCCACCCAGCAACTGCCCAGTAAATGAATGGCTCAACCAATCCATCTCAAACAGAGTAGCAAATGTTAGGGCCAAATTACCAGGGAAAGGGAGCCCTGAAGAATAACCAATAATAACAATCATCTTTACGTCTTCCTCAAGAGCTTACTTCCACTGTGCTAAGTGCTTTGCATCATCCCTGGGAGGGGGAAACTATTCTCCTCTCAGCAGCAGCGAGAGCTGAAGTAACCTGCAAAAGCAGGCTGACGGCACTTCCCTGGTGGCACAGTGGTTAAGAATCCGCCTGCCAATGTCCTGCAGGGGACATGGGTTCGAGCCCTGGTCCAGGAAGATCTCACATGCCACGGAGCAACTAAGCCCGTGCGCCACAACTACTGAGCCTGCGCTCTAGAGCCCGCGAGCCACAACAGCTGAGCCTGCATGCACAACTGCTGAAGCCCACACGCCTAGAGCCCGTGCTCCTCAACAAGAGAAGCCACCGCGTTGAGAAGCCTGCGCAACGCGACGAAGAGTAGCCCCGGCTTGCCGCAACTAGAGAAAGCCTGCGCGCAGCAATAAAGACCCAACGCAGCCAAAAAAAGAAAAAAACTTTATATATACATATAAAAGCAGGCTGACACCTGAGGGGCACCCTCTGATTCCTGTCCTTTCTGAGACCTCTCCCCATTTCTATCTCTTTCTTACATCTATTAGCCAGTGTTTTGTTCAGATGCTTGCAAAGAACACTAGGGAAGTCACTGCCGTTTTATGATCTATGTAACCAGAATGTTACCTTTGCGCATTACAACATATTCAGAAACCACCACTCCAAGCAGCCACAGGAAGTAATAAAACCCAATAATTGTAACAGTAATAATATTAGCTAACTTTTGCTGAGCACTTACCAGGAGCCCAGGCGCTGTGCTGAACACCCGCCAGCTGTTCATCCCCTATTTCCTCCTCATAGCCACCGGTGAAGCTTTACCATCCCCATTTCATAGGCGAGTCAACAGGCTTACAGAGGTCAGGTAACTTGCCCCAAAGGAACCCAGGTCTGCACCGCCCCTCAGGCGACCCAGGTGCCTTCTGCCGCTTTCAGTCTTCCTTCCTTTCTTCCCTGTCCCTTCCCTCAGGGCAAACCCTCTGCTTCCCACCCTGTCGGGCTGTTTCACATCTAAGAAGACAATGACTGGAGACTGGGCATCGCTTGTTTCCTTGAAAATAAAGCAGTTCTTGACAGCCACCTGATCCAACAAAGTCCCAGGGCTGCGTGAGCCACCAGATGAAGATGATTGCCAGCATCCCCCACCCCTTCCCCGCCCCCTGCTGCTCCCAAGAAATGCACCGTCCAGGAGGGAAAAGAGGCAGGTCAACAAATAACCCTGGGGCTCGGACTACCCACCAGGCACCAGCAAAACAACACCCCATACCCCTGCCTGCCCCCCTCAGAAAAAAGAGGAAGAGAGAATAAAAGAAAAACATTCAGAATTCTGGAATTAAAAAGTGACTGAGACCATTTTGGCCTCGTGTATGTGAATCTTGTGTTTATGGGCTGGCATTGTTTTCGTTTTTAATGACAGGGTTGGGAGAGGGGCCACCACAATCCTTGTATTGTTAGGGCTGCTACAGGACCAGAACACACGCAGGAGAGAGACAGGTACTCAGATAGTTTGGGGGGCGGGGGCAGGGGATGGGGGGGAGGGTATGTGATCATTTGCAGAAAGAGCTCTGTCTCCCATCTGCTCTGAATGTTCACAGTGATTATATGCTGGTCACAAAGCCAGGCAGGACGCCTGGATGTAGCGTTTTGCAAATGCCCATAGATTTCACACCAAGACTGAGGCTCTGCGCAGGCTCCCCAGACCCCCGTCCAGAATCTTCCAAACGCTGCAGCCCCCCCTCCCATGGCTTCCTGACCCCAGCGTTAGTGGAACGGGCCGGCAGCCAGAACAGGCAGTGTCTTCACACAGGGTTTGGGGTTTCCATCTGTGCCGGGTAAGGAGGGCAGGCTGGGGAACACACTTGATCCCTCCCGCTCCAGGCCGAGAAGCATCCTTGCTTACTTTTAGTTTCACTGTCCTCTAACTTCTAGGAGCGGTTAGAGAACCAGGGAGCCAGATGGCCCAGGTCCAAATCCCAGTGGCTCTACCACTCCTTAGCTGTGTGACCTGGCGGTGAGGGTAGGGATATTTTTAATCTCTCTGAGCTGTGGGTCCCCCATCTGCAAAACAGTGATAATAATAATAATAATAATACCTTATGCGATGGTTGGGAGATTAAATGAGATAACATATCTAAAGCATTTAGAACTGAGTCTGGCCCGTCATAAGAACTCCATCACTGCTAGACATTTTATCATAACTGCCTTGGTGCGGCTATAGCGAGCATGAAATGGGAAGAACATGCTTGGCCTGATATACGATTTCAATGTTACTATAGAAACTACTTCTATTGTTGGGACCTCCCTGGCGGTCCAGTGGTTAAGACTCCAAACTTCCACTGCAGGGGGTGCGGGTTCGATTCCTGGTGGGGGAACTAAGATCCTGCATGCCACACGGCACGGCCAAAAAAACAAAGAAAGAAACTATTATTATTATCATTTACTATTACTGTTATTAGATCCTTAGATTACTGGGGACCAGAAAAACGGAAGAGAGAGAGGAAGAACCCGTCAAAGGACCCATTTTAGCAGCATTCTCCTGTAAGGCCTAGAGTTTCTGAGGTTTTCTAGGGAAGGGGTAGAAGTGACCATCAACGGAACTCATCTACGGTCAAAATTATTCCACGTTGTTGCTCTGTTTCCATCTTGATTCAGGGTTTCCCCCCACCCCGCCGCAGACACAGGGTATATAAAGGAGGAGTCCTGGCCTCTTACAGAGATTACAAACCAGCATCCGGAGTTTAAAAAAAACAAACAAAACAGGGAGAATGCCATGTCTCCAGCCAACTAGGAAAGGAAGTACAAAGTAAAAAGCTCGAGCATCCAGAAAGCCATCTGACATCTAACACACAGTGAAGTGCGGCCATTCGTTAGCAGGCCCGCGGCTACCTCGCCAAAGAATATGGACCAGCAACAATCCCAGGTCCTCACTTCCGCAGGAAAGGGTCAACACCGCCACTGGTGTGACCAAATTCAGGGAGAATCACACAAAGAGGAATAAAGGAAGGCTGTCTTATTGTCCAGGAGGTTCTTTCGTTGAGCTGTCCGAGAAAACTGTCCATCCCGGGCAGGCAGAAGGCCCTGGGACACAGACTCCCAAACCCAGCCTGCCTGCCTGCCATTTAGGAGGAAGAAAAAGAAGCTAAAAGCACAAGAGATCAACTGGATATGGACGGTGAGGAATCACCGGGTTTCAGACCAGCAATCACAGAAATCAGTTGCGGGGCTGGAGGGGGCGGGAGGGGGTGAGTTCTGATATTTCAGAGCTGAGAAGAACTCCCTCTTTCCAGTCCAGAAAAGCTCCAGCCCTGGACAGAAAGGACAAACCGGACAGCATGGGGGAGGGACGGAGAGGAGACGGAGGAAGAGAGAGGAAAAGCAACCAGAAAAAGAAACTGATTTCTTCTACTTTTCAGGGGAAGCCTGGTTTATGCAAAATTCTGCACTCAAAGTCGGCAAAGCAACAACAAGAATAAAAACCACGCTTAACCAGGCAAAACAAAAATGTGATCACATAACAAATCCCCCCGGGGAGTTCACTGGGTACAGCATTATGACCGGCCCTGCACCCACCGAGCCTTTCCATCACCAGACCCATGCATGGAATTCCAGTCGGACCCTCGTGCCAAGGCCTCAGACCACGAGGCACTCCTCACCTCCAAGATGTAACTGCTCCCAGATACTGGAGACCAGGCCACGAGGCTCTGCCCAGCCAGAGATTCTGTGTTTGTTCTTCTGCTGCTTCCAGGAAGGTTTTTCTCCTAATAAATCTTTCAGGAAGTCCCACTCAGAGTTCAGAGGATCCATACACCCCCCTTCTCCACTGGTTAGAGCTTTAGAGAGATTCGCTGTGACCACAGGACTGTGTCAAATGAACAAGCCTCAACTTGTCGCTGCCAGTATGCAAAAGAGGCCTGCGACACCCTATGACAAGCAGCAGAGCAGATGCAGTCCCTACCTCCTCAGAGCCCCGCCCAGCCACCGCAGACAAACACACGTTTCTTCAGGGTTTTCTCCAGCAACTAAACAGCTCCAGTAGCCAGGACGCCAAGTGGTGGGGGAACGGAGGGATGAGACGGGGCTGCCAGCCTCTCTCTGGAGAACAGAAGAGCAGAAAGGAAACACCACAACCTCACCCTCTTCTCCCTAAAACCCCTCACAAGGGATTTCCTCTCTTCTCCCAACTTACAGAAGGGCCTGAAATCAGGGGCTCGAGTGAACACAAGAATATTCCATGCCTGCCAACTATCAGGAAAATTCATGGTGTATCCGCGCACCGAACACATGCAGCCTCATGGCTGCCCTTCCCGAGAGTCTACACTCCGGACCACAAACACTGGCATAAATAAGAGCACATTAGCCTAGGGAGGGTAAATCTAACCAAATCAACAATCCATGCCAAAAGAATTACCACGATAGGGGTGGGAGGGCCCCGGCAAATCAGTAAGTGCAATGCAAAAGCTGAGAAAGTTTCAAGAAACAGAGTTGCTGAGTTTTCGGAAATCACCTTGTAGGGGTTAAGGGGGAGGAGACGGTCAGAGGATGGAGGTCGCATCGTATGGTTCACAGACCTCTCGGTTAGCAAAAGGGGCCTCCAGACCGTCTCTGCGGATCCAAACCCGTACCGACGGGAGGGGGTCTATATTGGGAGGTTAGATAATAACACGCTTTTCAGCAAGAGCACAAATCCAGAATTATCTCCCTGCAAGGGCCATTTGATGTCACCCTCTTCCCCTCCCCCCACCCCAAACGCCCAAACTCGCTGCCAGTCCAGAGTCTGGGGATGAGAAAAGTGCACGGTGAACACACCCATTGGCATCCGAAAGCTCCTTCCTTCCGTCCAGTTACTCACCACGCATCCCGACCCGCAAGGCCGAGGCTTCCGAGTTTCCAGAAAGGCAGAGGACAGAATTCTAACTTACTGGAAGGTGGATTCAGCCGTGTCTCCGCAGGTCACCGGGGCCGCCAACAGCCTTTCCGCGTGGAAATCCACTCAGGGGGTTCCGGGCGCGTGCCGGGGCCCACCCTCGCTCGCGGCCCCTCGCTGATACTCCGGGTCCCGGCCGCCCGGAGTCCCCCCGGCCCGCGGGCCCATGTGCTCGGCGGCCGCACGCGCTCGGCCCGCTGGAGCGCGGGGCTGGAGGGCGGCCCGTGACGTCACGGCGGCTCGCGCTCCGGGCTGCGGGGGAGGGGAAAGCGCGCGCCGCCCGACTGGCCGCGTGCGTCCTCGGCCCCAGCGCTGCCCGCGCCCCTCAGCTCCCCGCCGCCCGGCCCGCCGCCCCGCGAGCCCCTCCGCCCGCGACCGGAGCAGCTCGGGGCATCTTGCCGCGGAGGGCCGCGCGCGGAGGCGGGGAGGGCCTGGGCCGCCGGGGGCCCAGACGGCGCGGGGAGGGCACGCTCCGCACGGGGCTGGGGAACCTGGCCGCGCTCGCGCCGCCGCCCGAGAGAGCCAGCTCGAACCCCGTGGTGATGCCCATTCACTTGCGTGCAGCTGTTTCAGCAGTCCTGCTCTCTGCCCCCCCCCACCGCCCCGCCCCCAGGGGTCCTGGAGGCAGCGAGCCTTCCCACTTGCCAGATGGGGAAGGCGAGTTTGGAGAAATAGGTGAACCAGGATGCTCTGAGATGGGAGCACTTCGCGCAGAAGACCCCTGGCTTAGCTCTATCCCTAGTGATCCTGGCGCCTCCTTGGGTACCACCAGCATCCGCGGGCCTGGTAAGAGGGGCGCACGCACCTTCCCACATCCTTCGACGTCTCCAGCTGTCCCCCAGGGCTGAGGTTGGCAAATCCGTGCAGAGGACCGGCTGTCTGCACCAATCCCTCCACTCCGGAGTATTAAACTACCCCTGTGAATGCCCAGTAGTCTCCCCCAAAGGAACAAGAGAACCCTGGCCTCCTGCGGGGAATGCGTTTATCTTGCTTTCTCTACAAGAGCCCGGGACCGGACCGAAGGGAGGAGCTGCCTCCGTTCAGTTCATCATCTATGGAGCACTTAGGGGAACCGGGCGCCCTGCTAGGCGATGGGGATACAAGCCGTAGAAGGAGGTCACAGTCCGGTGAAAAGACAGACACACAAGTGTGTGTTTTCAACATTATGGAAGTGAAGGCTGCCTCTCTGTCCCCCACCCAGTGCCTTACCTCCCCTATCATTTTAACCCACCCAGTGGCCTTGGGCCCCTCCCTCCCTCCCCTGTCTTATGCAGTTTCTCCTATTCCAGTGGCTTCTTCCCAAAGTGAATGGCTCTCCTCTCTAGAAAAAGAAAAAAAAAAAAATCTTCACGTGATGCTCCACGTACCGCCTACTACACAGATTCATTTATAATCATGGAACACTTGTTCTGTACCTGGCTTCCTGCGAGGGTCTGGACAGGTCTCTGAGCTCCAGTTGTCAAACCTCAGCATCTGTATAGGCACTGTAGGAACTGTGAGAATTTAGCCCTTTCACTGCTTAAAAATTCTCCCTGGAACCGACCTCTGTCACCCAGGGGGAAGCCGGTGTGCTCCTGCTGTGTGCCCACAAGCCAGGAGAGGTCCAGCTTCCAATAGCAACTTCAATTCCATTCCCTGAGACCCTAATCTGGCTACAGTATCCTACCTGTTAGCTGTCTGCCTTGGGGCCTCTCCTGGCTGAAAAGATGCCTTGACCCAGGACTCATCAACCTTGACCTTGACTCTGCTTGCCCTCTCTGGATCCCTGAAGCATTAATCTTAAATTCACATTTTTCCTTTTATAAATTCCTCTTTAAAATAAAAAAAATTCAGAAAAATTACAAATAAAATATCTTAGGGTTTCCCTGGTGGGGCAGAGGTTGAGAGTCCGCCTGCCGATGTAGGGGACGCGGGTTCGTGCCCCGGTCCGGGAGGATCCCACATGCCGCGGAGCAGCTGGGCCCGTGAGCCATGGCCGCTGAGCCTGCGTGTCCGGAGCCTGTGCTCCGCAGCGGGAGAGGCCGCAACAGTGAGAGGCCCGCGTACCGCAAAAAAAAAAAAAAAAAGAAAAGAAACTCTTAATATTCCTACCATCCAAAATTAACTATCAATTACATTTTGGTGTACCTGTTCTCAATTGTTTTTTAAAAATCGTTTTCTTCTTGCAAAAGGGGTACAATACATGTACATTGTAAAAACTTAAAACTATGCAGGAAAATACAGAAAATCAAAATTTTATCAGCCAGAAATAACTTTCATAAATATTAGATAAATCCCAAACATCTTTTTAAGCATATTTATTTATTTATCGAGATAGGTGCAGGGTTGACAGACAGAAAAAATACATTTATTTTTAAATCTTAATACCTTATAGTTGCTATTTTTTAATTTATTTCATTTTCTTTTAATAGAAGATGAGGAAGCCAACATGAAGCTGAAGGAACTGTTAAACTTTAAATCTTCCTTTACCACGTGAGAGATAGTGCTTCCTAAATAATTCAGCAACCAAGGTTCAGAAAAGAGATGAGGAAAAAGAGGAGAGTGAAGTCATGGTGTTTTCTTTGTAGATCTCTCCACTTTATTTATTTATTTATTTATTTACAGGTATTTCTCCAAAGATGACATACAAATGGCCGACAAATATGTTAAAAGGTGTTGATTATAGATATCTCCATTTTAGAAAGCAGGCAACTCCTTGCTCCCACCTGCCCTTACTTCACCTCCTTTGTCTCTTAGTTTTGTTATTGTTTTTAAATTGCCACCCTCCATTCCATCACTGAAATGCCCATGCTCGTTTAGTACTGGGTCTATAATTATACAATTTCACGCTCATGACCAGTCTTTCCCTTTTCTGCATCTGCTTCCTTATCTACAAAATCCATGCATTCTCTTATTACACATTATCGAGCCCCGATCTGCTACCAGGCACGGACTACTCCCTGAGACTCTGTGGGCAGTGAGACAGGTAAGGACCCTGCTCTTGAGTGGCTTACATTCTACTGAGAAAGGACAGACAAGCCAACAAGCAAAGGAACTTCAACAGTGATAAATGGTACTGAGATTCGTAAATCTGGGTGAAGAGCTAAAGGGGGAGGGGCAGGCGGGGAACTGACTCTACACCATCTCAGCAAGAAGAAGCCATGCAGACTGGAGAGTGTTCCAGGCCGAGGGAACCACAAGGGCCAAGGCCTGGAGGCATATGAAAACAAGATCCTCAGTCATTCCACGAAGGTGCATGGAGTCAGACAGGCAAACAGTTGCAGCCATCCTTCTCTATTGGGGCAGGAATCAAATGTCTTCAGCTCACCGTTCCATCCACTGCTCCAGCTCGGTAAATACATGTAGAACCAATGAGTGAATGAATGAACGGACATCCTGGATCTGGTGGCTGCAGAATGAGAGTGGAAAGATGCCAGGTAACAGGTCCCTCTGCCTTCCAATCTCTCTGCTCTTATAGCCTCTAGGCAGTCTCTCCAGGGAGTTCCCTGGCGGTCTAGTGGTTAGAAGTCCGCGCTTTCACTGCCAAGGGCCCTGGTTCAATCCCTGGTCAGGGAACTAAAATCCCGCAAGCCATGCAATGCAGCCAAAAAGAAAAAAAATAGTCTCTCCAGGTTTACCTTAAAAAGGAGCAGATTTCTCCCCACCGCTCCCAGCCACCTAGTATCTAACGGTCCCTGTCTCCTTAGCTTTTTCTTTCTCCTAGAATATCCTTCTTTAAGGGTCACCTGTGCTCTGCCTTTTGTGGCTTGAGCCCAGTGTCTCCTCTTCCATGAGCAGTTCAGAGAATACTCTAGGCTGCATCTCCTTCTCTTGGTAGGACTCATGGTCACGTTGGCACCAGCCCTGCCTGGCAACCTCCAGTGGTTAGTGAGTCAACCTCGCCTCCCTCTTCAGCCTCTGAACAGCCCTCAAGCGGAGACTTTGTTTCAACCCTCATTCCTCAAGTCAGACAGGGAAAATGAGACCCAGAGAGCTCACTGGTCTTGACTAAGGTCAGACAATCAGGACGTAGCAGAACCAGGACTTAACACCAAGTCAACTTGCCTGGGTCCCCGACAGCTCACCTGCCTCCTGGTGAAACGAAGCCAGGATGGGTTGTATTTCAGGCAGCAGAGATAGAGAAAGCAGGGTCTCAGTGAATGGACACTTCCGGAACCACACGGATCATCGCTAGCCTGTCACCACCCCAACAGGGGGAACTGGAAAGAACATGTAATTTGATGTCAGAAAGACCTGAGTTTGAATCCAGTAGTTATCAGGTGACCCTTAGTGAGTAGCTTAATCAAAGTCTCAGATTTTAAAACATTGATTATTTTAATTGTGGTAAAATACACATGACATAAAATTTATCATTTTAACCATTTTTAAGTGTACAGTCCATGTTGTTGTGACACCATCACCAACTCTAGAACTCTTTTCCTCTTGAAAAACTGGAACTCTGTATCCATTCAACAATAACTTCCTATTCCCCCCTCCTTCCATCCCCTGGCAACCACCATTCTACTTTCTGTCTCTACAAATTTGACTATGCTAAGCATCTCAAATAAGTGGAATCATGCAGTATTTATGTTTTTTTCAACTGAGCATAATGTCCCCAAGGTTCGTCCACGTCGTAGGAAGTTTTGAAAGGTCCTTCCTTTTTTTTTGTTTGTTTTTTGTTGTTTTCGGTACGTGGGCCTCTCACTGTTGTGGCCTCTCCCGTTGCGGAGCACAGGCTCCGGACACGCAGGCTCAGCAGCCATGGCTCACGGCCTTAGCCGCTCCGTGGAATGTGGGATCTTCCCGGACGGGGGCACGAATCCGTGTCCCCTGAATCAGCAGGCGGACCCTCAACCACTGCGACACCAGGGAAGCCCAGGTCCTTCTTTTTTAGGCTGAATTATATTCCATTCTGTGTATATGCCACATTTTGTTTATCCATTCATCAGGCTGTGGACATTCGGCTTCCTTCCGCCATCTGGCTATTGTGAATAATGCTGTTATGAACATGAGTGTATAAATATCTCTTCAAGATCCTGCTTTTAATTCTTTGGGGGTATACACCCAGAAGTGGATTGCTATATAATATGGCAACTCTAGTTTTAAATTTTCTAGGAATCACAGACTGTTCAGGTGTTTTAAATAAACTTTTTATTTTGGAATAATTTTACATTTTCAGAAAAGTTGCAAGGATAGTGTAGAACCTTCCCTTATCTCTATCACCCAAGCCCCATTATTATTAACATCTTACATGACCATGGTACATTTATCAAAACTGAGAAACCAGCATTGGTATTGTACATCACTAATAACTAAAGCCCAGACTTTATGTGGGTTTCACCAGCTTTTCCATTAATATCCTTTTCTGGTTCAAGGACCGCATCTACAATACAAAATTGTTTAGTCAGTATGTCTCCTCAGTCTTTTCTGGTCTGATTCTTAGACTTTCCTTATTATTCATGACCTTGGCAGTTTTGGTGATAATTGGTCGGGTATTGTATGAAATGCCCCTCATTTGGGGTTTGTCTGATGTTTTCCTAATAAGTCTTCGTTTTTTCATCAGTAAAATGGGGACATACCTATTTCACAGGTTATGTGTAATTAAATGAGCCATCATAGTTTATGTCTCACCAACATTGACACCTAGATTGCCTGGTACACTAAATCCAGCTACTTTTTGAGAATCTTATGAACTTTGATCAAAACTGATCCTTTACCTGCATTTAAGTCAGTAGTTTAAAACCCTTCTTATCAGGGAAATGCATCACAGTGAGATATCACCTCACACCTGTTAGAGTGGCTGTCATCAAAAAGACAAGAGATACAAAATGCTAGCAAGGATGTGGAGAAAAGGGAACCCTTGTGCACTAACAGTGGAAATGTGAATTGGTTCGGCTATTACCGAAAAAAGTACAGATGTTCCTCAAAAAAATTAAAAATGGAACTACCGTATAATCCTGCAACCCCACTTCTGAGTATACATCCAGAGGAAATGAAAACAGGATATTGAAAAGATATCTGCACTCTCATGTTCATAGCAGCATTATTCACAATAGCCAAGATATGGAAACAACCTAAGTGTCCATCAATGGATGAATGGATAAAGAAGACATGGATATATACAATGGAATATTATTCAGCCATGAGAAAGAAGGAAATCCTGCTGTTTGTAACAATGTGCATGGACCCTAGGGGTATTATGCTAAGTGAGATAAGTCAGACAAAGACAACTATTGTATGGTATCATGTATATGGAATCTAAAAAATATGAACTTACAGAATCTGATAGTTGAATGGTAGTTACTAGGGGCTGAGAGTTGGGGGAATTGGGGAGATTTGGTTCAAGGGTACAAATTTGGCAGTTAGAAGATGCATACGTTGTGGGGATCTGATGCACAGCATGGTGACTATAGATAACAATACTGTATTGCATACTTGAAAGTTGCTAAGAGACTAGATCCTAAATGTTCTAACCGCAAAAAAAAAATGATAATTATGTGACGTGATGGAGGTGTTAGCCAACACAGGGTGGTAATCATATTGCAATATATAAGTATAACAAATCAACACATTGTACACCTTAAACTTAGAAAATGTTGTATATCTATTATATCTCAACTTTTTAAAAAGTGACTCTGGGGAAAAAAAAACACACTCTTCCTCTTTACTAAATTTCACAGAGGACTTGTTTATATCACAAATGAATCACTCAAGCTCCAGAAGATTCTTGACCTATACCTTGAAATAATAGTTAATCAAAGGCTTCCCTGGTGGTGCAGTGGTTGAGAGTCCACCTGCCGATTCAGGGGACACGGGTTCGTGCCCCGGTCCGGGAAGATCCCACATGTCTCGGAGCGGCTGGGTCCGTGAGTCATGGCTGCTGAGCCTGCGTGTTGGACTTTCCTTCTGGAGAAATAGTGTCCTTATGAGTTGGTTCAGAATATGGACTCTGGAGTCAGACACACCTGAGTTTGAATCTATTAGCTGTATGACTTTGGGCAAATCCCTTTAGCTGTTTGTGCCTCAATTTCCTCATCTATAAAATGGGTCCCAAAAGAGTAGTTTCATCACAGAATTGTTGTGAGAATGAATTGAAACGATTCACATATAGCACAGTGTCTGGCACTTTGTAGGTACCTGAAAGATATTAGTGCTTATTAATTTCAACAAGGGTTGTCACACAGGGCTCATTGCATATCTTTATAGGTTTCAGATTTTTTTTCTGGTTAGTAATGTACAAATGAATGTTTATTATGCAAAATTTGAGAGTACAGAAATGTAAAGAACACCAAAATTGTTCATAATCCCACTACCTGAAATACCTATTAGTAACATTTTGACTTATACTATTTCAATCTTTCTTAAAGGTATGCTGAATTTAAGCACATGAATATGATTTTGTTTCTTTTCTTCAAAATTAGGATATCACATATGCTTCTTTATAACCTGCTTTTCTTTAACTCATCTTCATATCCTGAACATTTCCCTAGGGCATTAAATCTCTGTAATTAAATATGCTTTCAAATACTTGTTTAATAATGCAGCATGTGTATCCAGCATAAGAGATTTAACCCTTTCTCTCTCCCTGAACAATTAGACTGTTTCCAATCAATCATTCTTCGTTACGTGGAAAACTGACATGGAAATTCTGGACATGAGCCTTACTGGGAACCTCTATTCCATTCCATAGACTCCATGTTCTGAAGTAGACTTGTGGGGTCAGTGAGAATGAGGATTTTTGAAACTGCCCATTGACAAATTTTTCATCAAAAAGTTTTACCTGTGAGATTGCACATTTCATTCCACCCCCAAGACAGCATTCTTTTCTTGTGGGAGAAGCTTTCCAGTTCAATGGGCAAGAAAGAAAGAAAAAAAGGAAGGGAAGAAAATAATTGCATGTCAGTTTTGTTTTAATTGCATGTTGGATTATTAACAAGAATGAAAACTCCCATATGTGTTTTTTGGCTCATTGCACTTTTTTTATGAGCATGTTTTGCTCAGAGCCACTGCCCATTTTTCTGTGGAGGTGTTCTTTTACTTTTCGGTATTTGTTCCCCAAATTAAGTTCCTTTTATTTATTTTTTTCTTTTCTTTTTTTTCTTTTAAGAAAAGTAGCTCACTATAAAAAGAAAATCAACAAATATATCACCTACCAGAAATAGCTATTGTTAACTCTGGACATAAAACCTTCTAGATACTTATTTACACACAGGAAGATAGAATCACATGATATACCTGATCTGTATTCTACTTTTGTCACTTAATAATACACCACAATGGTCTTTCCATGACAGTACATATATTTCTACAACATTACTTTTTTGTTTTTTATAAATTTATTTATTTTTGGCTGCTTTGGGTCTTCATTGCTGCCCGCGGGCTTTCTCTAGTTGCGGCGAGGGAGGCTATTCTTCGTTGCAGTGCGCGGGCTGCTCATTGCAGTGGCTTCTCTTGTTGCGGAGCACGGGCTCTAGGCGCATGGGCTTCAGTAATTGTGGCATGCAGGCTCTAGAGTGCAGACTCAGTAGTTGTGGCGCACAGGCTTAGTTGCTCCGCGGCATGTGGGATCTTCCCAGAGCAGGGATTGAACGCGTGTTCCCTGCATTGTCAGGCGGATTCTTTTTTTTAATGTAATTTTTATAACTTTATTTTTTTATTTTATATCTATTTATTTATTTATTTATTTTGTTTTGGGCTGCATTGGGTCCTCGTTGCTACGTGCAATTGCGGCGAGCAGGGGCTACTCTTCGTTGTGGTGCACGGGCTTCTCATTGCAGTGGCTTCTCTTGTTGCGGAGCACGGGCTCTAGGCGCATGGGCTTCAGTAGTTGTGGCACGCAGGCTCTAGAGTGCAGACTCAGTAGTTGTGGCACACGGGCTTAGTTGCTCCGCGGCATGTGGAATCTTCCTGGACCAGGGCTTGAACCCATATCCCCTGCATTGGCAGGCGGATTCTTAACCACTGTGCCACCAGGGAAGTCCCAATAACATTACTTTTTAACAGTCTTAAAGCATTCCATTGTAAGTTTGTATCATATTTTACTTAACTAGTACCTTATTGCTAGAAATTCATCTCACTTGCAAATTTTCATTATTAAACGCAGTACTACTACAGACATCCTTGTGACTAAATCTTTGCATATGTCCTCAATGATTTCCTTAGGGTAAATTCTCAGAAGTGATTTATGAGATATTAACACTTCATTTGCTATATAAATTGCAAGTATGTCTCCCAGCTCTCTCATTTGCTTTTTCTTTTTGTTTGTAATGGGCTGCTTTATGAATACTCTTTCATTTCAATAAGCTCATATCTACCAGTCCTTGAGTGTGTGATGTGTTCCTACCGTTTTTTATGTTCAGGAAGTCCCTACCTATCCTGTGATCACATTTATCCACTGCTGAGCATGTTTTGGTTGATGCCTAAATAAATGTCTATTCCACCCGACAATCAGGGTAAGTCTAGAATGTCATTCTGTCTCCCTTGCTAGTGATCAATTCAGGAATGGACTGGCTGATCCAATTCTATACAACAGCATGTGAAAGGAAAGCTATTGGGGAACTGCAGTGAAAACTTAATCCTAAGGGAGAGATGAAAGAAGGTATCATTTCTCTTCTTAGGTTAAAAAAAAGAAAAAAAAGAATACATTTCTTTGTTGTTTAAGACAATGGTTACCCTTAGGAGTGCTTTTGGCTGCAGGTAACAGAAAATCCTAGGAGAAGTGCTTTAAACAAATAAGAATTTATATTTCCCACAAACTAGTCTGGAGCCTACTTGTTATTAGCACAGTGGCTCATTTGTAGCTCTCAGGTGGCTGTTACAGCCTTAAGCATCACGTCTGTGGTTAAAGCAGAGCAAAATGAAATGAGCAGCAATAGCCAAGTCTGACCCTTTTACCAGAAAAAAAGCAAGTCTTCCCAGCAGCCCTTGGTAGACATCCAGTCTCATTGGCTGGAGCTGTCACATGGCCTCTGCTAGCTGCAAGTGAAGCTACAGTAGCAAGTGCCTGGTTTTTCTAACCTCTGTAGCAAAAGCAGCAAAGCAGGAAGGGGTAAGGAACGAGGTTGTGTTAACCAATGAGCAGTGTCTGCCTCATCAGTTTGAGTTGAGGTTTCTGCATTTTGGAGAGCATCTTAAATAGAACACCTGGATTTTTTTTTTCTTCTAGTTGTTTTAATAGTTTCCTTTTAACTTCTTAATCTGTCTTAAATTGAGCTTTCTTAGATTATAGAGTCTGGAACTTTTCCTTGCAGGAGAGAATAGGAACCTTGCTAGTAACTTGAAATACGAAAATGCACATCAACACAGCAAATCCTGCAAAACAATCTGAATGCTGACGTTCAGAAGTCTGTGCTAAAAGCCATGTCCTCAATCTTACCTGCAAGGTCAGGACAACAAGGAGGTCTGTTGCTGAATTTCATCCTGGACTGGGTGATTTAGCATCTTAGGTTAGAGTTTAATGCTCCTGAGTCTTACTTAAGTGGTAGAGTTCATTCCCTAACTCGCAAGTTAGTAAATTCCAAGCACAGAGAAAGTTCTGTTTTGTAGCTGTAGCCTCTACCCACAGACCAAGTCAGGTGCCTTCCTCAAGAGTGAGGTCTTTAAAAGAGCTACTACGGGGCTTCCCTGGTGGCGCAGTGGTTGAGAGTCTGCCTGCTGATGCAGGGGACATGGGTTCGTGCCCCGGTCCGGGAAGATCCCACGTACCGCGGAGTGGCTGGGCCCATGAGCCACGGTCGCTGAGCCTGCACGTCAGGAGCCTGTGCTCTGCAATGGGAGAGGCCACAACAGTGAGAGCCCCGTGCACCACAAAATAAATAAATAAATAAAATAAAATAAAATAAAATAAAATAAAATAAAATAAAATAGATACTAGGTTTGAGATACTAAAGATGACTCCAGTAGACAAGAACTGCAAGGAAACAAATCAGCTACCATTTATCAAACATCTAATCTCAGTCAGCTATGGTGTGTACCAATATGTATATGCTTTGTGTATATATTTTCATTTTTTTGAAAACTCAATGCAGGATACAGTGAAGCGAGGCATGGTCTTTGGACCAGAGAGAATCAGCAATGGGATCTGCAGTGAACTTTTAATAACTATCTATCTGACTTGGGGCAAGTCTGAATCTCAGTTTCCTTATCTGAGCAATAAAAATAATAAAATACCTACTTTTCAGCATTTTTGTGAGGATAAGATAAGATAAACTCTGGGAGGTGGGCCCCATCCCCTCACACAATGAAGCTGCCTGGTCTGTACGCAGCACTTTTATTTTCTAGATATCACTTCTGGGTACATACTTGCTAGTACTATTTGATACTTTCTTATTTATTTATTTATGGTTTATTGGTTATCCTCACTCCCCCGTCACTGGAATGTGAGCTCCAAGGAGAGACTTTGTCTGTCGTGTTCACCTCTGTATCCCCAGGGCCTAGCACATAACAGGTACTCAGTAAAACTTCTTAAATATTTGTACACTGAGTACAGAATCAAAGGTGGAGTCTCACACGTAGTAAGTGCTTAGTAAACAGTAATTCCCTTCTACTCTTTCTCCAACACCCGTGCAGTAGGCTGTTTTGAAATAAACCCCATACTCAGCATCCAAAAGCAGGGTCTTAGTTACAGGCTTGCTCGTGTAGAGCTGTGTCACTTTAGTAAATGACTTCCCCTCTCTGTGCTTCTGTTCCGATTCTTTATCTGTATAATGAAAGGGCCTAAGGAGAGGATCACTTCTAGCTCTTCCACAGGGTACAGTTTTGTGATTCTGAACAAGTTGCAGCCTCTATACATAAGAAAGACCACACTTTTTATCTTACTTGTCCTGTCAGAGGAGAGAGGATGCCTTATGGAGAGATCTGTTCCCGTGGAATCTAGCCTAGATGAACAACTGCCAATGACCAGACTGGCATGGCTAAAAGAGACCTTGGAAAATTTCCAAACCAATCTCCTGTGTGTGCATGGGCTCTGAAAGGTGAAACTGACCTGCCCACAGTGACACAGCTAGTTACAGGCCAAACCAGGACTAGAGTTAGATTTTTCCCAAAGTCCCTTTCCTCTACTGTATATATGCCTCCAGTACTTCTTCATTTTTCTGGATGTGTCTTTGACTTTTATCTTTCCACTGGGTTTCAAGCCATTTGAATGCGTATCATTTCTCTGTTTTGGGAGAAATTAGGGTACTCCAATCTGCACAGTTAAGGGAAGTCAGAAGAATGGTCTCCAAATCATTTCAATGCATAGATATCCTTTCTCTGTTTGGGGAGAAGTTAGGGGTCCTCCAATGTACACAGTCAAGGGAAGTTAGATGTGTGGTCTTGTGTGGCACTTATGACTCGATTCATGATTAAACATTAGCTAATGTCTAATCTAGGCACATGCTGTCCCTTCCCACCACGTTTCCTTGGCTGTTGGTTCAGTCCTGATTCTTGGGGTCACCATCTTCCTGTCATTCCTGGCTCCTCTATACTTTATCCACCCCAATACCCAGACTCAGTGGTCTTTCAGGCTCAGGGGTCCCTGGAAAAGTAGAATCTTTTCCTTTCAACATCTTTGGTCTTTGTACTTGGGTCTCAGGTCAAAATGGGTTACCTGGCATCTACAAGTCTTTCCAAACTTGTTGAACACAGAAATCAATGCTGTGTGGTCATGACACTGAATTTGGAGCCAAAATGACCTGATTCCAATCTGCTTCTGCCACTCTCCAGACACATGATGAAAAATGTTATTGACCACACAGATCTTCAACTTGTGTGTGTGTGTGTGTGTGTGTGTTTATATATAAACATATAAAAACATCTATTTCGCAGAGTCCTACAATGGGCTAAAAGAGGCTTTGCGGGTGTAGGTTGCGGTACAGTGTTTGGCACACAGTAAGCTCTTAATAAACATTGTTAAGAATTATCAGTACTTAAACCCTTGGCCTGTATCTATCTTTGTCAGTGTCTCTTAGGTTTCACTTGTAAACTAATGGAACAAACCCAGTAGAGGGATAACAAAGATTCTGTCCTTGACCAAACTCTAGCCAGGCTCTGCTGAGCTCTCTTCTCTATTAGACCTTAACCTTAGACCATAAAGGCTTGAACAAACACTAATATAGTTTCTAAGAGCTCAAGGCAGTACGCCTAGGATGACCCTAGCCCTGCTAATAGTATCAGCCTTAGAAAGTTCAAGGCTGCCCAAGAATTGACTGCTTGTTCCAGCCAACACCTGAAGATAGGGACCCTGCTTCCCAGCCTCTGTTGGGAGGGAAGGACCCTAATTTCAACAAGCACCCGTTAGCAAACCCAGATGGGTTTCACATGGCCCACCACCCCTTCCACTTCCCAATTTTTTTTTTTTTTTTTTGGCGGTACGCAGGCCTCTCACTGTTGTGGCCTCTCCCGTTGCGGAGCACAGGCTCCGGACGTGCAGGCTCAGCGGCCATGGCTCACGGACCCAGCCGCTCCGCAGCATGTGGGATCTTCCCGGACCGGGGCATGAACCCGCGTCCCCTGCATCGGCAGGCGGACTCTCAACCACTGCGCCACCAGGGAAGCCCCACTTCCCAATTTTTGTAATTTTTCACTTCCCTGGTTCTACTGAGTCCCCGCTCACCCCCTCACTTCTCCTTCCTTCTCCCTTTAAAACACCCAGTCACCTGTGTACAAGTCAGAGTGGAGCTCAGCTCTTCCTCTACTGTCAGTAGTTACTGAATAATACTTGTTTTCACTGCTTTAACTAAAGTCTGACTGTGTTCATCTTTGACAGTAATAGTCCCCAGCAGATGCTCAGGTGGAAAGGCAGCCCTGCCAGCCAGTCATTTGGAGCTCTAGGCTGGTAACAACTCATCTTTAATGTGTAGCTTCCAGGTTGCCCTGGGGGCCACCATTCTAGTTATCCTAGGGCAGGAGTGAGCTTGGACCAGACCAGATGTGCTTCCCATCACATTCATTCACATTCTTTTGCTGGAACTCAGTGACATACTGTGTGCCCCCAAAAGAGGAAATGGACTTGGTGTACAGCTGGTAGTCTCTGGAACACATTCCAATGGATTCCATCCAACCCCCATCTAACTCTCTTCCTTTGTCTTTATATTTGAAGTTTTTTCTAACAGCTTTAAGTGTTGTAGCCTCAATATCCTTATGTAGCTCACCACCAAGTTCTCTGTTTTGTTTTTGGCAAGGAAACAGGGGAGAAACTAGTTATTGAGCAGGAATTATGGGTCAGTATACTAGTCAGTTTTTTCTGCAGCAACAAATATCCCGCCAATTTCAGTGGTTGACAGTTTACTTTCTTGCTGACGTGCAGTTGGCTGTGCTCAACTTGGTTCAGTGTTGCCTACCTGAGCCGTTCCTGGATCTGAGCTGATGAGCTCAGATATGGGACAAATTGTTCTCACAGCAGAGTGTAAGAGCAGGGTAGACATTTCCAAACCTAGCATGTGTATTTAAAGATTCTGCTCAGACCTGACATATGTCACACCCACTCACAGTCCATCGGTCAAAGTAATTAACATGGCTGAGCCCAAAGTCAATGGGCACAGAAGTATGTTCTACCTATAGCGATATAGGGCAAGAATGGGGAGAAGGTGAATAATGGTGAACAAACGCTATGATCTATTAATCTATCATGGCCAGATGCCACAATGAAGATATAACAATATTATTTCATGAATCCCAACTTTGCATTTGAGAAAATGGGTTCCAGAGAGATTAAATCTTGTCCAACTTCTTAACTGCTGGTAAGCGACAGAACCATAATTCAACCCAAGATCGATCTGACTTTAAAACTCGTGTCCTTTTCCTTGCCCCCTCTTAATAGTGTCAGATCACAAAAAGGCTTGTTCGATGTGTTGTGAGTTTGTTTCTTTTTCCAGAGACCAGAATAAAAAGAAGTCTGAGCGTCATTACGTTCTCACTCCCATTTCTCCTACCTTCCCATGTGTGTCTGAGGTTCTCCAGTCCTCAACAAAGGCACCAAGATGCCATCCTATGCTCCACATGACCACCTCCTACATGAAGCCAGACCAGATACCTGAAGGCAGGTTTTGGTCCTCTGGGCTCCTTTCTGCATCGTGCGGACCTCAAGGATAGCAGCTAACACGTAGCCTTAGGATCATGTACTGAATTTTCTGTTTCCTTTTGTAAAAATGATGATACTTAGCCAGCTTTTAAAAATCTAATTTGGAGGTTGTCATGCATCTCTTTGAGCAATAATGAAGAGTATCAGTCCTCCACCTTGAAGTCATATACCTGTGCCCCCAATTTTGTGGGTCTGTGGATTCTCAGTGAATAATATCTGCCGTGGGCCATGGGCTGCAGGAGCACAGAGACCATGTTTTTTGCACTTTTTTCCCCCCAATGCCTAGAACAGAGCTTAGAACCCCAAACATGCTAATATATGGTCAAATAAATGTATGGGTGAACTAAGGGAGAAACAATAGCAAAACTTACATAGAGCTTAGTATGCGCCAGACACCCTTCTGAGTGATTTTTGTGGGTTACCACATTGAAGTCTTACAACAACCTATGAGGTAAACACTATCATTATTCCCATTTTATAGAAGAGGAAACCAAGGCACCAAAAGCTTCAGTGGTTTGTTCAAGGTTACTCAGCTATTTCTGTAGTCCATAATTGTAATCGCTAGATTTTGAAGAAAGAGGCAAAAACATTGTAGAACACTTTAGTTTAGCATTTTTTTTAAAACTTAGATTCAGCTAATATCTTTGGAGAGCCTACTATGTGCCAGGCATTATGCCAGGTGTTTCCAGCTCTGAGACTGATGTTCCCTTTCCTCCAGCCTCCCAGGTAATCCAAGCCAGGCAGAAGATCTTGTGAGCTTTTGCCCCACTGTGAGGTCCTGACTGAGCAATTCTTGGTCCAGAACCAGAAGCACAGGTTCTCTTAAACAGAAGCATTTCCTTATAAATGGCCAAGATGAATGGGGTTGGTTTATCACCTTTTATAATGGATTGACATCAACCCTAAATATCGTAGGCTGGTTGGACGGACCCATCAGGTATGCAGTCTTTGATGTTTTGATCAGCTCCGCTTATCTAGGGCAAGCAGAACGATGCGCCCATCTGTCATTGGTCAAACACAAAGCAGCTGATTGCTTTTAAATTGTCCTCATGGAATTTCCTAGCTGCTGGGAAAATTACATATAATAAAGACAGGGGCTGTAGTTCAAAGGTCAGGAAAGAGGACATTTGGATTCTGCTCCTACTATGTTATTGGATTACACACTTGCTACTTCTGGGTCTCAGTTTCTCATCAGTAAAATGGGAGAACTATACAGAATGATCACTAGAGACCTTTAAAGCTTTAATAACCTGTGAGCATTTGGATTTATTTAGCACTGATCCTCAGCAATGTGTCAAAAACTAAAGAGAGAGATGAGAAATTGACTCAGTTTCTTTCTTTGTATTCATTCAGCAAATACATATTTTTTTAAACTTTTTATTTTATATTGGAGTATAGTTGATTAACAATGTTGTGATAGTTTCAGGTGTACAGCAAAGTGATTCAGTTATACATATATACACGTATCCTTTTTCAAATTCTTTTCCCAGTTAGGTTGTGACATAATATTGAGCAGAGTTCCCTGTGTTATACAGTAGGTCCTTGTTGGTTACCCGTTTTAAATATAGCAGTGTGTACACATCAATCCCACACTCCCTAACTATCTCTTCCCTCCACACTTCCCCCCTTGGTAATCATAAATTTGTTCTTAAAGCCCATGAGTCTGTTTCTGTTTTGTAAATAAATTCATTTGTATCATTTCTTTTTAGGTTCCACATATAAGTGATATCATACCATATTTCTCTTTCTCTGTCTGACTTACTTCACTCACTATGACAATCTCTAGGTCCATCCATGTTGCTGCAAATGGCATTATTTCATCCTTTTTAATGGCTGAGTAGTATTTCATCGTATGTATGTACCACATCTTCTTTATCCATTCCTCTGTCAATAGACATTTAGGCTGCTTCCATGTCTTGGCTATTGTAAACGGTGCTGCAATGAACATTGGGGTGCATGTATCCTTTCAAACCATGTTTTTCTCCAGATATATGCCTAGGAGTGGGATTGCAGGATCATATGGTAGCTTTATTTTTAGTGTTTTAAGGGACCTCCATACTGTTCTCCACAGTGGCTGTACCAATTTATATCCCCACCAACAGTGTAGGATGTTTCCCTTCTCTCCACATCCTCTCCAGCATACCTCTCCAGCTACCTCTGCCTGCTGTCTGAGGTCAAAGGTGGAAGCAGTAACACAGGCATCTTAGCTTGGACCAGGGAGGGTGCAGTGGCAGGTGGTAAGAAGTAGTCAGATTAAGGAGAGAGAAAAAAAAAAAAACAATATATATACAAACGTAAGTACACACACACACTCAATCAAGGAAAATATAGAGCCTTGTTTTACTCAGTGGTCTTCAGTGTATCTGTTTTCACTAAATATACATATATATCACACTCAACAATAAATATATCTTGAAAAGCTCTTCCTAGTAGGACATCTAGATCAGTCTTATTCTTCCTCCTCCCCAGTGCCTTTCCCAATTCCATTCAAATAAAAATGGTCTTGTGCTTTTTGTTGAACTATACAAAATTGACATTTTTAATGTTAAAAATATTAACCATTTCAGATGGTTCAACCCAAAATCTCTTCCAGGAGTTAGCCACAATTTCTGAGAAAAGGGAAATGCTAAATGGCCCAAGGTGGAATTCTTACCATCTCAGTGGAATGTAAGCTTAAAATGCAAAGTATGTTTTAGAAAAATAAAAGTTGTATTTCTTGCCTGGTGGGTTATTATTGAATTGAGACCTCCATCTACACTATGCAGGGACTCATCTGCATTGCTCAGCATCTATGTGGCTGCTGTCCTTTGGCTGCTGATTACCAGCCTGAGAATGAGAGTCAGTGAGTCATGACCACCGTCATGAGAACTGACATCCCAGGATGGGGGGACTCCTGGCAGTTGTTACCAGGTCAGAATATTTTCACTTCCGTGAGCAGATTCAGGGTTGTGTCTTGCTCTTTGTAACTGTTGCATGGTATTCTATGTCATGTAGAATGTCACAGTTTATTTGACAATTGCTTAGGGAGGAATAGTAAGGTTGCTTCTGATTTTTTCATATTATACACAATGCTGCAGTGAACATCTTTGTGCATGTATGTGAGGGTTTCTTTTCGTAAACTTTTCAATTTTTTTCTTTTCATTTTACCTTTACGTGTACTTATTTTCCCATCACTTTAATTCAGAAAAAATTACTAATACATGGAAAAATATAAAAGAATAGTACAGATCTATCATGTTGATTCACCAATTATTAACATTTTGGCATATTTCCCTACCTTTGATGGTTGATCCATTTCACAATGTTACAGGTATAACTCTTCTTTCACCCCTAAATATTTCAGCATGCATCTCCTGCAAACAAAGACATTCTGTTAATCACAATACCACAGGCACACCTGAAAAAGTTAGACAATAATTGGATATTCAAACTTGCCCAATTATCCCTCAAATATCTTTTATAGCGCTGTGTGTGTATTTACCCAGACCCAATCAAGAACAAAGTCATGAGTCTCTTTTAGTCTCTAACAGTCATCCTCACCTCCTTTCTTTCATGACTTTGATATTGAAGGGATCAGGGCAGTCATTTCATACAATGTCCTATATTCTAGATTTGCCTTTTTGGGGGGGTTTCTTTCTCTAGCAAAAGCTTTACCAGTCCACAAAGACCAGTTCAGAAACCCTGAATTTAGTCTTGGTAAATCAACTCAGCGTCTATGGAAATGATATTTTAGCTGGGTAGATTCACAAGTAACCGGAAGACCCGCATCCTAGTCCAGTAGTTCATTACTGGGGGCAGCTGTATCCCCCAGGAGACATTTGCTAACGTGTAGAGGCATTTCTGGTTGTCACCAATGGGGACGAGGATGCTACTGACATCTGACGGGTGGAGGCCAAGGATGCTTCTAAACATCCTGCTAATCACAACAAAGAATTGTGATTCTCCTCCTAACAAAGAATCGTCTCGTTCAAAATGTCAGTAGTGCTGAGGCTGAGAAACCCTGCTCTAATCTGTAACTCCGACAGCAGCTTGCTTTATGACCATGGGCGAATGCCATCCTGTCTCTAGGCCCCTTTTGACAGTTCTTTCTAGCCCCACCCAACCCAGCTGGACAAAGGCAAGTTCTGCTTGACAGCTCGCATCTCTGCAGCTGAGACTGAGTGGCTCAGGAAGAGTCCAAGGCAAAACCTCCTGTCTGACAGTGGGTCAGGTCCACATCCTGTCTTATCGCTAACATCCTCTTTCACACACTGTAGACAAATTATTTTAGGGCCAAGCCGTACAGGACAGTTTGGAAAGACCCAACCACAACACAAATGTGCTGTGGCTGAACAATGCCACGCAGTGTTGCCTGTTATTAGGGATTTTCATGATTGACCAAAAAAGTGGGTTGTGAGCTTGTAAGAGAGAAGAATGTTTGGGTAAGCAAAGTATCAGGGCAGACAAACTCTTCATTATTCTTGTGAGGTGAGAACATGTGATCCTGATAAGAGCAACATAGATAATCTGAAAATCACTCAACCCAGGATACCTGTTCAAGATCTACCCTGAGTCCCTGATACTCTTGGTTCTCTGTCCATGTGTCAACTGTCCACTAGGAATTGAGAACCTACTATGAGCCAGGTACTCTTTCAGGCATTTAAATATATATTATTCATTTACTTTTTAAATCCTTACAACCACTTACTTTCCAAAAATAGCCTGAGCACAATCTCCCGTCCCATCAGCTCTTCTTACAGTGCTATTTGGCTTTCCTTCCATCAAGAGATGGGGTCCGTATTCCCTCTGCTTGAATCTAGATGGGCTTGTGACTATAAGAGAAGTGGTACTGTAGGACTTCTGGGGTATAGTCATAAAAAGACAATACATTTAATGACTGGAGCTCTCGGAACACTCACTCTTGGAAATGAGTCACCGTAGTGTGAGGAAATACAAGAAATCTATGATAAAGTCCACGTGGAGGAGAACCAAGAATCCCAGACCACGGCCTCAGCTGAGTTCCCAACTGAAACTTGGCACCAGCCTCCTTGGCAGTCATGCGCCATCTTGAAAGTGGATCCCCCAAGCTGCCTCAACTCACTGCACAGAGGAGAGATGAGCTGTCCCTGCTGAGTTTTGATCAATTGCAGATAGAGGAACCAAATAAATGTTGTTGTTTTAAGGCATTTGGCTTTCGGGTGGTTTGTAATGCAGCAATATATAACCGGTACTAATACCAACGTGTAGGTGTAGATATCTTTATTTTTCAATTGGGAATGCTGAGTTTCGGTGAGTGGCAAAGCCAGAATCCAACCTCAGGTCTGTCTGCTTCCAAATCTTGTGCCCCTAAGCAACACCTGTTACTGCCCATTGGAAATGAGATATAACCCCTGCTATCAAGGGGTATAAACGCCACTTGGGGAAATGACACCTAAACTTTATACATTAATTTAAAAATTCAAAAAAATTTTCAAATTACCTTGTAGACAGAAAATATCAATCCTGGGAAGTTCTTTTATGGAAAAAAAAACTCCGACAGGACATGTCATAGGTAACAAAACAATTTTGAAAGACTTACATGTCCGATAATCGGAAATCGTTAATAAAATATTATGCAGTCAATAAAAAATATAGCTATGAACACCAGGTGACAACTTATAAAACTGATTACAAAATCATATTAAGTGATACGAGTAAACCACAGAACGAAGTGTGCACCAAGCATTCGACAACATAAAGAGCAAGAAGGAAATCGTATTTATTTAAATTCTCCTAAGTTCCTGGCACTGTATGTATTATTCTCTAATTTCAGCTTAAAAAAGTACTATATGATGAAGTATTATCCTTGTTTTACAGATCAGGGAACTGAGGCTCAGAGACATTAAGAAACTTGCACAAAATCAAATAGCTAATGCGTGGCGGAGCCAGGGATCAGACCCAAGGAGGTGAGCTTGGGGAATTAAGGGTAGATGAGCCGTAGACAGGGGCAAGGTTGAAGGATGATCAGAGAAGGCGAAAGCAGGCAGAACATTGTAGATGAGATTTGACGAGGTCAAGTGATCATTTTGCCATTGGTTGCATTTACTTTTTTGGAGGCTTGCCTTTCAGATTATGGTTTCCTTATGTTCCTTAAAATTGGCAAGCAACTGTCTAGCAGCTGCTAGGATCTAGCAGATTCTAGTTCATGCAGCTCAATATCAAAAACCCAAACAACCTTAACAAAAAGCACTGTGCCAAGCCCTTGGGATACAGAGATGAATACAGTGCTGGTACTAACCTGAAGGCACTCCTGGTTGCTCCAGCCTGGTATGGGCTCTATTTTTGATTTCTGGGGAGAGTCCAGGACAGCTACAGGCAGATGGACAGGTGCGCGAAGGACACCAGTGATTGTGAAAAGTGTTCTGATACCATTTGCAAAATGGATGGTCCATGGGCAAAAAGATGGACGGTAAGTTCTTAGGGCCCCACCCCTTGCTTTGTCCTACACATTACTTAGAATACATCAAAGAAAGGGCTCTTTGAAGACACAGGGCTGAAACAAGGAATGGTCAAGTAAGAAAAAACATAGACATTATTGTCAGGAAGCTCCCTGGGGAAGAGAAGAGGAAAATGTGAGACTCCCTCTCATTTGTGTAGCACCTGAAAGTTTTTGGAAGACTCTTCATGTATATAATTATGGTAGCCAGCCTCCAGAATGGCCCCTAGTGATTCTTGCCTTCTTGTATTCATGCCTTTATGTCGTCCCCTCCATGCTGATTAGAGTTGACGTCTGACGTCATAAAGGCTATTGTGGCTTCTGCCTTGCCCCCTCTTGGAATACTCGCTCTGGGAAAATCAGATGCCATGTCACGAGGACACTCAAGCAGCCCTGTGGAGAGGTCCACGTGCCCAGGAACTGAGACCCATTGTTAATAGCCAGCAGTCATTAAACCTTCAGATGTGTGTAGTCATAGCTCATGCTGCAACTTCTTGAAAGATCCTAGCTTATGCAGCTCAATATCAGAAAAACACAAACAAGCTTATCAAAAAATGGGTGGAAGATATAAACAGACATTTCTCCAAAGAAATACAGATGGCCAAAAAGCACATGAAAAAACTTCAACATCACTAATTATTAGAGAAACGCAAATCAGAACTGCAATGAGGTATTACCTCAAACTGGTCAGAATGGGCATCATCAGAAAGTCTACAAGCAATAAATGCTGGAGAGGGTGTGGAGAAAAGGGAACCCTCCTACATTGTCGATGGGAGTGTAAATTGGTGCAGCCACTATGGAGAACAGTATAGAGGTTCCTTAAAAAACTAAAAATAGAGTTACCATATGATCCAGAAATCCCACTCCTGGGCATATATCTGAAGAAAATCATAATTCAAAAAGATACATGCACCCCAATGTGCATTGCAACCCTATTTACAATAGCCAGGACATGGAAGACCTAAATGTCCACTGACAGAGGAATGGATAAAGAAGATGTGGTACATATATACAATGGAATATTACTCAGCCATTAAAAAGGATGAAGTAATGCCATTTGCAGCAATATGGATGGACCTAGGGATTTTCATACTGAGTGAAGTAAGACTGAGAAAGACAAAAATCATATGATATCGCTTATATGTGAGATCTAAAAAAGAAAAAAAAGATGAAAATGAATTTATTCACAAAATAGAAATAGAGTCACAGATGTAGAAAACAAACTTCTGGTCACCAGAGGGGGAAAGGAGGAGATGGATAAATTGGGGGATTGGTATTGACATACATACACTACTATGTGTAAAATAGATAACTAATAAGGACTTACTGTATAGCACAGGGAACTCTACTCAGTAATGACCTATATGGAAAAGAACCTAAAAAAGAGTGGGTATACGTATATGTATAACTGATTGGCTTTGCTATACACCTGAAATTAACACAACTTTGTAAATCAACTATACGCCAATAAAAATTATTTAAAAAAAAAAAAGGAAGAAAGAAAGAATGATCCTGAGCCCAAACACTCTGCTAAGCTGTCCCTAAAATTTGGCCCACAGACACTTTTTGAGATAATGAGGGTTTATTGCTGTTTTAAGTCACTAAGTTTGTGGGTAATTTGTTATACAGTAAGGTAACTAATATAATAATCTCATAACTATTTCAAGCTTTCTAAAAGTAAAAAGAGTTTAGGGCTGGTAGGCTGCTTTTGCTTTTCTAAAACAGAAAGTATTTTATTGTTTTGTTTTATTTCATTGTAGGTTATGACTGTTTGTTGCAAACAATTTGGAATATCCAGAAAAGTATAACTAAGGGAAAAAATTCCATGTGATCTCCAATGCAAGACAACTACTGGTAATACACATGTCCTTATGAGTTTTCATTACACACTCAAACCACATTACAATTTTTATGTATTTTAATTAGTTAAGCAAGTACCAGGCAGATCATGCGCAAAGTAAAAACTTCAAACAATATCAAAAGATAGGCAGCGAAGGGGCTTCCCTGGTGGCACAGTGGTTAAGAATCCGCCTGCCAATGCAGGGGACATGGGTTCGAGCCCTGCTCTGGGAAGATCCCACATGCCGCGGAGCAACTAAGTCTGTGCGCCACAACTACTGAGCCTGCGCTCTAGAGCCCGCGAGCCACAACTACTGAAGCCCGTGCGCCTACAGCCCGTGCTCTGCAACAAGAGAAGCCACCGCAATGAGAAGCCCACGCACCGCAAGGAAGAGTAGCCCCCCCACTCACTGCAACTAGAGAAAGTCCGCGTGCAGCAATGAAGACCCAACGCAGCCATAAATAACTACATAAATTAAAAAAAAAGAAGGAGTGAAAGATGTCTTCTGAAATCATACACAATCCAAATTACTATTCTTTTGGATTTTCCATTACTATGGATTATAATCACCCATGATGCCTAACTGATTTCCCACTGCCTCTCTGAAGTTGAACACGTAGAAAAAGATGGAACATTCAGTGCCAGTTAAGTAGGGTGTTAGGTCTAGGCTAATAATGCCTAAGTCATGGGGCCATATTAAGGATGCTTTTTTATATACTCAAGGAAAAGAAATTAACTCGCCACTTCTCTTCCATCCCTTTTTCACCCCCTTTGAGAGCCAATGTGGGTTCATGGCAAGAACATGGGCTTTAAAGTCCTGGGTTATAATCCTGATGTGGTGTTAGAGCTGAAGATATCACCAAAACCCTGAGTTTTTGTTTTCTCATCCGTGAAATGGGTTCTTGTGAAAGTTCATGAAATCAGGTACATGAAAGAGCCTGACACGTGGCAGGCAAGTGTCAAGGAAATGAGACTTTCTTTCCTTTTCCTTTCCATTCCTGAAGGAGATCTTAATAATCAGGTTATATTCTATATGACCTGTGAAAATGTAATTTCTAAGGGTTCTTGGATTACCAGCTTTCTCTAGGCTTACAAGAGACAAGTTATCCTTTTCATAATCCTATATGTACAAATCTTGTGAGAGGGCATGCGTGTGTGCATGAACACACACTCACACGCCCTCACATCCACCCACACCCACTCACACAACACCCAGCGCAGTCACCTGCTCCAGGAACAGTGCCCTTTAGATGGACCTGAGCAAGTGACTTAGGTAATCACAGCTGGAAGTAAAACACAGCACGTACATCCTAATTAAAGTTATCCCTTCAGATAGCCTGTAAATTATAGTTTTACCAAAGACAGGATCAGGGGGCGTTTATCTACAGCTCACTCTCTGGGCTGATAACAAATTGTCGTTTTCTCCAGGCTCAGAGTCGAGGAGGACTTGACTAGACTCTGAATGAGCCTCGGTAAGTAGAAACTCAGTCCACTTTCCTCCTTCAGCTCCCAGGCTTGGATCCAGAGCTCCACACACTGTGGCTTTGTCTGGGGCTTGCTGAGGGTTTCTCCAGCTTTCCACCAAGCAGCACTTTGTAGAACCTGTGCCGAGCTCCCCAGTCCTGCAGTATTTCTCAATATCAACATCGAACTTGGAAGAACACACTTAGCTGGGCTCTGTTCTCTTCTAAGAAAGCGGCTTTCGCTGCTAGAAATAACATGGTGTGGTGGCTAGAGGTCACATTGACGACCTCATGGGACCAATGTGAGAGACAAGCCACACAGACGATGACCCATGATGTTTATCTCCCAGAGCGCGCTCTGTGGGCCGACGACCAGGGCAGTCACACGGGGCCTTGAATGTAGACGGGCCCACATTTTGTTTGATGCTCTGTTATTACTGTCTTGAAAGTCATAACAACATTTGAATAAGGGGCCCGGCGTTTTCATTTTGCACTGAGCCCTACAGATAATGCAGCCAGGCCTGTTGACCCCTCTGCACCTTTGCATATGCTATTCCCTGACTGGAGTGCTTTTCCCACCACACCTGCCTGGGAAATCCCTAGTTCTTCTCTCCTTCTTTCTTTTCTTCCCTTCCTTCCTCCCTTTTTTCCTTCCTTTCTAGTTCTCTTCCTCTGTAAACAGTTGTTGAGCCCCTGCCTTGGGCTCTGCCCTGTGCCAGGGACCAGGATTTCTAGAGTAGACAAAACGGAAGATCCTTGCTGTCATGGAGTTTATAGTCTGGTGAAGGAGGGAAACAAATGAAATCACAAGGAAACAAACCAAAAAAATCAATTACGAATTATAGTCATTGCTCTGAAGGAAACATACAGAGTGCTGATGAAAAGCATCACAAAGGTGGGAGGAGGGGTGAAAGGGGACCAATGGTTCCAGGTCAAGATTCCACTCCTAGGAAAGCTTACTCTCTACTCTCAGAAGAGCTGGTCACTCCCCCTTTGAGCCCAGTTTGTAGCTCATTCCTAGTTTATTGCTCTGCTATCGTGCTGGCCAGACTTAACAGAGATTATATGTGTACTTGTCCATCTCCCCACCTGGAGCGCAGGCTACAAATTGCGTGAGGACTGAGACCACACGGTAGGCATTTTTCTCTCCCCAAATTCCTTGCTTAGTAGACACTGAAAGATGTCAGATGCTTTGTTAGTTTACACCAGTGGTTCTCCGAGGAGGCGAGGGAGCGATTTTGCCCCCAAGGGGTGTTTGGCAGTATCTAGAGGCATTTTTGATTGTCTTAACCTGGGTGAGGCAGGGATACTGGCATCTAGTGGGTAGAAGCCAGAGATACTGCAAACGTTCTACAATACACCGCAACCCCTGCCCCAAACAGAGAATCATCCAGCCCCAAATGTCAATAGAGCTCTATACTCTGCATATCATACACAATTACATGCATGGAGCATATTTTTTAAACGTTCACTGGTATAACCATCCCCTACTCTCCAGGAGGTCCACACTACAGAGGTTCTTTTTCAGGAAGCCGCTCAGAGGCAGCCCCACAGCTGTCCTTAGGATACACTGCAGTGTCTCCCAGCCTTGAATTTCTGCCCTGTCTCCCATTGTGATTCTATGAGCTCATATATGTTAACTTCCTTTGCAAGCACTGGACGGCCGTGATTTCCTCTTATCCAGCCCTTTCTCCCCAGCTTCCTTCTGACCAAAGGTTCTCCTGACACAGCTAAAATCCATTTCCTCAGCAGCAGATATTTCTGAGCTCACCAGGTCACCCAGGAACATGATTGAGCAAGTTCAAGAGCAAATAGCTGTTCAAGGGGTTTTGAGTCGAGGAAGGAAGGAACTAGAATTTGGTAAGAGCACTTAGGAAGGGCCAAGCACTTTTCCCAATATAATCCTCTATACAAAGTTTCAGGGAAGGTATTATTAGTACTCCCCTTGCCCCAAGCTCTTCTAAAACAAAGAAACTGAGGCAGAGTAACTCTTGCAAGTTCATAGAGCTACTAAGGTGGTCAAACGGAGGTGGAAACCCCAATTCTTTTCTAATGCCAACGCATAAGCTTGTTCTGTCACCAATGTTCCCAAGTGATGCTCCTTGTATTTTGGTTTTCTTCCTTCATTTCGAAATGGATGTTACATACCTTACGGATACATATCATACCAAGGGAAAGAATAAGGAAAGAAATCAGGGTAAGGAAAGTAAGAAAGGGAAAAATAATGATAAGAAAAATAAAATAAAGCCCAGGACAAGGTTAATACTGAAAATAAGTGCCATAGAGTCTTACAGGCTTTGCTGTAGATGGACGTTAACTTGACTCTCAGTTCCCAGCAGCCAAGGTAAAGCAAGAAATAGCATCAGTTATTTTTTTCCTAATGCCTCCGGAATTTAAAATAAAGATTTTAGGGCTTGCCTGGTGGCGCGGTGGTTGAGAGTCCGCCTGCCGATGCAGGGGACGCGGGTTCGTGCCCTGGTCCGGGAGGATCCCACATGCCGCGGAGCGGCTGGGCCCGTGAGCCATGGCCGCTGAGCCTGCGCGTCCAGAGCCTGTGCTCCGCAATGGGAGAGGCCACAACAGTGAAAGGCCCGCGTACCGCAAAAAAAATAATAATAATAATAAAATAAAATAAAGATTTAAAAAATTAAGATTATAATCTCTGTCTCCAAAAAGAAGGGCTATCTTGGTACTGAGACAGAAGAGAAGTTTCTCGTACGGATCCTTATAAAGGTGAGTATGGTGAACCAGTCCTTCCTGACATGCCTACTTTGTGATATCATGTGACTAGAGGTAAGTTTTGATTATGCAAATATTGTTAACAACTCAGGTGGGCAAAATGATAATGTGGTCTATTGATGAAGTGAAGGTTGAGTTAAGTTATAATTCTCAAGGAGACAGTGTGGGTTGTATTAGTCAAAATAGGCTAGGTAATGCCGCCTATATTTGTTATTTGGAGTGACAAGTAACTGCAAAATCTCAGAGGTTTGCCACAACAAAGGATTTTCTTTACTCACAGGACATGTCCCTCCTAGGTCACTGGGTGGTTGTACAAGCTCTGTGTCATCCTCGCCAGGAGCCCGGATGAGGAGGCTCTATCTCCTTATTTCCAGGATTGCCGCACAGGAAAAAAGCAACCTAGTGACTTCCATATTGTCTCTTTAAAAGTTTGCCCAGAGATGGCAGATGTCATTTCCACTCACATTTTTTTTGGCTGAAGCAGGTCATTTGGCCACACCCAACTCAAGGGATAGGACAGGTAATCCTGTCATCTTCCCAGAAGAAGGAAGAACTAGAAATATTTGGTGAACAGAACTAGTGACTATTCCGATGGAGTAATTTTTAAAAATAGGTGTATTGTCATCTGCTGCTGTGTAACAAATGATCCCCAAAGTCAGTGAGTGAAAACAACAGATGTTTATTATCTCTGAGTTTCACTGGGGCAAGAACCCAGGCTCAGTTTATTTGGTGGTTCTGGTTCGGGTTTCCTCTTGAGGCTGCACTCCAGGGACTGGTCAGAGCTGCAGTCATTTCAAGGCTGGACTGGGAATGAATTCCCTTCCGGGGTCACTCTTGTGGCTTTTGACAGGTTTCAGGTCCTCCCTGTTGACTGGAGACATCAATTCCTCGCCAAGCAAGCCCCTCCCCAGTGCAGCTGCATGGTATGGCTGCCCTAGAGTGAAGGGAGTGATCTAAGAGAGCGCAAGAAGGGGGCCACAGTCTTTTTATGACCTAACTTCAGAGGTGACATCCCATCACTTTTGCCATATTATATTTGTCATAGGTGAGTCACTGTAGGTCCAGTTCACACTTGGGGAGAGGAATTACACATGGATCAGAACACCAGGAGATGAGGGCCAGCGGGAGCCATTTAGAGGCTGCCTACCCCAGTGGGATGTGGAGTCAGACTGCTGTCAAATCCCAATTCTACCGCCCACTGATTGGGTGACCTCGGGCAGGCAACTTAAGCCACCTGAGCTTCCTTATACACAAGAGGGTAATTGTAATAGGATGTACCCTCCTGGGGGCTATAGTTTAATATTCCCTTATACATATGAACACGGCTGGCCTGGCTGGTATCGAACACTCGCCAAGCCTCCGTTTCTCGATTGTCGTGTCTCTCTCTTCCTTTCCCCTCCTTCGACCCTGTGTATGCCCTGTGTTCTATTAGAGGATGATGACTCTCTTTGTTAATGCAAAGGAATTGGCAGGCTGGTGGGTAAATGCTATTACAGGCACTCATCATTCTATCAGGGGTCTCAGGGTTGGAGAGAACTTAACAAATCATCGAATCTTTCTACTGGCCTGTTGTGTGACGGTCAGCCTTCCTTTTCTTTTTCCCATTGGCCTGGCCGTCTCCCCAGCCAATCAGGATATTCTCTAGAATCGGGTATTCCTTGCAAAGCTGGGGCCCTCGGTGCTTTCTTCAGTTCTGCTGCTTCATACTCTCCTCACCACTCAGGTCTCGGCAGCCTCTGCCCTGTATCTTTCCTGTGTGCTCTGAGCTTGGCTGCTGTGAACCAAGGAAAGTTTAATTACTACTGACTTCCTGCCTGCCTGCCTCCCTGCCATCAGCTTATGATATCCTCGTTGGCCTCTTGTCCCAAAGCAGAACCAATATGCTGAGTAATCAGCCAGAGCTTATGCCGTCTGCTGAGGTCACTGCACCAACCCCAGAATTTGACAGTACAGAGGATGGAGTTCAGGCACCTAGTGGGGCTTGGGGTGGGACTGGACATAGAATCTTCTCCTTGGCAGTCTCTAGTGCTCCCCCCCTTTTATGTTATTATTTTTCCAGCTTCTGTAAAATGCTCTTCTCAGACAACTTCAAGTCAGCCTTTCCAACCAAATTGCCTACCATAAAGGCATTTTACTTGGAAATATTAGAGCCACAGGAGACTGTGGAAACAGGGAAATGAGTGGGAAGGCATGTTATACTTTTCTCATGAGAACATATTTAATAATTTCTCATTCATTTATTCATTCAACTCACAGTTTTCTGTTTTTTTTTTTTTTGCGGTACGTGGGCCTCTCACTGCTGTGGCCTCTCCCGTTGCGGAGCACATGCCCCAAACACACAGGCTCAGTGGCCATGGCTCACGGGCCCAGCCGCTCCGCGGCACGTGGGATCCTCCCGGACCGGGGCACGAACCCACGTCCCCTGCATCGGCAGGCGGACTCTCAACCACTGTGCCACCAGGGAAGCCCTCAACTCAGAGTTTTTATTGAGTGTCTTCTATCTGCCAGGCACTAAGCAGGTTCTGAAGATACAGTGGGGAGCAACAAGAAGGACAAATCCTTATCTGCAAGGAATCTACAGCCTGAGAAAGGCCACCAGCTCAAAGAAGACAGTGTCTGGGGTACGAAGAATCAGCCAGAGTTCAGGTCTCCTGATCCCAATATCTCAAAGGAGGGCGTCCTCCCTTTTGGGGCAGTATTCCTGGCTTCCTTAGACTCCTAAGTATTCTTTGCCGTCCATTCAATCCTATTGCCTGTTTTCTGATCTTAAAGGATTTGAAAGGATTTAGATTTCAAATCTAAAATCAGTTCCCTCTGGCAAGAATGCAGAATGCAGTAGCTGACTTTTACCCCAGGCGCAGGGGTGCAAAGTTGAATAAATCCAGTTCCTATTTCCAGGAGCTCACAGTGTAGGAGAGAAAACTACAATCAACTGTGGTCAGTATAATGACGATAGGGGAAAACTGGAGCACCGGGCTTCCCAAGCTGAGGTAGGGATCCCAGTATAGAAATATGACATGATTTTAGGTGGTACACACTTTTTTAATAGCAATAATTATGTCAGTATATGTTGAGTAAGAATGAGAAAAAAATATATAGCCAACACCTCAGTCCCATGTTAATGGATGGACCTAGACATTGTCATATTGAGTGAAGTCAGACAGGAAAAGACAAATATCACATGATATCGCTTATATGTGGAATTTTAAAAAAGGGTACAAATGAACTTGTCTACAAAACAGACAGAGTTACAGATGTAGAAAACAAACATAGTGGGGTAAGGGGAGTAAGGGGACAGAGGGATAAATTGGGAGGGGGTAAGGGGAGAGAGGGATAAATTGGGAGATTGGGCTGTACATATACACACTACTATATATAAAATAGATAACTAATAAGGGCCTATTGTATAGCACAAGGAACTCTACTCAGTACTCTGTAATGACCTATATGGGAAAAGAATCTTAAAAAGAGTGGATATATGTATATGTATAACTGATTTACTTTGCTGTACAGCAGAAACTAACACAACATTGTAAATCAACTATACTCCAATAAAAATTTTAAAAAATAATAAAACTAAGTCTATAAAAACTGAAAACAATTCCCATGTTAAATGCTTCCATTTTTATTCATTTACTCATTCATTCATCCGTTTAACAAATATGTAGTGATGGTTACTCTGGGCCTGGCGCTATTCTAGCCCCTGAGAGTCCAGAAGTGAACAAACGGCCAAAAATCTTGGCCTTCATTGATTTCACATCAAATCCAAATAACTTACTAAAACACGAGATGATTTAAAGAAAGAAATCCACAGATAAGCCAGTTCTGCCACTTATTCCATGGGTAACCTCGAACTAGTTCCTTAATCTCTTTGTGCCTCAGTTTCCTTATCTGCAAAATGGGGATAATAGGGTATCTTCCTCACTAGGGTTGTTCTGACTCTCATGTGAGTTGATCATGTGAAATGCACAGTGTCTGGAACACAGTAAGCCCAGTATAAGTGTTTGTTAATTTTTTTTTAAGTACAGGGTAAAAATTTTAAATGACTCTGGGAAGCTGCGAAGCCCAGCCTGGGACATCTTCCTAAGAGCCTGGAGAACTAGTTAAGATGTGTATTTCCCAGGCTTCACCTCAGAGATTCTGACTTAGCAGATTTGGGGCAAGGCCCAGGTGTTAAAGCCCCTCCCCACTACTACCCTGAGACTAACCCCTCAGGGGGCTGCTTTAGGGTTCAGATGAGGACTCCTCTAGGGTGGGGTAGGGTGGAGAAATGCCTTCCTGGGTGGTATGGTGTCCTGAAGGACAAACTCCCCAGCGAGTTGGGTTCAAGGGGAGGTGTTCGACAGAGGGACCAACAGGTGCAGAGAAACAGGAGTGAACTGGTTTGCTCGTGAAACTGCAAGAAAGTTACCAGGATTGGGGCGCTGGCTATGTGAGGCTGTCAGATGACTCTGATTCAAGGCGTCACTGGCTGGCTGTCCCCAGCACGAAGAGCATGCTGAATCAAGCTCAGTGGAAACCTGCCAACAAGCTTTTTGAAATAGTGAGAAGTTTGCATTTTAGGGCTTAAGTTATTGCACCCAGAAGCCCAAAGCAGCTGCTCTGAGAAAAACTGATTCCAAGAGAACCTTTGATAAAGATCTGCAGGCTGTCACTTTGTCTGCAGGGTTCCCTTTTAATAGCAACTCCGCCCCCAAATGATTTCAGAGGAGAGGGGAAATGGGAAGAGACTGCCTAATTCTTTAAAGAAAGCAACAGATCACACTCAATGGTCTCATATGTTTTCCGGAAGCTTGGCTGGCAAGCATTGTGAAGGAAGATAATCTCCAACGATTCCTTTCTTAACCCTAGTGTGAGGAAGAGAAAGTGCTGTGGAATCTGATGAATGTAGGTTCAAATTCTGACTCCACCTTGAGCTGGCTTCCTGACCTTGGGCAAACTACACAGTTGCTCAAGACCTCATCTCATCTGTGCGATGAGAATCACATCAAGAATAAATGCCATGCAGGGGTAAGGGATGAAGAGGTACAAGCTCTCAAGTATAAAGTCAGCTACAAGGATATATGGTACAGCAAGGGGAATAAGCAATATTTTATAATAATTATGAGTGGAGTATAACGTTTAAAAATTGTGAATCACTATATTGTACACCTGGGACTTATATAATATTATACATCAACTATACTTCAATAAGAAATAAAAAGAAATAAATAAGCTACAAGAATACATTGTAAAACACAGGGAATAGAGCCAATATTTTATAATAACTATAATGGACTCTAACCTTTAAAAATTGTGACTCACTATGTTGTACATCTGAAACATATAACTTTGTACATCAACTATACCTCAATAAAAAAATAATAAAGGAAAACATCAACGTACATAAAAACAGAGTAAGTGACACAATGGGTGTGATGTGTGTGGCACACTGCTTGACACAGAGTAAAAGTGTCATTAAGTGTCATTAAGTGACAACATGCTAATCATTTTTAATCAGAAAAAGTGAACTGGTATCCAGAAACTAAAGAAAGAGGAAGACACCGGCAGAGCTTGCCAAGAGGAAACTTTTCACCTGGGGCTTCTGGAGAAAAAAAATCAGAAGGGTGTGTGGCCGAGAGAGGCTATTTGACTAAGGGCCGAGAATTTCGTTGGGCTTTCTGAGGGGCTACAAATGGCCGTGCAGCCTCAGGGCGCAGAGTGAAGAAATGCTTGGGTGAGTGAGGGAGCTCAAAATGCAGAGAACAGAGGCCCCGAATGGAGAGGGAGTTCTCATCTCAGGAAGGTGGCACACACACCTCCGCCTGGGGGTTCAGCCTTTCGTGGCTGGGAGGAGGAAGGACAGAGCAAAGGAGGTGAGGGTGGGTAGGAAGCAGAAAGAGAAAGCCATGCAGAAAAAGGAAGGAAGGGGTCTTGGGAGTGGTTTGCTGGGCAGAGTGTTGGAGTCGAGAGGAAACCGCCTCCACTGAACTGAGTTCCTGGTTGCCCTCCCCCAGCTCTGCCCACATCAGTGGGTCCAAGCAGGCTCATGGAGGGCCTATTGCATGCTCCCCAGTTTGGGCACTGAGAGTGGAGTTGATCGGTGCCACAAATCCAGCCCTGGAGGAGCTTACCCACCTGCACTGACTCGTGGGGCTGAATCGTGTCCCCCCCAGAATTCATATCCACCAGGAATCTCAGAATGTGACCTTGTTTGGCAATAGCATCTCTGCAGATGTAATTAGTTAACATGAGCTCATACTGGATTAGAGCGGGCCCCCCATCCAATGACCATCCTTATAATAAGAAGAGAGGAGACACAGAGATAGATGCAGGGGAGAGGCCACGTGAAGGCAGAGGCAGAGACTGGAGCCATGCAGCTACGAGCCAAGGCATGTCAAGGATTGCTGGAATCCACCGGAAGCTAGGAAGAGGCCAGAAAGGATGCTCCCCTAGAGCCTTCAGAAGGAGCATGGCCCTGCTGACACCTGTGTGAGTACATTTCTGTTCACTCAGCCATACAGGTTGGGGTAAGTTGTCATGGCAGCCCCAAGAATCTGATATACCATTGTAGGAGGAAAACAGAACGTTGGCACTCCTCACTTTGCAAGGTACCGTATTAACCAAAACTTGTGCATATCAGAATCGTGTCCTCGCTTTGCAGGTTCTATGGTAACTGAGGTCCAGTTTCAGTTAACATGGAACCGTGTAAAGCAACGACTGTCTATACACAGCACTGCCCCCCAACCTGGGAAAGCACAAATTGCTTATAATCAAGAGAAAATTAATAAAGAGCAGGACAAGGTGAGTTGTAGAAGAATCAACTGTGGTGATTCAGGAAGGCCTTCCTGATATAAGTGAATTTTGAAAGATTAGAAGGACAGGCTCTCAGAAAAGTCATCTAGGGGAATGTTGGGGGCCTCCCTTATTTCTTTCAGGGTTCCAATTCTGACTCTACCACTTAGTTGCTGTGAGATCTTCTCTACCTGAAGCTAAGTTTCCTCACCTGTGAAATGGTGAGCACAAATCAGGGTACCCCTGAGGGATACCCAGACCTGATCATTCATGGCAGCCCCTTTCACTCTCAATGGTGCCCTGGTTTGTATTGAAAACCAACCAAACCAAACCAAAAAAAAAAAAAAAAAGGACTTCCTTGGCCCTAGAGGTCCAGTGGTTAAGACTCCACACTTCCACTGCAGGGGGCGCAGGTTCAATCCTTGGTCCTGGCTGGGGAACTGAGATCCCACATGCCCTGCGGCACGGCCATAAAACAAAACAAAACAAAATAAAATAAAAACCAAACAAACAAACAAAACTTTGGGATTGCTTTTATTTTCTACTTTTCAAATACGAAATAATAATATCATATGCTTTTCAAACAACAACTTCCCTGGAGATTCTGATATTCAGGTTTCCTGACTGAGAACCACTTGAATGAGATGTCTTTGGTTCATTCCCAGACAATTTAGCTTAGGGTTTTAGAGCAAAGCTTCTGGAATTGGACCAAACTGGGTTTACCTCTAAGGTCTACCGCTTATTAGCTATGTGACCTTGGCAATTCATTTACCATTCCTCTCCCCAATCTCAGAGGACCAGTTTTTTCCTTAATGCAATGGAGCTAATAACAGTGCATAATTCATAGAATTGTTAAGATGATTAAATGGTATATGTAAAACCCTTAGCATAATACCTGTCACAAAATAATTATTTCTTAAATGGGAGTTAAAAAAAAAAAGAATCGCACTTAAACTGTGCAGAGTTTATTCAGGTTTTCTTGGAGGAAGAAGTCTAGACAGTAAGAGTACACAGATGCTACAGCATCCAGATGGCCTGGTGTCGGCTGTATCTGTGGGCCTGGACCCCAGTAAAAATTATCCTTAATTATAGATAATCAAAGAACAAAATATGCAGCCAAAGAGACAAGACTCAGGAGATGTTAGGCCCCAGGATTTGGTTGTATTTACACTTTGTTATGGCTTTCAGTTCCCTGTTTCACTGCAGTTTTGTTTTTTTTTTTTTTTTTTTTTTTTTGCTATTGTGGGGAAAACTTGAAGAATGCTTCGTCATACAGAGCTTTTTAGCTGTAAGAAATAGAAACTCCTACTGAGTTATTTAATCCTAAATAGAATTTTCTAGAAGGATATTGGAGAGTTCCCAGAACTGATGGAGACCTGGGAAGACAGGGCTGAGACAGGCTTGACACAGGCAATGCCAAACACCTACAGAGCCAGACAACTCAGTCTCCCCGGGGACAGGGAGCGACCAGAAAGAATGTGCTCAAACCTCTCTGTTCTGTTCTTGGTTCACTCAAGACTCAAAGTGCTGAGAGAAAAAAAAAAATCTGCTTGGTCTCCCCTGGTCACCTCCATGGCTGGAAGAGGTCAGGGCACTCCCTTGGACCTGCCCAGATCACCTACATTGGGTAAGAGGAAATTCCAAAAGTGGATGTGGGTACTTTATCCGAAGAAGAGGGGAGGATGCCTGCAGCCCCAGCGCCTCAAAGGCTCCTAAAAGCGGGCCTAGGAAACTCAATGGTCGCTCTTCCAACCTGCTCCTGGAACTCCGTGTGCTCCGGACACAGCCCTTCCCCTGCCTGCTCCTCAATTTTTCCTTTGCAAAAGGAGATGGTCAGCTCGTGTGATACTGGAGGCTTCCCATCCAGAATATTCCCAGCCCCCTGGCAGCTCCCACTGCTCTGACCTCCCATTTCCTTGTGTCTCATCCCCCCACCCCTGAGCTCACAGTCCTGACCTCTTCAGGTCAGAGGCCCATTTCTCAGGAGCCTGTTGCCAGAGAGAAGCCTGCTGGTGAAATCCCCCGGGCCAGCCTGGGAAGCATTCCACGATAATTTTTCAATTTTCCTGTGGAAAAGGCAGCAGTCTCCGTGCCTGGGAGGGAGATTTGTGAGGTGAGGGAAATGACAGCTTAGTTGGTTAAAAAGAGAGACAGGGGCCTGCCCGTCTCCTGGAGAAACAGCCCCTGGATGCCTGTCTGGCCTGGGTTAATCTGGTGATGGTTCGGGACCTAAGAGGCAAAGATGTGGTTCCTGTCTGACTCCAGGTTCTTCAACTGTGGTCCTACCCGCCTCGGCTCCCAGCCATCACGGAATGCTTCTGTAGTGCTTCGTCTGGGACCTTCCAGCATCACACAGGGTACTTTGTCATAAATTCAAAGCAGCCGTAAAAACGTCTAGACGGGCACAAGCCATCATGGTGCTTGAGGCTTCAGGACTTTCTGAAGGATGGTCGCTGGATGAAGTGGCCGGTAAGGAAGTCAGGCTGAGGAGCAGACCTGGGCTTGAATTCCACCTCTTCTGCTTCTTCACTGAGGGCCTTCGCGCTATTTTCTTAAGTTTTCTTTGCGTCTTTCTTCTAGTCTCTGAAATCGGCATAATCACAGTCTCCCATTTGTGTGTTTGTTGTGAAGATTCAAGGAGAAAATGCGTGTGAAGTGCTTTCTCAGTACCGGCCCCGTAGAAAACACTTGATAAATGTTAGTGCTGTTATTATCATTTGGATTCTTATTTTTATGTCCCAGTTGGAAAGAATGTCATATTTATGATTATCTGGTCTGAGCTTACTGATCCACGTTGCAGACGAAGGTACGGAATACCATGCATTCCGAAAATGGCCATGAGGAAAACGCAGTGTCCTGGCTCTCAGCATCATGACTTTCAACTGGACCACAACCCAAGGCCACAGAGGATCCAGACAAACATAGTAGGAAGGATATGACCTCCCCCACGGCAGAGTCTGTCCTGAGACAACAGTCCCAGTCCCTTCACGGGGCCCTGGGTGACCCGGCTTGGACTCCGCCCCTTGAGCACCAACCAGGGGTGTTCTTCTCCTTGTGCTGCCTGCTCCTTGCATTCTTGTGTGCTCTGCGTTCCTCTAGGTTCTTCCTCTCTCAGAATGTTTGGCTTGACTAACTCTTACCCATCTTCCCTGAACCCCTAGGCTATCAGACACGCCCATGACATTCTTCTTCCTCACGCCATTATGTTGGGTTCTTGAATTTGTTTAGTCAATTACTTGTGTAAATACTTGTTTAATATCACGATTCTTCACTAGATCGTTGAAACTATTTCTTCCACACTGGTGCCTGCGTTGTATGCAGGAGGTATACAATAAATATTTGTTGACCCGGGCGTGGGGAAAAGACCCGGTGTGGCCTTGGAACTGAGCCAGTTCGGAAGATCCATCCCAGTGGGAAGCTGTCCCTAGTTTAGGAGATTATCCTGGATTCACATAGCCAAGGAAACAAATCCTTTATCTCAAAAGACCTGAGATCTTGAACCAAGTCAGCCGAAAATGAGTAGAGGGCCCTTGGGAAGATTACAGCTTCTCTAGGGCCTTCTAGAAAGCCAAGGCTAACATTGTCTCCAGCTCTATGTCATGTGTCCCTCAAGGAACATGGCAGGAACAAACTCCTTTAAACATCAACCTATTGCCTATTTCTGGCCATGGATCTTAGTACATGAGCTCACTGACTGCATTTATTTTGCAACAGTAATTGAGTACCTTCTATATGCCCGGTCAGTGCTTAGCACTGGGGATACGGAGACACGTCAGCAAGTAGCTCCAATTCCAACAGGGAAGCAAGAGGAGAACCTGGGCCATTCCAGTGGAGAACCTGGGCCATTCCAGTGGAGAACCTGGGCCATTCCAGTGGAGTTTTTAGATGGGGAACAGCAGCAAGTTGAGAAACCTGGAGACATGGAATCAGGTGACCTAGGGCTGAATCGCTGCTCTGACACTGCCTTGCTCTATGACCTTGAGAAAGTTACCTGATGACTCTGAATCTCAGGACCCTAAAGTGTATGATATGGAAGCAAGTGTTTTCATCTCATGGGGATGTTGTGAGATAAGATAAAATAGGCAAATAACCTGCTGAATGATTGTCATCATGCTTAACTCTTATTAGCTACTATGAACAAAAGTGTAGGAAAGCGGTTCCCTTTCCTCCGGTTAGAGGGGGCTTCCCTGAAGAGGTGACATTCAAAATGAGACATGGAATGTGTGTGATGAACACTATTCAGGTCGAGGAACTGAGATCCAGAGGAGGGAATGTGCCTGGCATTTGAGAAAAAATGCAAATTGCCTCAATAAAATTGTAAGGAGTGATACAGCAGCAGGCTGGACAGGTAAGCTAGGGCAGGTCATGAAGAGGTACAAAGATACTTGTACTTTATAGTCAGAGTAAGGAGAGCTGCTAAATTCTTGTATGTCAGGGAGGGATCTCATCAAAGACCACTCCTGTTGCTTTGAGGAGACCAGGTTAGGGGCAGTGAGAAGCTACCGTGGAGACTTAGGCACGAGGTGGTGGTGAGCAGACAGTGGGGGCAATCAGCAAGGAGACATGGGGACAGAGCTGAGAGGAAGTTAGGAGGTAGGAGCTAAAGGACTTGCTGATGTGTTAGAAATGGAGGAGGAGAGAGGGAGAAGAGGAAGAGGAAATTCTCATTTACGGAACCAATGCTGGACCCTTTCTCACATACAACCTCATTTAATTCTCTCAATAGCCCTGGCAAAGAGGTATGATTCCCATATCCTCCCAGCCTCCCCTTTATTTCCTTTTCTCCCTGCAAATTGGGAAAGTCAGGCTCAGAGCAGCAAAGTCCTTTGCTCTGGGTCACACAGCCAGCAGGTGGCACAGCCAGACTGAAACTTCAGGTGTCTTCAGCGGTGACCATTAGTTCCCAAATTTATTTCTTCATCCCCATCCCTTGTGGAACTTTAAAAAAAATACGGATCCTAGACCCACCCTTCTGGACCTTCTGGTTTAGGAGCTCCGAGGTGGATCTTTTGTAAAAAGATTCTCAGGTGATTTTGAGAATTCATCAGCCTTTGAAAACATCTGGCCTCTTCCATGCACTACCGTTACCCAGTGAGTCAGTCTAGGGAACAGCCGTTCTTTTCGTGTGCAAACCTTTGCATTTCAGGAATTGTCTTTCCCCTGCTGGATGGGGCTTTCAATCACACATGCGGCCCCAACTCCACCAAAGGAGGAGGGCTGTGAACCAAGCTGATCAACCAGCCTCAGGGTGGACATGTGACACCAGGGGACCGGTGCCTCAGAATCCTTCCTGAGGCTTTTCCTTGAGGGGGAAAGAGGGACCCGCTTTCTCTGAGGAGCCTGTGTTAGCCTATTGCTGCTGGCAGCCATCTTTGCCCCAGGTGGGGAGATCCTGACTGAGATGAAGATATGGAAAGAATCCTGAAGCCACTGTTTGTTTGAGCCCCTAGATCCAATCACCCTTGGGCTTTTTCAGTTACATAAACTAATTACATACCTTTTGTCCCCCAACCCCGCATCTACCAGTTAAAGCTGAATTTCTGTTGCTTGCAACATATAGATCCTGACTGAGACTCAGAGACACTTTTGCTGAGGCTTCTGCCATCTGGAATGAATTAGGTAGACATCACAGAGGGGAATAGATTTGGCATGAGCTGAGCACAGAGCATTGGACTGAACAGGGTAAAAAAGATGGACAACTCCGGGATGTAGAAACTTAAAGTATACGGCAAATACATTCATTCATTTGTTGATACACTCATTCATTCATTCAGCACAATCTTATATGCTAGATACTAGGCCTGCCCTATGGTGTACAGTGATGGAGAAAGTCATAGTATGTATCGTCAAGGAGTTTAGAGTCTAGCAAGAGAGAGAGAGAATTAAACAGGTTATTTCTATACAGATGAACCTGTCCTGCGATAGAGCAAGAGCACAGGGCTCTGGGAGCCTAGAGGAAGAGACTCGGCCTTGACTTTAACATTGCGACTGGGAAGAGCCACTCTCTGTAGGAGTGGCCATGTTCAAGAAGGCATCCCCCTCTCACCGAGTCCACTTATATTCCCCTTTAGATTTCCAGGCAACGTGCTTGGCACCAGGCAAAGATGGAAGCTGCCCTTGAGATACTTACATTTAGCTCCATCATTCCTTTTCTCCTGTATCTTCACTTCTCCCCCTCTCAACTTCATCCCACCAGGCTACAAACTAATGATCTCTTTATCTTCAATAAGATAAAATCGAGATTCCATCAAGCAAATCCAACCAAATACAAACCCTTGTCTTCATTTGATAAATCCATCTCTTTCCTTATCTTGAGAGCGAGCTTCTTGAAAAGGTTGTTGAGAATCTGTTTCTACTTTGCCTCCTACTCATTTTTAATGCCCACAACACCATGCAAAAGGCCCTTCCTTCAGCCATTCACCAAGACATTGTTGAGTCGCTGTTCAATGCCAGGCATTTATGTTGGCACTGAGTGAAGATTCATTGGTGAACAGGACTGATGTGATTCCATTCCTCAAGGCAAGACGAACGATTTCTATACAGAGTGGGGAGTGTTTGGGTAGTCAGTTGTGGTTTCCTAGGGAACCTTGTCTAGTGGTCAGAGAATCCTAGGAGGTGAGCCATGAAGGATGAATAAGAGCATGCCAGGCTTGTGGGTGTTGTGTTGGTGGATGGGTGGATGATGGGTCAACAGTGTTTTGAGCAGAAGGGACAAAGCATCTGATTGGGAAACCAGAGAGATGGAATCTTTGAGTCAGTGGAAGCCAGTGTGTGGAGGACTTGGAGGTATAGGACAGCTTTGGACATCATCTGGTGGGTAGCAGGAACCCTCTGAAGGGATTTAAGCAAGGGAGGGGCATAATCACATTTGCGATTTAGAGAGATCTTGGGGGTGGCAATGATGGAGAAGCCGGGGAGTTGTTCTCAACTTTTTCAAGCCCTAGAGCAGCTTGTTAAAACACAGTTTCCTGGGGCCCATCTCCTGAGATTCTAATTCAGGGACAATGTGTTTGCATTTGCAACAAATTCACAGGTCACGTCGGTGTTGATGGTCCAGGAATCACACTTTGGAAACTCCTGGAGAAGGTATTACAGGAGGGCAGGGTACTGGGAGAATGGTTAGGCAGATGTTTCAAGTGATGGATTGAATGGAAGGAAAGAAGGAGAGGAAGGATCTTGGGTGGATGGGCTGCTGTCCACTGGGGAGGAGGTGTGGTCAAGAAGACGCTTCCATATTGCCAAGTCCAGTGGACCATTCTCTGCACATCCTGCTGCCCCTCTTGCTGCCTCTGATACTTTTGATAGAAGAGCTTCTTCCTAGAGTTGTCTCCCTCCTAAAAGAAGAAAAAAACTGTCTTCTCCTTTGTTCCTCTTTCAGCATTTCCTGAGTTCTTTCCTTGACTTCATTTTCCCTGGGCGGTGTGGGGTGGTCTTCAGCAGCTCCCAGAGCTTTAACCCCTTCCTCCTACATAGTACACTCAAAAAGTGTTTGTAAAATAACTTAGCGTCTAATTGCCTTCATTTCCTTTGTTCTCCAGTAATCCATAGGTGACTCAGGGCTAGGACCTTATCTATCTCATTTATCTTAGCATCTCTTCACACCCCCAGCACGCTGTGGGCACACAGTAGGTGCTCAATAAATATTTATGAACGAACGAATAATTCCTGCTCTCACCATTTTGCCCACTCTGTGTATGCAGGCAAATTACTTAATCTCTCAAAGTTTTCAATCCCCTTATATGTAAATTGGGGATTAGGAATTGAATTTACCATCTAAGAGTTGCTCTGGGGATGAAATTAGATGCCTGTAAAGTATTTAGCACCTAGTAAAGACTGACTACTATTGTTGTTTGGTTTTTATGGTTGACGCTTGTGTGACTTTGGGAGAACTATTGAACTTGTCTAAACTTCATCAGTGTCGTCACATTCAGAAATTGCTCTCTCGCTGGGCTGCTGGGAGAGTCCAGTGAGAAGGAGGGTCTGGCAGGTAGGAGGTGTATAAACAAGGTTAATTCTCTCTCCCTGAGCTCTCCCATTCCCTGCGCCTAGAGACCCCTGACTGCACTGGCCTCTTTTATCCCTAGATGGGCTGATGGGGTGACAGGGGAAGAAAGTGTTGGGGACTGTGGCTGAGCTGCTCCTAGGCATTGTGTAAAAACAAAGCACATTCCTTTTAACCTCAGAAGATCTACAACCCGTTAACACTTCCCCTCAACTGTGTCTTCCTAAAGAGCTTAGTGTAGACTAATATTGAAAGAAATAAAATTTAAAACAAAATGAGAAATCAACTCAGAGTCATTGTAAATCACCTCAAACCAGTTTGGCAAAGTGAACATTCTTGGGTGTTTCTTCTACATTTGGAATTAGTCTCTAGAGTGATAAAAATAAAAACAAAAATAAACAAATGGAATTAGTCTAGATTCTCCACCAAAGGATCTAGACTAGAGAAAGGTTATTGCTACAGCTTTCGTGGTGGGTGGTAGAGTCTTTTTAGTCTTTTTTTTTTTTTTTTTTTTTAAACAGGTCCCTGTTCTTATTCTATTGGCTTGTGTCTACACTCCTTCTCCTTTGAAATAGGTGTGTAATGGTCTATAACCTTAAAAGAGGAAACTTGTAAAGCTCCTAGTGCATTTATAGATAGTGTCAGGGGACACCCTTCAGCCTCTTTTAACCTAAGGGTATGCATTGCCGGGAAGAAATGTTTCAGAGGCCCTTAGCGTGTATACTAACAAATTCTCATCAGCTATTGCAATCAAGCTGCAGAAAACCCCCTAACACAATTATTTTGTCATCTTTACCAAGCTTTGTCTTAAAGACCAGCAGAGAACTCTACTTACACATCCTAGCTGTGAGTAACCTACTTATGAAGCTGGGGTTGTGAGAACTTTGATCATTTAAACATTTGATTGATTGTTTTTATAATGTGGATCTCCTTTGTTGCTTCCAAATGGCATCATAAAGTAACACTTCCTTCCTCTTTATACATTCCATCCCTAAACAAAACCACTCCGGGAATCCCCTGGGGAAGGCATTAATTCCTGGACAGTCTCCTGGGTAAAACGCATAGTTAATATTAACTTATTCCTTCTTGTATATTCCTGACCAAATCATAAGCTCCGCCCCTCCATCTCCAATTCTTGATCATTGTTATCTACAAAATAGATTACACAATGGCATAAACCCCGGGGACTCTCTGGATTGGCTATGAGGGCCAATTTGTGTTGAGGTCAAGGTCAGCCTGATTTTCTGGAAAGAAGTTGGCATCTATTCTGTTTTCAGAACATTCCCTGGCTTCCTAAAGCTAAAAAAGGGCCTGATAGGTAGTTGGCGTGGTTCCCTTTCATCTCCACAGCCAAGCTCTGCATCCCGAAAGTTGTTTCCTGATAATTTGGAACGGGGAGTTGTTTTCCTAATGAGGAACACTCTCTCCTATTCCTCAGGCTTGCCCGGACTGCGTGATTCAAACTAACACCTTCCCTGTTCCCAGGTGAGTCACTCCAGGGCTGTACTCCAGCCACAAAGCGGCAGAGTGAATCGTTTAAGATGGCCCCCACTTCTGAAACACTTTGAGCTACTCAACTTCTGTGGATTGTATCCCCCTTTGAATTCAGGGTGTAGGGTGTGACAGCTTGAAGCTATTAGGGTAGGATTTAGGGTCCAGAATAAAGGATCAAGAAAAAGACATTAAGGACTTGAATAAGTTATTCTAGGGGTCAAAGCCAAAGACAGTAATTATTTATTGATTTATGGGTCATGGTGGATTTAAATCTCCAAGTGAGTACAGGGATCTCAAGATCTACTCCGATGCTGAGACAATGAGATAATTAGAACAGCGATAGTAACTTCCATTTGCCTATGTAGTCAGTGTTCTAGTTTCTGGTTTGGACCGTGGGGTTTTCAAAGGCTTAAGATCAATAATAACAACATTCAAAAATGCCTTTTCATGTTCTAGTGATGAGCATGTGTCATGCATGTCCCCGTGTGAAAGAGGTTGGAAGAAGGGGAGTTTGTTGTTTCCAAAATAATGACTCACATGACAAAGAGTAACTATGTTTTATTTTATGATCTGAACAGTAGCATTTCCATATTGGCCACTTCCCAGGAGCAACCGGTGAATCTCATTTAACAAATGGCTAAGGTAGGAGTGGATGAGCCGTGGGTTTCTCATTGTGAAAGGAATAATTAAGCAATGGACAACAAAATAAAAACAAAAACAAAACAAAACGGAAAAAGAGGAACCGAGTCCCAGCAGCCCTAAATGCTGAAACTTAAGTCACGTATTCCACTTGATGGGTGACTCCCGTCCTCGTGACTGGCCAGTTGATTGCTACTGGCTTGTCTGAGAGGTGGTCTAGCACAGGTCAAGCCTGGGTTGGAATCCTTGCTCTACCCTTCATTATCAGTGGACCTTGGGCACATGGATAAGCCTTGTTGTGCCTCAGTTTCCCTATTATGGGAAATCGACAGTACCTCCTTCATATGGTTGCTGGGGAGTTAGCATAAGGAAAATGCATAGAAAAATGCCTGGCACTTAAACAGTTACCCCTTGGATCGGTCCATCAGGCCCCAAACCCAAAGCATTCTTGTACTGCAGACACAGGGTGAGCTAAAGCATGATAGCCAAGTGGTAAGTGTTTTTCAACAAACATGGGACCTGGATTCAGCCTTTTACTGTGTGGCTGAGGAGAAGTTATATAACCACTCTGAGCTTCTATATTCCCTTGTTTGTAAAATAGGGTTAATAACTTGCCTCCCAGAGCACCTGGTAGGAGCAGGCAAGCAGAAAAGTTGGTCCCGGCTCTTCCCCCATCAACTGTTTCAATGGGCAGGACCCCTGGCCTGCAATGGAGCTGGGGAATGGCATGGAAACTCCAGTTTTTCCTTCACGTTCCTCCCAAACCCCAGTCCTCACCCCCCTTTGTGTTCTTAACTGTTATCTTTAACCCTTTTGCCTACCTCTAACCCTCACCAGCTTACTGCCCTTTCATTCTTTGAAGTATCAACTCTAGCCCTTATCACAAATCTCCAGGAAGCATCTTATAACCCTGAGAATTTAAAGACCTTAAGGCCCCAGACCCATTAGAACAAAGGAAAGCCCTCACCCTTTCTTAAATAACTTCTCTTCCCATCTTCTAAAGCTCACTCCCTTAAGGGCCAAATTCTGTTAATTTGTCATTGATGAAAAGAGAATGAGGAAAAAAAAAAAAAGAAAAGAAAAGAAACAAAACACTCACAACTGAAGATCTGGCTCAATTATATATTTGCCAGGCATTTTATTTTTTTCTAAAAACAATAGAAAAAAATCAACTTTAAAAAGGAAAATGTACTTAAATAAAAAAATTATGGTATAACTGCTATAAAGGTTTTATTAAAGTTATTTACATTTAATGGCTATATTTACAAAGGAAAATTGGATAAAGTTCAGGATTTCGTAAAAACAATTCTTAAATACAAATCTGTTAAAGGAAAAAAAAAAAGATGGTAAGCATAAAAAAAGTTCTTTTATGCCCAAAGTCCCATTTGAGGCAGTTTATATTATGGCTAAACCTTTCAGTCTTAAGATCCAGCCAAGGTTGTGAGGTTGGTCATGCATATGCAGAAAGTTCATACGTCGGGAGTTCCGTCAGAAGGAATCTTCTTCCTCACTTTCCCTTAGTAACAAATGAGAATTTCATGAGGGATTCATTCCAGTTCCTCCCTCCAATCGGTCAATTTATGCGCAAGAGTTCCGTAGCTGTTCAAGTTTGAGTTTCAACTGTTCTCGCCTCTTCCGCCACTCGTCTTTTTCTGAAATGAGCTTTTGCTCCTCTGCTTGGACGGACAGGATGTATGTTGTGGCTTTTTTAAGGATAACTACCTTGGGGGCCTTTTCATTGTTTTCTAACTCCGGGATCTGGTCACGAAGGGCAAAAAAGCTGCGTTTCAGCTCGTTTCTCCTCTGGCGTTCCAAGACGTTGTGTGTCCGCCTCTTGTCATTCTCCTCGGTGTCCGAAGACCTGGGGCTGGCACATTTGCGATTGTTGCTGATCTGTTTCAGGACCCTGCCACTGTCCAACTTAGCCCTCTTGGCGGCGGGACAGTCCTTCCTAGTGGAGGGGGGCGCTGCATAATTGTGCTGATGGGTGGACACGTGGCACCTCTTAAGGACCAACGGGCTGTGAGGAGGTTTGCTGTGGCCTCCGGCAGAGGGTGACCCCGATTCTGACCTTTTGGCAGGGGGCTGCCTCTTTTCCACAGAAACAACATCAATTTCTTCATCATCCTCTTGTTCTTCCTCTGTAAGAAAAGAAAAAGCAATCGCCCAGTTAGCCACGGTTTCCTTAAAGCAATCAATGACCAGATTAAATCAATACTGTGCACAAATACGAGGCATAATTAGGTAAGAAAGGACCCGGAGGACTTCCCTGGCAGTCCAGGGGTTGAGACTCCATGCTTCCAATGCAGGGGGTGCAGGTTCCATCCCTGGTTTGGGAACTGAGATTCACACACTGTGTGGCACGGCCAGAAAAAAAAAAAAAAGGACCCTGGCACAAAGTTATCCCCAGAGAACTAGCCAATCGTCTCTGCTCTTCTTCTCATGAAGAGACAGTCTCAGGGAGGAAAATGACAGCTGGGTTTATGGCACAGACAAGAAAATTACAATTTACCAGGATACAACATTGATGCAAATTCTTACCTAAGACTTAATGAGGTGCTGGACACACCCAAACAAAGCACATTCCCAAGCACCTCCTCTTTGCAAGGGACTTTACCAAGAACCCTTCAGGTGTTGCAAATGATAGCTGCAAATCTTTGGTATGACTTTAGCAATCCCTATTTTACTGGAAGTGGAAAAAAAAAAAAAAGGTCTTGCAGCTTTGCCAAAAGTCCTAGGGGGTGGGGGATGGAAAAAAGGAGTACAGTTTTGGAAAGGACTTGATTTTAAGTGTTCAAAAGAGGCCGAAAAGATCCCAATTCCTCAGTCCATACATTTTTAAGGCACTTTCACTGGCTTATAGCACTCAGGTGGGTGGCTGCCCAGTTTCTGTCCACTGCCCCTCTTCATTTTTGTTGATCTGTAGTCCATTAAATTCCAACAGCTTCTCAGAAGTTAAGGGAGGTAATTCATTCACTCTCGAAGAGATCAATCCTCTCTTAACCTCATCACGATCCCCCCACCCCCCAGGGCAATTAAAATGCTTAAGAGGGGTAAGAGGGAGCGGATAGAGTTGCTAGATAAGCTAGAAGATTTAAAAACCCAAATGAAATTCCTAAGGGGAGGGAGGGAAGAGGAGGGGGCTGGCTACTAGGGCGATCTTAGGGGAAGGGATGGGAGGCACACTAAAGCCCAGTGTTTCAGGGATGATGAGCTCCCAGACCCTTCCAGGCCTGCCATTTCTTTTCCAAATATAAGAAAAGAGAAAAAGCAGGGTTAACTGAAGTGGTCGCCAGTGAGAATAGGAAAGACAGCCAGCCACCCCCTCTGACCTGGGCCTGGAGGGTCCCAGCTTACCAGAGTCGCTGCTGGTGGTGGGTGGTGTCTCCTCGTGGAGTGCCAGGGGCTCGGGACTGGCCCGCGGGGAGGACGCGGCGGAGGACAGCAGAGAGTCCGAAGACGGCGAGAAGGCGGCGGAGTCGGGGGAGGCGCAGGGCTTGGGCGAGCTGCTGTCGTTGAGCGGGTAGGGGAAGACCACCGAGGGGTCGATGCACTCGGAGGCGGCGGCGCTCAGGTCCTGCAGGTACAAGCTGGAGGTGGAGCAGCCGCTGTGCCCGCGGGCGGGGCTCGGACTGCCGCTGTCTTTGCGCGCAGCCTGGTAAGAGGCCAGCTTCTCCGAGACGAGCTTGGCGGCGGCCGAGAAGCCGCTCCACATACAGTCCTGGATGATGATGTTTTTGATGAAGGTCTCGTCGTCGGGGTCGCAGATGAAGCTCTGGTTCACCATGTCTCCTCCCAGCAGCTCGGTCACCATCTCCAGCTGGTCCGCTGAGGAGAAGCTGCCGCCGCCGCCGTCGTCGTCTCCCCTGGGGGAGAAGGACGCGACCGTGACGTACGAGGGCGAGCAGAGCCCGGAGCGGCGGCTCGGGGACAGGGGCGGGGTGGGCAGCAGCTCGAATTTCTTCCAGATATCCTCGCTGGGCGCAGGCGGCTGCAGCTCGCTCTGCTGCTGCTGCTGGTAGAAGTTCTCCTCCTCGTCGCAGTAGAAATAAGGCTGCACCGAGTCGTAGTCGAGGTCATAGTTCCTGTTGGCGAAGCTGACGTTGAGGGGCATCGCGGCAGCCTGCTGGAGGGGGCACACAAAGGCGGGGGCAAGTCTTCAGTTAAGGGGGTCTTGGTTGGTGCCGAAATCCCGCGCAGCGCGCCGCGCGCGCCACAATCCAGAACCACTCCCCTTCCAGCGCTGTTCCCAAATGGGGCCGGCGGGGGGGTGCAAAACAAAACAAAACAAAAAGGCACCCTTTTACCCTTTCTGGGTGACCCTCTACTATCTCAGACACACACTTGGCGAAGCAGCTCCGTAGCGCCCGCGCAGCTTCCGTCCCCCGGGAGCCCGGAGCGCCAAGTCCGGGAGTCGGCCCGGCGACCGCCGAGCAATCGAAATCGGCTTTGGCCTCCTTAACAGGCCGGGGGAGGCGGCGCGGGGTCGGGGGGGGGAGGAATACGATCTGCCAAACGCTGAGGCGCAAAGTTTTGCGCCACCTGAAGGAGGCTGCGAGAGGCGCCACGGCGGGAGCGGCTGCGCGCGGCCCCCTCCCGCGCCGGGGCCCCTCGCGCCGCACCCGTTCCCACTCGCGCCCTTGCCGCGCTCCTTCCCCCGCCGGCGCCACCGCCCCTCCCAGCCTCCCTTCTCCGCCTCCTGCATCCCTACCCCCAGCGCGCCCCCCTTCCTTCCTCTGCCGGCTTTTCTTCTTTTCCCTCGCGGGCTGGAGTGGCAAGCTCAGCTTCGAGCCTTAACCGCCCCCCCCGCCCCGCCCCGCCAATACATAAAAGGGGAGTGTTAAATAATAACAGGGACACCTCCCTTCAACACCCAATACGGCGCCGCAACTGCGCCAGAGACCCTGCTACGATTCCGCGCCCAGAGCCAGGCGTCTTCCCCTCACCCGCCGAGGGTAGCAGCTGTTCTGGAAAAGCCCCGAGCCCCGCTCCTTGCCGTCCTCCGCATCTCCGGGGCGCAGGGACACCCGCGCGGGGACACCAGAGGCGGCCTGGGAGCCAAGGCTGGGTGCAGAGATTTGTCCTCGTTTCCCCCCGAGTCAGTAATTCCAGGAGAATCGGACACATCTTTGCCCCAGCCTCCTTCACCCCCTCCCCGCGCCTCGCCAACACCAAATCCTAACCTCTCTGTAGACCAAGATCTTTAATTTTATTATCCTTTTTAAAAGCCAAATGCCAACTTCTAAAAGGAGCCGGGGGCGAATTGGAAACGCCGCGGGGATCGGCGGGCGGGACAAGCCGCAGTGTGTCTGTCTCCGGCTGTCAAAAATGCGGTAAGCCGAAATTTAAATGCCCTTTCCGAGACGGGGAAAAGTCAGAGGCTGCGGAGCTCTCTCGCTCACACACGGCAATATGTAATTCTTACTCCAAGGAGCTCAGGATGTAAAGGGTTTTCTGCCACCGAGAAGCATACCCTTCTCTTCTCCTCCCCAAAGGCCAAACGCAATTAATGCAATAAAGGAAGAATGTCCAACCGGCCGGGGTCAGCGTCCATCTACATAAGCAAAAACCTCTCAAGGCTACTTTCAAAAACGTACCCTGTTTTCCCTCTGCCTTCCCCTCTCCCATCTTGACAAGTCACTGTACCCCGACCCAGTTCTGGTTCGTCTTCACTCCACCCCGACCAACCACAACTACTCTGAGAAAAGTGTCAATAGCGCTGGAATGGGAGAAAAGACACCGATCCGGGCATTCGACTCATCGCGGCATTACTGCGGTAGCAAAAATAAATTAAAAGGCCAATAGGTCCGGGTGCTCACCGGGTTTTCCACTCTCCGAAGGAAATCCAGCGTCCAAAAAGCGGCGAGGAGCGCCTTTCAGAGGCGCGGGTCGTGGGCAGTGGCGGGGAAAAGTGACTCCCCCAATAGGCAGAAGAGCCTCTCCGTGTCCGGAGAGTCGTGTTGTCGCTCGGGTGCTGTAAGTTCCAGCGGGCAGTGGGCAAAGTTTCGCGGATGCGGCGCGGGTGGCGGGCCGCTGGCAGGGGTCGGCGGGAAGGGTGGGGTGGGGGCGGCCGGGCCCGAGGCGCAGAAGCCCCCCTTTCACTCCGGATCTCCCTTCCCCGGGCGCCCGGAGCGCGACTCCGCTCGCTCGGCTGCCTCTGCTCTTCCACCCTCGAGGGCCCGCCCGCTCGCTCCCTCTGCCTCTCGCTGGAATTACTACAGCGAGTCAGATAAAGCCCAGAAAACCGGCTTTTATACTGCTAAGGCACGGCCCCTCCCCTCTGTTCTCTTTTTCCCGCCAAGCCTCTGAATAGCCCTGCCCTTCCAGAGGCAGTTGGGGAGCCAGGCGGCGGCCGGGGCGCGGCGGCAGCAGGGGTAGCCGCGAGTTGCACAGCCCGGGGGTCCTTGGCCGCGCAGACCCTCGCCTATAAAAGGCCGGTGGGCGGGGATTCACAGGAGAGGATCTTTTTTCTTTCTCCCCCGCCCTCAGCTTTGGGAACCCGGGAGGGGCGCTGGTGGGGAGGGAGGGCCGGAGGGGAGGAGACTCAGCCCTTTGAGCCTGGCACTCCAGTGCGCCGAGCTCTCGGATGTAAACACAGTTAACAGCGCCGCATGAATTAACTGCGCGCGCCTACCATTTTCTTTTGCTCCCGCTCAAACCTTCTCTCTTTCTCTGCTGCTGGCTCCTCTGGGGCAGCGCTCTGTTTGGCAAACAGCATACTTGTCCTCTGTGCTTCAATCATCGCGGGCAGAACAGCTGAACTCTTTGCGCTGAGCATACACCGTGTACCCACGGCCACGCCACGCACGTCCCGGGCGGACGGGCGCCTCCCTAAGGCCGGGAAAAGGGTAGCATTTGGAAAATAAGTCCTACGAAGAGAGGAGGAAGGAAGGGGGTATTGACTGGCGCGCGCTCTGAGTGTGTGGGGCATTGAATGTCGATGGGGATAAACGATCAGAGGTATAGGGAGGAAAATGATGCCTGGAATTATTAAAATAATTCAGCAACGCACTGCCACGTATACTTGGAGGACGCGTTATGAATAAACACCCACTGTATTTGTTGGGGGGTGTTATGCATTCTGTGTGTGTGCAGCTATCTCAGCTGGGTACCTTCCACCCAGAATGAATACCCCAAATCGCCGCCAAAGCCGCAGACGACCCCCCATCCCCAACCCCGGCCCCGCCCGCGCAGACCTACATGGATCTCCGCGTGAGCCCGCTTTCCCGCCCCCCACCCCAGTACGCGCTAATCCTTGAGATCCTTCTGTGGGTTCCGGAGCTGGAGTAAGGCAGGAGCGCGCCTGCGGGTGCGCGCCGCGGGGGCCCCTCCCCCGCCCGCTCTCGGCCGGTCTGCACCCCCAGTCCCCCGCCCGCGCCTCTCACTCTGAGTTCCCAATTCTGCAGCCGGGTTTCAGAAAAGAGACGAATCCTCTTTGCGCCCCGTGGTGTCGGTTTGCACCACTCTGGGGCTCCCAGGTTTGGGGGAAATCAAAGGCGCTAGACGGAAGGATACTGACTGGGGAGGGGGTGGGCGCGAGCCGTGGGACCAGACTCCCCAGAAGAGGGAAGGAGGCGAGCTGGTGGATCCACCCTGGGGAGTCAGCAGAGTCCCTGGTGAAGAAAACCGTTAACTCTTTCCTCCTCGGACAAATCGAACGTTGACTTCCTTTCTGGGTCTGCTTTCCTCTTTATTATTGGACAAAACCCAAAAAAAAACCAAAACAAACCCCAACATCGATTCTGATCTAAGGAGAGGGGCCAAGTATTACTTCCGTGTCTTTTTTTCTGGAGGGGTGGTGTCTTGCGCCAATTAAAAAAGCCAATTAAAAATTGGCCGAATTTCAGGCATTGATTTCCTAGTTCACTGACTATAAATTTGTTTCCGAATACCATAGTGAAGTGCGTATGCCTAATCCACGTACGTCTATGTACATTTCACGTACACGTCGACCTAGAATTTTGCCCAACACGGCACATGACTTGCTCGCTCCCTCAGTGAATCTATATTTCGTATACAATACATATTCCCTCGGGATTTGCTATTCTGCATTACACTAAGGCCTTAAAAACAGAGGCAATCTTCCCCAGCCCTGGCCCCTCACCCAGAGGCATTTTAAGTAAACTTTTCCACGCCCCTCCCCCCTCATTCCAAAAGAGAACAAAATTCGGGGCAGGGAGGGGCTCGCGTATAACATGCTTGTGCTCGAGATAGATTATTACCCGTTGAGTTTGCTGCTCGGCGTTCAATTGTTAAATGAGTAGTGACTTCCTCCAAATCAGGTACACGGCACAATTCAGTTTTAAGGATTGCAGATTACTCCAACCTCCAAGCCTTCGCCGCAAACGCGGGGAGTGACCAATCCCTGGTCGGGGCTTTGCTGCAAAGCGTCCTTCCCTGCCCCCTCCCAGGGCTGCACTCGAGCCCGGGGTTTGCGAAAGTAAAGTAAGTGTGCCCTCTACCGGCAGCCTCGAACGCTGCGTCCGGATGCCGCCTGAGGGCGTGCGGGTCGGGAGGGGGCAGGGGCGGCCGGAGTGCAGGGTACCCAGCGGGGCGAAGGATGGGGCGGTTCCTTAAAATGAGTTTCCAGCCACCTTCTTCAGATTCCTTCAGGCCGACTGCGGAGAGGCGGAAGAAGAGGAATCGCTGGAGAGAAAAGTGGTTCAGAGGCGGCTCTTCAACCGCATAAGTGGTGGTGAAAATGGATCCATCACTACTTATGGGCAATGAGCATCACCCTATAGAGAAATGATGCTATCTATGGGCAACGCGAAATGATTAACAAGTACACACACGAAAAAACTTTCCAGCAAAACTCTAAGGCAGCAAAACACATTTTAGTCTACACATCTTAGAAAGCCATCATCTTCTAACGACCACGTTTTAGAGAAAGACACTAGATTTATTATTTTTTTAAATGAAAAAAAAAGGTGAATAGCCAGATCTTTTCATAATGATGGGGGGGGGGGGTTGAGATTCCATTGAAACAAAGTGTAAAGGACCTTTTATTTATTTATTTTTTTTTTGCCGTACGCGGGGCTCTCACTGTTGTGGCCTCTCCCTTTGCGGAGCACAGGCTCCGGACGCGCAGGCTCAGCAGCCATGGCTCATGGGCCCAGCCGCTCCGCAGCATGTGGGATCCTTCCGAACCGGGGCACGAACCCGGGTCCCCTGCATCGGCAGGCGGACTCTCAACCACTGCGCCACCAGGGAAGCCCCAGCCTGGAGTTATTTTGTACTTCCAAGTAAGGTAGGAGCCATCCCATTTTACAGCCGAGGAAATGGAAAGTCACATCTCAGCAAGACTTGACTTAAGGGACTTCACTATCTTTCTTTTAGTAATTTTTAAGAACCATTTGACCTAGAAGAGACATTTGCTAGGTTGAGAAACGGCAGGGTAAATAGAAACTAATAATATCATTCGAGATTACCAAAGGGATGTATGTTATTGTAAAAGAAACATTATAAGTAGAAAAAGGAATAAAAAAAGGGAAAGAGTTTCTGAACCTGATCACCTGAAGACAGCTGATGAAGTTTGTCTTTTAAGAAAACTTTTTATGGGACAACCTCAGTCTTTCTATCGCTCCCTTTTGGAAGTCAGTAGAAAGTGTCTATTAAGTGAATATTCCTGGTTTGCTGGTCTAAGGAGATTCTAAGGCTGTGTCTCTCCTTTCTTTTTTGGGTGCTGCTGGGTTTCAAAGAAGAGGCAAGTCTGTTATCACCCACAGGGTTGGGACTCCAGGTAAACAGTCCAGTAAGATTGCCTCACAGAAGAGAACATTGTGTCACTACAGGGAACATATTTTCCTCCGGATGGTGTAACTAAGAGTCATTCATTCTCACAACTGCATATTCTCACAGTGACAGTCGTGTGTCACTTTCATACTTAGGAAAAATGAAGTACAGAAAGAATGAACAACTTGACCAGACTTTCTCCTTTCTTTGCAGACACACAATGGAGAGATTCAGAATGTGTGACTTGTATGACATAACATGTCTCCTCCCTGTACCCCACCCCTTCTTTGAATATCTCTTCTCCCACCCCTCAGAAAGTTTCCTGTGGGTCTTCCACAGATAAGAGTAGTGGAAAGAAACTGGACCCCCGTGATCAAAAAGCTAGCTCCAACCTGGAGATGAGACAGAAAGCCCCTCAAAGGTGGTTGGCATGTTATTTCAAGAACTCTTCAAGTCATTGAGGCCTGTCAAGGAAGGGGTGGGGGAAGAATGAGAAATACGTAGCTCCAGCAGAAAGATTATTTGGAAAGAAGGGCTGTTAGATTAAAATCCAAGCTAGCCAGGGAACGTTAGAGGAATAGAAAGTCTCACAAGCATTTTAATGCCGACCATGTGTCCCGATGAGAGGAGTACAGGAAAGCTCTCCAGCAGACAAGCAAATAAAAGCTGGCATCATTAATTCATAAGAATGGTATCAAAAACGGCAGCGAAGAAAATCTTTGTGTCTTTTTAAAAATGCATGTTTTTCAATGTTGCCCCACCTACTCTCGCTTCTAGCCTACTGCATACATTAAAGCAGCCAAGAAGGAAAAAAACTAGCAAGTATTTTTAACATAAAGCTCTAGACCCTGCATTTCCTGTGTCGCGTTGGGTACGTTCAGTTGCTTTCTTACCGACTGACCTTAGGTTCTGGTGGAGGGTCCTAGCTGGACTCAGTAAACTCTAGTCTCCTCTCTAGCTTGGCATTCTTCTTTTATTCCTGAGTGCTTCGCTGTAATCCTGCCTTACTTTGTAGCTGCTAGAGTAGACAAATGGTTCCTTTGTTTAGCCTCTTCAAAGGCTCGGTTTATTGTTCCGTAAGTGCCAAACCCAAGCAAATCTCAGAAGTTTCCACACTTTCGCTCACTTGGCCTGTCTTCGCTATGGTCCTTTTGGGCAGCATCTGTCTCCAGGATGGACCCTCACTGGGTTGGAGGTGGAGATGACTGAAAAGGAGACTCACAGGGGGAAACTTTTGCTTTTCGACTTGCGTCTGGAAGCCAGGGGGCTAGGAGCCTGTTCCTTTTACAGGCTTGTGGAGATCCCAAACCAAATCTCCTGGCTTTCTGAGAGTAGCTCACCCTTGGTTGCTCTTAGTTTTAAATTCTGTTCCCTCCGTAACTACTTTTAAATGGACTTTGTTACAGAAGGAAATTTCTGGAACGTACCTAGAGACCGTGGATCACCAAAGCCAATGGCCCTTTCCCATTTTCCTTTTTGACTTTGCTGCTGCCAGGGAAACTGATGGCTGTTGGAAATAATTGCTTCTTTTGTAAATCAGTGGTTCTCGACTGAAGGCAGTTTTGCCCCCAGGGGACATTTGAAAATGTCTGGAGACATTTGGGGTTGTTACAAAGGGGCGTTACTGCTGGCATACACTGGGTAGCAGCCAGGGATGCTGCTAAATTCCTACAGTGCCCAGGACAGCCCCGCAGCAGAAGGGTATCAGCCCTGATATGTCAAGGTGAGAATCCCAGGGTAACTCCACCTTCTCCGGATGTTATTGCCACATTTCCAGTTGCTTCTTCCGTTTCCCCTGTTGCCTCTCCTTCCTCTTTCACCTGCTACAGGTAGCTGCTAGAATCGGCTTGCAGTGGGCTCCTAACAGTTCCTAGTGTCCCACTCCGTTTAGTCTTGCTCATTCATTCATTCATTGCTAAATCTGACAAGTTGCATGATCTCTCTGAACCTCACTTTTCTCATCGGTAAAATGGGACTACCGGTCATTAGAACATTTGTTTTTGTTGTTGTTGTTGTTTGTTTGTTTTTTGTGGTACGCGGGCCTCTCACTGCTGTGGCCTCTCCCGTTGCGGAGCACAGGCTCCGGACGCGCAGGCTCAGTGGCCATGGCTCACGGGACCAGCTGCTCCGCGGCATGTGGGATCCTCCCGGACCGGGGCACGAACCCGCGTCCCCTGCATCGGCAGGCGGACTCTCAACCACTGTGCCACCAGGGAAGCCCTGGCTCGAGCTCTTTTAAGTTTAATGTATCAGTATTTCATGGTGCTCCCCAGAGAGTTCCGTGACATTTTTGTCCCCTATCACTTCATCAAGCATGAAAAATGGTGGATGAATACAAGCCTGACTTTGGACAGAGGAGAACCTGGAGTCTCTCCTCCCGAAGAGATTACATAACGTTTGGTGACTAATTCCTAACCCACCCCTCTCCTGTCTCCATCTGCTGCAAGACTGACTGACCATTCCAAGCGTATGCCATTTTATAGACCCCTTCATCCAGAAAAAGCTAAGTTCTGGAAGATCTGAAAGGTTGAATTATGCATTGTTCTTATTTAATACAAATCCAGGCATTATGTTAGAATTTCCCTCCTTTGACTGAATTCATGTGCTGTCCAGTGGCTGACCACCAGGGTGTGGTCCTGGGAGCCCCGGAGCACAAGGAAGTAGTTTGGTTCCTAGCCGGATAAGGCTTCTGCTGGAATCTGCAACTGTTTTCTTGTCCTGGAGAGCTGACCCGGACATTGAAAAAGCTTTTCCTTTAAAGCATAGCCTAACAACCAGATTTAGAAACTCTTTCTAACTTTGAACCCACATTTCCCCCATCAAGTTTTAGATCGAGGTTTGCAAACTAGGATGATTACAGGGACCCAGCAGGGAATGTTGGTGAGGAAGCAATAGGGAGTGGTGGGGACTGTGAAAAACGGGAGAACATTTTGCCTGTGTGAAGCTGCAGCAGCTGCTCAGCATCTATGGGGTGTTGCCCTTCAATATGGGCCCTTTGGTGGAAACGTGTCCAGTTTTTCAGGGAAGGTGGAACTTCAGATGTTCGAATCTTGGCAACTCATTTAAAAAGTTATATGTAGAAGCAAAACCTGCCTGTGGAATAGATTCAGCCCTCAGGCTGCCTGTCTGAGATCTCTGCTTTTAGATGTTAGTAAGCCAGCTAAAGAATGTCCTTCTAGGAGCTTTTCCTGATGACTTTCCCCTTCCCTTGAGATTCTTAACAGTTCCCTCATTCTTTTGTGATAGAAAATCTAAAAGTTTACTGCTCTTATGGGTTTTTGTGACTCCTGGCTCAGAAGCTTCTGGCCAGGACGGATTGTATCCTTTTTTTTTTTTTTTTTTTGTGGCTGCGCTGCACGGCATGTAGGATCTTAGTTCCCTGATCAGGGATCGAACGCACACCTCCCCATCCCAAATGCAGAGTCCCAACCACTGGACCACCAGGAAAGTCCAGGATGGATTGTGTCTTATTCACATTGGCATCCACCAGGAAAGCCTCCACATTGCCCAAGTCCAGGGCTGCCATTCACGGAGTCTGTGATCTCCAGGGCCTAGCACAGTGCCTGACACATGGTGGACCCTCCGTAAATGCTTATTGAATGAACACTATTAGAGGGAGCTCCCAAGAGGGAGACATACCCAGCTCAGCCCAGTTTTAATCCAAAGAGAGAAGTTTGAGAATTCCTCCTTGCTTCCATTCCACTGATGGGTGGGCCTTGTTCGTATGTGCTTGACGATAGGTGAGGCCCCAAGATAGTTGGGGAAGAGGATAAAGACAGAAGTCATCCAGATGAGTAGAACTGGACTCACTGACCAAAAAACAAAAGCAAGAAAATAAAAACCAAACCGAAATTCACAACAGCTTAAAACAGCACCCCCTGCAGGCCTCTTTCCTCACAATTTTATAATCCCACCCAGAGGAAAACCCAGCCAGAATTGAAGAGAGGAAGGGATGTGTGGGGTGTGGGGACATGGTCACAGGAGCTGGGCCAGGGAGAAGCTCGTGTCAGACTTTTCACAGGGAAAGTGATGACCCTTTGCTGGGTCATGAATTCAATTGAATTGGTGGTGGGGGGGTAGTTCACAAAAGTGGACTAGCATAGAAGATATTAAAGCAATCAAAGAATGTTACAAAGTATGGTTTTATGAATCCTCTCTCTCTTTCTCTGTATGGATTTGGTTATAATGTGAGATGCAATGCATCTCTAACTGTCAGTTAAAAATGTTAGAAAGCCGCTGCATTATCTCATTATATCTCCATAGTAATCCTATGAGGTGTAGATTAATATTCCATTTTACAGATGGGTAAAACTGAGGTCTTGTAGGAACTTGTTCAAACTCACACAGTGAGTGGTAGAGGTGGAATTCCTCACCCAAATCCTTTTGAATCTGCTCTACCACAAGCCCCAGTCAACCCTGATGCCCAGCACTTGCCATGTCTCTGCTGCTGCTACTGCTGACCAGGGCCAATTTCCTTTAGAAAATGCTGGAGGAGTCAAAGAGAACACTTTACTTCTCACTGCTACCCTTTTCCTGGTGTATAATGGCAAGGGATCAAGGGCAACGTGAGTGTCAAGACAGCGGATACAGAGAAATTGATGAGTCCTGTCCTCCAAGGGGCTTGGTTCTCTCTCTGCTGGAAAATTCCATGAGGCAGCTAATATCTGTGTTGGGAAGTAGACTCTTGTGTTTGGTGAGGGGATGAGGGCAGAGGAAGAGGCAGTTGTGGTGCACAGAGGAAAGAACACAGCTTGGCAGTCCTAGGAATCCCTGTAAGCCCCTGTAAGTCAATTCTTGCATTGACTTTGGGTGTGGAGCCTTTGAGAGATGACTTCACTGAACTGAGCCTCAGTTTCCCCATCTGTAGAAAATGGTGACAGCCATAATTGCTCCCCAAGCTGTCCTGAAGGTTAACTGAAAAGACGAGCTGTCCTCAAAAATCATAGCTGTTTCGTTGTCGTTAGGATTAGCAGAATTCTTTATCTCACAGCTTCCGGTTTCATTTTTTCCAGATAGGAGTGCTATCGCTTACCTCGGGGGCTTATGCAAAGATTCTGTGAGAGCGTGCATAGGAAGTTCCGAGGCGTGTTGCCTGAGCTGGCATCTTGGTGGGCGCCTATGCGCAGTAGGTCTTATTACTGAGGGGGAAGCAGAGGCTGGGTGACCTGCTCATTGCTTTCTTCTTGCACACGCAGGCGGTCGCTGCCCCCCCTGCCTTCGCTCTGCAAAAGACAGTGGACTCCTCTCTGTGACCTCAGTCCAAACATATTTACAACATCAGTGCCTTGAGAAACCCTTGCCTGCTGCCTGCGGGCCATCTTGGAATTCTCACCCTCCCTGCATCTCTGCAGGGAGGGATATGGGAGATGGAGTCGATGTTGGAAACTGGCCAGGGGACCTCACAGGCCCAACAAAGAATTTTTTAAAAGGGTTGACTTGGTAATAGGCAGAGGGGAATTCCGTGGATAAATAACAATTTATACAAGGCAAGCCATCTGCTTCCCTGTCTAAGCATTACTACATAATTGCGGGCTCAGTTCCCTTCCTATTCCTTGCTCTTTACCTTTCAACTCCTTAAGTAATTATATTGACACCTCTCTGAGTGACTGGGTGGGAGGAGAGGCAGGGGGTGCCCCGTTTGGATGCTTGCTGCAGACAGTGTGGCATAAAACTGAAATAATTTGTTTTCATGCATTAAAGGATTAAACACTAAATAAGAACATATTGAAGTTCCGGCCAGTATACCTGAATGTTGTGCTGGAAATTAATGAAAACTGGCTTCACTGGAGATAAACGACTGCAAATTAAGTTTGGTCTTTGAACAAAAACTCTGTTGTAGGATTCTCTAATTGAATTAGGGATCAAAACCTATGTGCCCCCAACCCCTCTCCTCGCTACCCTACCCTTACTTTGGTATCTACCAGAATGTTTTGAGACTCTTTATTTATGTGTGAATTCTTCTGTCTCTCTTTGTAGCTTGGATAGATGTTGACAGAGGAGGTGAAGGGTTAACCAGAATTTAGGGAGGAAGGAGGAGGGTAGGGGACCGTTTTGGGAATCACGCTAAAGTACTTCGAGCAGAGACAGCAAATTGGCTTGAAGACCACAATTTGCCTGCTGTTATGTTGCCTCAGATATAAGGTTTGACCTTCTCAGTATTTATAACATTTTAAAACAGGTGCCAATACTTAGAAGTTGATAGGTTTCACATAAAAATCTGAATGTCTGCCTTCCCTTGAAAAGTCAGCTTTGGTAATTTGGGGCCTAGATTCCCATGTGGATGGAGGTGACAAGCAGTCAACTGTTTCAGGAGGGGCTTGGCTTCTTCATTTTGCCTCAGTCTCTACCACTCCCTTACGCTGGCCACCCTCACTTTATTGATGACGTCTTTCTGGCTTCTGCCTGGTCTTTGTGGGCCTTTGAGTTTATGACCCCTGATTTATAAAATTTCCTGGTCGATTCATAGCTCTCATTATAAGGAAAAAGTTCATCCTGAGAAAAGAGGTATTTAAGAAATATTTATTGAATAATGATGATATTAGCCAACATTAAACATATACCATGTGCCTATCTGTCTGAACCTATTTTTTGATAACAATTTTATTGAGATAAAATTCACATATTATACAATTCACCCATTTAAAGTGCATGGTTCAGGGAATTCCCTGGTTGTCCAATGGTTAGGGCTCCATGCTTTCACTGCTGAAGGTGTGGGTTCAATCCCTGGTCAGGGAACGAAGATCGTGCAAGCCGTGAGGCAGCGGCCGAAGGAAAAAAGTGCGTGGTTCAATGGTTTTTAGTATATTCACAGGGTTATGCAACTATCACCACAATCAATTCTGGAACATTTTCATCACCCTCAAAAGTGACCCTGTACCTACTGGCAGCTACTCTCCATTTCCCATCAACACCCGAGCCCAGGGCATTGAGTACTCTACTTCCTGTCTCCACAGATTTCTTTATTTTGGCCATTACATGTTCATGGAATCAGACAATATGTGGTCCTTTGTGACAGTCTCTTTCATTTAGCATAATGTTTCCAATAATCATGTTGTAACATCTATCAACATTTCATTTCTTTTTATTAATGAATAATATTCCATGGTAGGGATATATCGCATTTTTGTTATCTCTTCATCCATTGGGTTGTTGATGGACATTTGGGTTGTTTCTACTTCTTACTATTATGAATAATGCTGCTATGAACTTTCCTATGCACATTTTTGTGTAGACATGGGTTTTCATTTCTCTTGGGGATGAAAATGCTGGGTCACATGGTAACTCTATGTTTAGCCATTTGAGGAACTTCCAAACTGTTTTCCAAAGTGGCTGCACCCGTTTTTATTCCTACCGGCAGTGTATGAAGATTCTGATTTCTCCGTAACCTCACCAACCCTTGTTGTTATCTGTCTTTTTTATTATAGTCGTGTTAGTTGGCGTGAAGCGGTATCTCACTGTGGTTTCGATTTGCATTTCCCTGAGGGCTAGTAATATTGAGCATCTTTTCATGTGCTTGTTGGCCATTTGCCAGCCCTGTTTTAAGTGCTTAAGTGGAGGAATCCTTAGCTCCATGACAACTGCGTGAGATAAGTGCTGTTACTACCACACTTCCCCATGACATGCCAAGGTCAGACTTTTAGTTGCAAGCTTTCTTTTTAGAGAATGACATTAACCCTTATTATATACAAGGAAATTTTAGTTCCCAGTTCTGGATAGAAATGCAAATCTGGAAAGAAGACTCAGATGCGTAGTTAATACCCAGTAGCCAGTGCCTCAGTAACTCCCATTTGTTGTGTTTTTCCTGACTCAGCACCTTTTCACACACTCTTTCCTCTGCCTCGAGTAGTCCTTTTCCCTGGCTAACTTCTAGATTTTCTGAGAGTTTTCCCTGACCCTCCAGTCTAAATCTGAACACTTATTCACTCTCACAGCACTCTGAACCATTACCATAACAACATTCATTTATTAGTGTCTTTATATTTTCTCATTTTTCTTTTAAACAAAAGGTTTTATTTTGTATGCTTATAATTAGACTGTACATGTACATTTGTATTCTGCTTTTTTCCCCATTTCACATGATATTACAAAATTGTCAGTGTAATTGAAAGTATAATTTTAAATGACTCCAAAGTATTCTGTGAAGTGATTATAAAATAACTCACGTAACGATTTCCTTTTTAAAAAATGTTTAAATTGTTTCATCGCTTTTGCTATGGTAAATAACACTGATTTGAACATCTTGGGGCACAAAGGTTTTTTTCTGTGTTTAGGATTATTTCCTCAAGGTGGAGTCACAAAAGTGGAATTACTGACTCAGAGGCATTTGCAAGGCCCTTGATGTCCATTGCTAAAGTACTAGCAGAGAGAAGATACTGTAGTGATTTAGACTGCCCCCAATATAGATGACAGTGTCAGCACTGGGAATATTATCATTCTAAGAAAAGCTTTGCTTTAATCTGCATTTCTTTGATTAACAGTGGGGACAAATCTAATAATTACACAAACAATGGAAGCACATCTTAATTGATATGCCAATTTAAGAAAGCAGATACTACATCATTGGTGCATTTTCCTGCAGGAGCCCAAGAAAGACTGAATGAGGGCATTTGTTGGTGAGGATAAGAGAGTGAGGTGGCCTGAACAGCGTCAATAAAACTGCTGATAAGGGGATTTGCAGATGAGGCAGAAGGACATACGCCGGACTATTACTCTGAAGCTCATTTTTTACACCTTCTCAGAATAGAGGCCTGCTCCCCTGTAAATGACGGGCTACACTTGACAGTGCAATGAAAAGATCTGCACATTGCAGGTAGACAGTCAGAGCTGCTGGAGGCTGTGCCCGGAGTGTGTGATGGGACTTAAGATGGAAAGTGTCGTGATTGGAAGAGCCTTAGCGAACCCTGGGAGGTTAAGAGTCTTCCAACATTTTATTTTAGTTTAATTTACCAGGGGAATATTTTATTTCTTTGGGATATCTCAACATGGAACCCCGGATGGGGAGTGGGAGGGGGAAGCAGGAGACCCACTTGGTCCATATTCCCTCGTTCACAAGGAGATGTTGTCCCTCATCTCCAGATGAGGTTACAAATGCAATTCCAGAGACACACTGAGAGGATGGAGAGAAGATTTCCATCTTTAGACTTTCCTCTAGGCACTGACATGTATTCATCACTTAGACCTCACAGCAACCCCTTCAGATGCATATCATTCTTATTTATACCTTGCAGAAGAGGTGACTACTACATGAGAAGGTTAAATCTTCTGCCTAGGATCAAACAGTTAGTGAACAATGAAGCTGGGATTCAAACTCAGGCAGTGTGAAGAAGGCAGAATAGAGACTTCCAAACTGGAGAGCAAGAATGATGATTAAGTCACTGGGAAGATGTGATCCATTGTGGTAGATTTCCTGATTTAGAAAAAAAAAAAAAGCTGAATTTTCCTTGCAAATGGGATTAGCCAACCTTGGCTTCCTGAAAGATATCAGTTAAGTCAAACAGTTGAAATAGGATGTCAGGGAAGATCAACAGACCCATGCATAGCCATTTGAGGGCCAAGAACCTGAAGAAAGAATTGGGACATTCTTACTTTTTTTTTTTTTTGCGGTACGCGGGCCTCTCACTGTCGTGGCCTCTCCCGTCGAGGAGCAGAGGCTCCGGACGCACAGGCTCAGCGGCCATGGCTCACGGGCCCAGCCACTCCGTGGCATGTGGGATCCTCCCAGACCGGGGCACGAACCCGTGTCCCCTGCATCGGCAGGCGGACTCTAAATCACTGCGCCACCAGGGAAGCCCCTGGGACATTGTTACCAGTAATCCATTCGCCTGTTTATTCTCATGTTCATGATTCATGAAGTGGGCAGTGAGTGGTCAGAGAAAAGAAGCCCTCAGGTTCAAATCCTGCTGTCCCTGCTCTATAAATTGGGTCCAAAATCTGAGCCTCAGTCCTCTTATCTTTAAAATGGGAATAATAATGGTATCTACCTCATAGAGTTCTTGGGAGGAATAAATCAGATAATGTATATAATGTGCTCCTACTGCTGGCACATCATAAATACTCAATAAATGTTACCTGTTAATATTTAGTCATTCTTTCTTTCAACACATATTTGTTTAGCCTCACCTGTACTCCATTGGGTTGGTAGAAATGTCTCGGATGACCCAGGAAGGGGATAAGATAAAATTCTGAGGTCAAAGGTTTTAGGTACAAAGCCTCTTGCTGTGAAATGTGTTGATGGGTGAGAATTTTTGAGAGATAGGACTGCATAACTTATTTAAGCATAGCGATAGATCAGGAGAAAGGGAGTGGACCCAAGGTCTACTGGGAACACAGACTCAGACACACCCAGAGGTAAGGCTTTCTCACGTGGATTGTGAATTGTGTTCCTTTAGGCTGCCTGGGAAGAACAAAACAAAAAACAAAACCTAGTGCTTTTCTGCTACTTAGGATCAAAATGGGGATCTCCGTCACAGAAAGCAGCACTTAGATTTTGTCCCTGGTGAAGTGGCTAAAGCTGAGTTGTATGAGTTGGAAAGAGTTTGGGCCATGAAACAAGGTGCCTGAATTAGTGGATTACCTTCTGTGAATAAATCATCTAGATATTATATCAGAGCTCAAACAAAATTTCTATGTGTTTAAAGTGACACTTCAAATTACTTTTTCTGTGGAAAAAGAAAAAGAAAAGGAGTTGAATGGAGGCCAGGGAGCCAATCAAAGCCTTTTTAAAACTCCAGGTAAAGCATAATTTTTTTTTTTTTTTTTTTTTTTTTTTTTTTTTTTTTTTTTGCTGTACGCGGGCCTCTCACTGCCGTGGCCTCTCCCGTTGCGGAGCACAGGCTCCGGACGCGCAGGCCCAGCGGCCACGGCTCACGGGCCCAGCCGCTCCGCGGCACGTGGGATCCCCCCAGACCGGGGCACAAACCCGCGTCCCCTGCATCGGCAGGCGGACTCTCAACCACTGCGCCACCAGGGAAGCCCAAGCATAATATTTTTTTTAAATTTATTTTTATTGAAGTACAGTTGATTTACAATATTGTGTTAGTTTCAGGTGTAAAGCAAAGTGATTCAGTTATACATTATCTATCTATCTATCCTTTTTCAGATTTTTTTCCCTTATAGGTTATTACAAAATACTGAGTAGAGTTCCCTGTGCTATACAGTGGGTCCTTGTTGGTTATCTGTCATATATAGTAGTGTGTATTTGTTAATCCCAAACTCTTAAATTATCCCTCCCCCTACTCCCCTTCCCCTTTGGTAACCATAAGTTTGTTTTCTATGTCTGTGGGTCTTTTTCTATTTTGTATATAAGTTCATTTGTATCTTTTTTTTTTTTTAGATTCCACATATAAGCAATATCATATGATAGTCGTCTTTCTCTGTTGGACTTACCTCACTTAGTATGACATTGTCTAGGTCCATCCATGTTGCTGCAAGTGGCATTATTTTATTCTTTTTTAGGGCTAAGTAATATTCCATTACTAAGTAATGTTCTGTGAAAATTTGGGGTTTGGAACTAAAATCATCATACAAGCAGCTACCACTCGTGCGGTGTGTGCTACACGCTACCTTCTACAACAAGAGCTTGGTGCACCATAATTTCATTTTACTAGTTTTTTAAATTAAAAAATTCAAGAGATTTTTATTTTTTGAGCAGTTTTAGGCTCACAGCGTAATTGTGAGGAAGATGCAGAGATTTTCCATATACTCCATATGGAGTATATTTTCCATATACTCATGCATGACCTCCCTCATTATCAGCAACACTCCCCAGAATGGTACACTTCTACCAAGGATCAATCTACGCTGATACATAATAATCACCCGAAGTTCGTGGTCTACCTTGGGGTTCACTCTTGGTGTTGTACTTCCATGGTTTTGGACAAATGTGTAATGACACGTATCCATCATCATGGTATCATGATGGCCCCTTTCACTGCCCTAAAAATTCTCTGTGTTCCATCTATTCATCCTCTCCCCCAGCCCCCTGCTCTACAACCAATGATATTTTTAGTACCTTCATAGTTTTGCTTTTCCCAGAATGTCACGTAGTTGGAATCACACACTACATAACCTTTTTGGATTAGTGTCCTTCACTTAGTAATATGCATTTCAGTTTCTGCCATGTCTTTTCATGCATTCTTAGCTCATTTCTCTTTAGTACTGAATAACAGACATGTCTGGAGGTACCACACTCTATTTATCCATCCACCCACAGAAGGACATCTTGGTTGCTTCCGTGTTTTGGCAAAGCATAAGCAAGCAGCTTATGAATGAAGCTGCTATAAACATCTGTGTGCAGGTTTTTGTGTGCACATAGGTGTTTAGCTCCTTTGGATAAATAGCAGGGAGCATGATTACCATTCTTTCATTATAATCCCTCCAGCAGCTCTGTGGTATGACTGTACTTATCCCTATTTTATAGATGAGAAAACTGAGGTTCAGAGAAGTCATGATTTACCTAAAGACACACAGTAAAGAGTCAGAGTCATGACAAGACAGAGTCTTTGTTGTCTACGTGATGCACTAGGAGTCAGAAGGCAGTCCTATTCCCAGCTTTTGCCCAGACACTCCGGATGCCCTTGATCTGCTAACTCATTCTCTTTTCTGCAAAATAACATTATGTGTTCTACTGCCTCATAATGGCCTTGTCAAAGGCCGTCCTGGGCAGATAAGCACTTTGGATTTCTCACATTTCCACTTAGCCTTGTGGACAAGTCACCTGGTCTCCCTGGGCTTACCTTTCCGCATCTGTGCAATAAAAGCTTTGGACTAGCGATGCAATGCACTAGCTCCTTTCCAGCTCTGCAAGTGTAGGATTTTGCATCTTCACACCTCTCCTGCGTTCCTCAGTGGTGACTTAGAGATGCTGACTATCAGTGGGGGAAGACAGGAAGCTGTAAGTTCTTCCATTTGAGCTTTGGGGTTGAATCATGTTGGTAATTTCAAACTCTCATTATCTTACTCCCTAATGTTTTGCTTCGAAACCAACTGTAGTTCTTGGGGGAGGTGGAAGGGCAGTTGGAATAACAATGTTGGAAATAGTTCCACTGGGGAAAGTAAAGGGTATTTGGAGTTTTCAACGTAGAACCTTAGTGACCAAACGCTGCTCCGAGTTTGTCGCTAGGGCACCCCAGTCTCCATCAAGGACTATACTGTGTTTGGAACTGAGCCTGTAGTTGAGCGGGGGCTGGGTGTTGGAGGATAACATAGCTAGGGGTGGGGACAATAACTGTAGTTGCCAGCTTGGGCTCGGGGTCCAAGAGTCTGGTTCTAACCCTTATTCTCTCACTCCATAGCTACATGACAAGCTCTCCATGCATGGCTCTCCATAAAGGGAGAATGGTAGCACCATCTTAACTGGGTGTCTTAACCTGAAGTTTGGTGTCTAGTTAACTGTTGTTCAATTCAGACTCTACAGAAGATGGTCTGGTCCTTCAAGAGAATAGGCAGAACCGGAAGCTGCTCTGAGTTGCCCCTTCTGGCAGAGCTGTGATGTTTCACTGAGCTTGCAAATTATTCAGTGAGATTTGCACAGTGATGTTTTCCTCTCCTACAGTCAAGTCTATGCTGGACAGAGGGATGGAGGCGGGGCCAGACACTGCCTTATATACATTCTATCCTTATAAGGACACTTGAACATTGTTACTGTTATCCCTATATTATAAAGGAGCACGCTGAGGTGCAGAGAGGTAAAATTCGGCAAAGGTGACAGAGCTGATAAGTGAAAGAGCTGGGATTCAGATGTATGTCTGCAAGGTCTGTGGTCTTCTGCAGATACCAGGGGTCCTAATGAGAACTGCTGATGCTTGATTTCCTTACCCCAAGACTCTACTTACCAATGGCTGCAAACAGATGACAAGAAACTGTTCCACTGAACTTCTCTTGGCCACACATAACTGCTCTAAGGATCAAGGAGAATGGGATTAAATGACACCACATGAAAGACAGATTGCAGAAATGATAAGAATTCGTGCCCCTTGTAACATGCCGGTGCAGCTCCTGATCAAGAGGTATATCTGTTTCTTCTCCCATGGATCTGGGCCAGCCTCGTGACCTGCTTTGGCCATTAAAACAAGATGGAGTTGATGGCGTGCCAGTTTCAACTCTAGGTCTCAAGAAGCTTTGTGTACTGCTGTTTATTCTTTCCTGGAAAACCTGCCCAGACATCATGAAGACAAACTCAGGCTACAATGCTGGAGGATGAGAGACTAGGTGGGGCAGAGCCAAGGTGCACCTGCTCAAAGCCAGCCAAGCCCCAGAGGCGGAGCTGCCTTGCTGAGCCACAGTGGACTGTGTGTGCATGAGTGAAGCCAGCCAGTGAGCCCAGTCTAAACCACCTACCCACATGACTGTGCACTAAGTGAATGGTTGTCATTTGAAAGCATTTCATTTTTAAAATCAACTTTTTATTCTGGAGCAATTTAAAATTTATGAAAGAGTTGAAAATGTAATATACCTGTCCCCCAGCTTCAATTACCCCTAATGTTACCATCTTATCCATTATTGTGGTACATTTGTCAAAACTAAGACACCAACATTGGTATGAACAAAACTGTAGATATCATTCAGATCTTACAAGTGTTTCCATTAATACCCTTTTTCTATTCTAGGATTCAAACCAAGACACCAAAATTCATTTTGTTAGTGTGTTTCCTTAGTCTTCTCCAATCTGTGACAGTTTTTCAGTCTTCCTTGTTTTCATGACTTTGAGGTTGGGAAGGGTACTAGCTGGGTATTTTGTAGAGTGTCCCTTTATTTGGGTTTTCTGACATTTTTCTCATGATTAGGCCAGGGTTATGGTGTTTTTCTTAAAAAATACCACAGGAGTGAATTGTCCTTATCATGCAATCCAATTGACAGCACTGGTGATGTTAACTTTGACACTTGGTTAAAGGAGTGTTTGCCAGGTTTCTTAACCATAAAGTTACTCTTTTTTTCTAAGGCACTACATTTTGGGTGGCTCGTGTGCAGCAGTAGATACCGTTATGTATTACTTCCTTGTCCCATTCATGCTTCTCCAAATCTGGCTCTTCCAACCTATTTGCTGGACCATTTTCCAATTTTAGTCTTTTGGTGAACAATCCATCGTAATACTGCTCCTCCCTTGCTAGTGCTAAAGCCAAGTTTTAATTTCACTTTTGAAATTCTAAGACTCTTTCTAGGTTCTGATCAAATGCTGCTGCCTTCATAAACCTTCCCGGATTCACTCTGTAAACACTTAGTGTATTCATTCACTCAGTTATTCATTTTATTGAGCACCATCTATGTGCCAGACACTCTTCTAGGTCTTGGGCCACAGCCATGAACCAGACAAAATCCCTGCTCTCAGGAAACTTGCCAGGAGGGAATTACACAATAAACCCTGTAGGCAAATAATTTGGAGAGAATTATGTAACTGTGGTCTTCTCTGATATCCACGTTCTCATGCTGCAGGTATTAGATTGTTAACTTCCCATGCACCTCAGTAATCAGTCAGTCAAGAACTAATTCAGGGCTTCCCTGGTGGCGCAGTGGTTGAGAGTCCGCATGCCGATGCAGGGGACACGGGTTCGTGCCCCGGTCCGGGAAGATCCCACATGCCGCGGAGGGGCTGGGCCCATGAACCATGGCCGCTGAGCCTGCGCGTCCGGAGCCTGTGCTCTGCAACGGGAGAGGCCACAACAGTGAGAGGCCTGCGTACCGCAAAAAAAAAAAAAGAACTAATTCAGTAAATATTTATTGTGCACGTGCCATGAACTAGGAAACATGGTAGACGTCTACAATAGAATCTCTCACATTGCTCTTGGAGCCACAGAAAGCAGGGTTTGTCTTGTCCAATCCATTCTATTGTTAAACTATGAAAGAGAGGCACTGGAGGGATGGCTTATTGGTACAGAGCTGGGACTCCACTGCAGGTCCATGAACATATAGCTTGAGGTTCTTTCCATATGTCCCACTGCTCTCTTGGCTAATGAAAAGGAATGGCTACCAGCACTCAAAAGAAGAGGAAATTTACTATCTCAGGGGTGAGGAAGGGAAGTTGGAATGACATTTACCCTAAAATTGTTCTTCCTCCAGGGTCGAATTTGAGACCAGTTGGTCTCCCTGGAATTGAGACTTCCCTGGAATTTTAAAAAAATTATTATTTCCTTTATTATTAAAAAAAAATTTATTGGATTATAGTTGACTTACAATGTCTTGTTAGTTTCAGGTGTACAGCAAAGTGAATCAGTTATACATATATAAGTATCGACTCATTTTTAGATTCTTTTCCCATATAGGCCGTTACAGAGTATTGAGTAGAGTTCCTTGTGCTAAGTAGGTCCTTATTAGTTATCTATTTTATATACAGTAGTGTGTATATGTACATCACAATCTCCCAATTTATCCCTCCCCCCGCCCTTACCCCCTGGTTGTTTTCTACATCTGTGACTCTATTTCTGTTTTGCAAATAAGTTAATTTGTACCCTCTTTTTAGATTCCACATATAAGGCTTCCCTGGAATTAAAGCAGTGCTCATCAAACTTTCCCACTTGACCAAAGACAGTCATTCTACACGTTTGTTGTCTGGTTCCCCTACTAGAATATAAACTTCTCAGTGGCAGAGACTTGGCTGCCCTCTTCAGGTCTATATAAAACGCCTAGAACAGTGCCTGACATTTAGTGGGTGTTTAATAAATATCAATGGGATAAATAGGTGAATGCTGATTCAGGAAGGACCATGAGATCAGATCAGTGGCTTTTGTCACAGGAAAACTTGACTGTGTGCTCTTGTTCCTAATCCTATCCTTCCATAGCTCCCCATGGTCTATAAACCACACCCAAATACTTCAGCATGTTTACTGGTCAGGGCTCTTTCAGTTGTAAACACTAGAAGCTAATATCTAATGAGTCTAAACAAACAAAACAATATACGCTACATTTGAAAAACAAACAAACAAATTTACTGTTTACCTAACTGCATGTTTCCTTCAGGCACAGTTGGATCAAGGGGTTTGGCCAACTCATCAAAACTCTACCCTCTCCTTCTCTTGGGCCTGCTTTCCTCTGTGTTGGCTTCATTCCCAGGCAGTCTCTCCCATGTGGCACTTTTTAGTTGTATGAGCCAAGACATTCCCTTCTTATTCTTAAGCCAGTTTGAGTTGGGTTTCTGTCACTTGTGAAAAATAAAAGGAGCTGACTAATACTCTTTCACCTAATCAGAGTGTGGCGTGCTGTAGATATATGTGATGAATAAAGAAGATGAGGCCTGAGGATGAAGAATCTGAATCCCCTGCTAGCTTGGATCGATTTCACTGATTACCTCTCCATTCACATCGAGTCCTGTGACTATTTAAAGAGATCCCTCCCTAAACATATCTCACTTAACAATAGAGGCTTTCCTGATACTTCTTCCAGTGGGAATCAAAAGGTCTGACATATTAAACACTCCATTTGTTTTAAAGAAGCTGAATGTAGAATATTTCTTTTGTTCTGAGGATAACCGGTCACAGTGTGTTTGAAAATGTAGGCGTCATCAGCTCTTCTTCAAAGTAGAGGTGGGAGGGTCCCCCAGCATTTCCTTAGCTATGCATTGACGGTTGCAGTAGTCATCTCCAGATTTCTCAGGAATATCTAGAGCCTCTAAAGAGCGCCATCATCACTCAGCTTTCTGCTGCTAATTTGCAAAGCATTTTGCAGTTAACCTGTTGCTTCTCCCAATGGGCCTATAAGGGAATTCAGTAGTGTTCATTTCTTACAGGGATACTCAAAACTCAAGAATGGTGCTGACTGCACACAAGATGGTCTCCCAGCTTCCCCTTCAGGAAGGTTGGGCCAGTGATTTGTTCTGGCCACTGAACTGTGAGTGGCAGTGATATGTGTTACTTCCAAGCCCAGGCAATTAAGAGCACCACACTTACCCTTTTCTCTTTCTTTTTAGGCTGACCATGGAATTGCTCTAATGAGATGGTGGAACCACAAGATGGCAGAAGCTTGGATCCTGGAGTCACCAAAGAAAGCTGCAAAGAACTGCGTGACCTGAAGTGGCTGTTGAGTAAGAATCAAACATCTGTTATATTAAGCTACTGAGACTTCACGGTTTATTTGTTACTGCAGCATACCTTAACCTATCCTGATTAATAAACACCTATATTTCTCCTCCAGTAGACTCCTAGGATGGTTGCTGGCTGAGATATGTTTAAATGAGGGCAAGATTGTCTTGTTTTATATATCTATATAACTTCCATTTCTTGTTTTTTGGACTTTGGCTTGAAATTAATGTATTTTGAAGGAGCAGACCTAGCTTGACTCCCAGCCCTGCCACTGATTCACTGGATAACTTTGGGCAAGTTGCTTTACATCTCTGAACCTCTGTTACTTCATTGATAAAAAGTTGAAAGTGATTGGGCTTATTGCAAGGTTCCACCACTTATTGCCTATATAACATTCAGCAAGCAACTCATCTTTCTGAACTTCAATTTCTGCAGCTGTAGAAGAGATAGTAATGTTCCCTATTTCTCAAATCTGTCCCAAGGATTAAATTAGAAAATATAAAGAATCTATTCCTGTGCTTGGTCTAGTGTAGGCACTTCGTATACTTTATTCTCTGTTTTTTCTCAGCCATTGAGATCTCCTAGTTTTTCCTATCACTCTGTTTTATTCATTTCTTTTGTTTTTCTCCATTCCCAACCCATACTCAGAAATAGAATATTGCTTCCTTTTTGAGAAAACATCGACTCTTTTGTGGTTGGTTTGGTGTCACTGGTAGATAATAAACTTTCCAAAATAACTCAGAACAAATGTGCGTGCGTGTGCGTGTGTGTGTGTGTGTGTGTGTGTGTGTGTGCAAACTATCTACACCCTAGTTATGGAAAGGAAACGGCTGCTGGCAGTGGAGGTCAAAGTTAAGTCCACACCTGAAGAACATACTTAAACACACTGATAAAGACTGGAGGACCTAATCATTTGTCTTGAAGAAACTGAAACAGTTGCACTGATAAACGGACCAACTGAGAACAATTAAAATCGCAACCACTTATCTGAAGCCAAACAAGAACAACTTCTGTAAGTCTGAAGGTAAGAAGTCCCTTATACAGAAACTCAGAAAACAGGATTCCTTCAGAAAGAGGACATTTATAACAAAATTTCACCTCCACATGTCTTTATATGCAGAAGTGGGGACAAAACAAAGAGTTTTGGGCTGGGGGTTTTCTGTGTGCAAGGTGCGGGCTGGGGTCTGTGCGTGGGGGGCAGGAATGCCACAAAACAACCTCAGATAATGACAAATTGGGTTTACAGACGGTACAGATTCTTTCTTTTTTCACCGCTTCTGCTTGACCTTTGTGGTTTTTCTCGGAGAGATTGGCACCCCAGAAGCAAGGGTAGAAAGAACCAATTGACTGTTCTCAAAACAAAACAAAACTCAACAAAGGCCCTTTCTTCCTCAAGGACTATTCCCATGGAAAGTAAAAAGTGAGCCCACTTGGAATTACCTGACTGCAAAACAATGCCACTTTTATTAAAGAGAGTTAGTTTTTCACTCACCCAGTTTAAACATGGCTCCACAGAAACTGCCGAAGTCTTCAAAAAGGATACGGTCCTCAGACTAGAGACCAAGGCAGAGAAACTTAAGGCCGAAAGAAATATTTTTTTGAGTGAACCAAAAATAGGGGTTTAGAAGGGAGCCGCTCTTCTCAAATTATGTTCATAGTGAGGAACGCTGTTCAGGTATTCACTGGCCAGCAATGAGACTTTGTGTAATAATATTTTCCCCAGTGTTCTGGAAGGGGGTCTCCGAATATTTTAAACCAGCCCAGCAATTTTTTTAAAGCACATTTAAACTTGGTTTGGGGTTCTGCTTCGTGTATACTTAATAACACACATTTGTGTTGAGATGGGACATGTTAGCCAACTTTCTCTCTGAAAATTGTATTGTACCTTTGGACTCATGTGAGTAAGGAGGTAACACTGTGACATCATGGGAGAGAATTCTGTCCCCTCTGAGTGACGGGAGCAGTGGATTTGCTTTTTCTGTAATTAAAGTGGAGTAGGAGGAATCTGTTATAACTCGTTCTTAGTTCTTTCATTCCGTATCTCAGGAGTCCTCCAGAACGTGATCACCCAAGAGGGTCATTGAAGGCTTACCCCATAGAGCTGCGGGAAAATACAAGGTTTGAGCAGGAAACCACGAAGCTGCAGGGTAGGCTGCTACCCTCTTCTGAGGATTCATACCGTCTCTGGTTTTCACTCCAGACGTGTCTTCTTGACAAGACTGCAGTGTGTTCAGTCTTGGTGTGGGTTTTGACTTAGGTGTGCGGTAAATTGTATTTTTTTTTGGTAAACAAAAGACCAAACTAGGATTTGAAGGAAACTAGTTCATCGTTAAAGAGACTCAAATAGACCAATAGTCTTTGCGGACAAAGGCTGTGCCTTGTTCATTATTTTATCTCCTGTACCAAGCACGGTAGGGTCCAGTTAATGACTGTTGAAGGAATGGAGATCAGATACCATTGGCCTGTGCATTCTATAGACAGTCTTAGAAATTCTGGGTAGACAGATCCACTCAACATGAAGAGGGATGCAGACCACGGGATAGTTTTTCCTTCTCTGTTGCCTCAAGATTAACACAAAAGATATTTTTATTTTGAAAGAATTTTATCACTCACCCCTATGGGGAAATGACCAGGAGAAATAAATAACCAACATGGGCACTGACACAAGTCTTGAGAAATTTTGCAGCTACGATCTCTGCATTTTGTGTTCTAATTCCCTCACTCAGACTATGCCTTCCTACCTGGCTTCTTGCATCTTAGAGGCCAGCTGATCCAGTTACTCTATGATTTCTATTTCTCCAGAACCCCAGACTAAATGACACCTATTCATCATTTGTCTGGTGCTCCGAATGTTGCCTCACATAGTATAACAGCGTTAATCTGTGATTCTCCCACTTAGGCAGAATCTGTGATTCTCCCACTTAGGCAGAATTCTCCCACTTAGGCAGAACTCATTTTGCTTGTATACCAAGCAAAATGTTTGCCAGGGTTGGCACAGGGATGTGTGAGACATCAAAATACTCCAGACTGAAAGAGAGAAAGACACGTGTAGAAACGATTACAACAGGAAATGGTAAGTGCTCTGCAGGGGCGTTAGGGTGGCCCGACGGTGTCGGCGACCAACCTGGTTCTAGGGGATTCTTTTCTGGTTGTGATGCTTTTGTCACAGGTGGAGAGACCTTATAAAAAAGTATTGGTGAAAAGATGCTGTGGAGAATGGTATTTAAAATGTGGACATTGTGTGTCCTCTTTAGGAGAATGCTGGGAGAGCAATCAACCAACTGGCCTCAGCATCAGCAACGAATCTCTTTTTCCCGAGAAATGGTTCAGCTTTGCCTTAACAGGACGGGATCGGGTGCCCCTTTTCAGATCAGCTGCTGATGGGATTTGAACCAAAGTTTCAGCTCCCCTGTAGCACCTATCAGTAACTGAAGGCGTGCATAGAGCTACAGACGGTCATTCTAGATGCTGTTGTAATTTCCTAGCCTTTCTTAAGTTTCTGTCTTTCCTCTTCAGAGCCTTTTAATTTGTGTCATTTTTTGCTCTAATTTTTAATTTCCTTGGATATTTTTGCTATAGGCAGAAAAAAATATGGTATAATAATAACAACGACAACAATAAATAATAACGCACCTCCCCTCTCTGTCAGAAAGAGACTTTTGAGCTGACACATGATGGGGGGAGGTGAATTGGATGGCAAAGAGGAGGTTTTAGGCAGAATAAAGAGCCTATGGAAAAGCAAGAAGTTGTGAAAGGGACCTGGTTCTGGCTTCCATCTCAGTGCTGTGAAGGGGACTCCGACAGCAACACATTTCGCTCCCCTTAGCATCGTCTTCTTGTTCTACCCAAGTACCGTCTAGATATTTCGAATATATTCTGTTAGGCTGTACAAGCATATGAGTTGTTGGGGGTTAGGGGGCGAGCTGAAAGGAGCTTTATTTGGCCTGCCCCCCATCCCTTTAAGTCCACTCTGGGGGCCTATTAATCCTCATGGTCCTAGAAGAAAACTCAGGCCCCAGGAGTGTCCTGGTCCCTCTTCCCTTTATCATCAAACAGCGCCTCGATGGAGGAATTAAAATGTCTCATACCATATTATTCTAAGTTGATTACGGTTGAGACTTTGGCCTTCCTCCAGCTCAGGAGGGAAGCCAGCGGTCGGGGAAGGGGTAGAGAGTTGGCTTCTCCAATCCTTTGCTGGTCCTTCTCTCGCCATCTCGCCACCCAAGGCTTCTGAGCCCTCCAGCGTTGGAATTCAGGGAGGAGCACGAAGGTGTTCACTCTGCTGACGCCGGCACGGAGATGGCACTGCCACGTGAGCCCCTCACATCCTCTTAGCCTGACGGTTTACGCCACCCCTTGCTTCCACAGCCGGTAGCAAACAGGAGCAACTCGGAAACACAAGCGTATTCGTTGCTTCCTGTCCCAGGGTTTCTTTGCTGTCACTCCGCAGGATGCCAATGCAACCCGCTCAGCCTTTCTGATGTCTGCACAGGGGATCAGAAGCCTGTGGGGCAACACTTGGCCAGTGGGCACCTGAAAGACAAATGCTCCCCTTTCCCATGTCTCAGAAGGTTAATCCTGAGGGGCATATCCTACAAACCCCCCAGACGTTTCCCAGTGAGATGGAGCCCGGGTCACCCACAGACAAGTGAGCTCAATGAAGCAACCGTGGACCCGCTTTCCCTCCTCCCCACGCTGTGCTCCTCCTGAACTCCCAATCCTGTATCTAGTGGTCATTTCCCAAAACAGACTACCTGCCTGCAAGACCTTGTCTAAAGCTATGCTTTTTGGAGGAACCCAGGCTAAAACAGAGATCTAGGAATTAGATATTTTTTCAGATTTTCAGCGGTTTAGGGATGGCTCTCTTGGAGGTGCGTTCATGGGTTGTTCAGGGAACCCCATCACTGGGGATCTCTCACCCACTCTTCCTGGACAGGGCAATGGCACCTTTATTTCCATGGACGATTATCTTCTTCCTTAGCCTCTAGCCAGGACTGGATACATAATTCGTGTGGCCCAGCGCAAAATGAAAACATCGGGCTCTTTGTTCAAAAAGTATTAAGAATTTCAAAATGGCAGGAGCTGAGCATTAAACCCCGGTCTGAGAAGCGTGTGTGAAGCCGGCCCTGTCTCTAGCCCATCACATTCACCTTGTGTCTAATCTAAGATGACTCCACGCAGGGCTCCTTCTCAGAGAGGTCCGTATCTGGTCCATGGGAAACCCACACCCTTTGCCCCGCACTTGCTGACTCTACTGCTTCCGTCAGCCTTTTTCCTTTTAGATTTCTCAGCATAAGTCACACGCAGTGTGCTGAATGCTAGCCGCCTTCAAGATGGCTCTATGATCCTAGCTTCTTGTTTCTCACACTCTCTTGTACAGAATTAGGGCTAACTTGTGTGACCAATAGAATACTGCAGAAGCCGCGGGTGTGACTTCCGAGGGTAGGTCTTTGATCCCTTGATTTTCTCTCTCCGGGAAAGGTAGCTGCCGTGCTGTCAGGACACTCAAGATGCCCTGTGGTGATTACATCATACAGAAGACCTGGCCGAAAGCCAGCACCAACTTGCCAGCCGTGGGAGTGAGCTACCTCGGAGCAGATCCTTCAGCCCCAGTCGAGAGTTTGGAGGATGCAGCCCTGGACATTTGACTGCAACCTCAGGAGAGCCCAAGCCAGAGCTGACCACGAGCAGTCACCAACCCTTAGTGTCGTTTCGAGCCCTAAGCTTTGGGGTGTGTGATATGCAGCAAAGGATAACTAATACCGGGAAGCAAACCTCCCTTTGGATGGGGGAATAGCTCTCTTGAAAGAAATCTCCCAGTATCCTCTGTCAGTCTCTATACCTCCTATGGACCGTGGGGAGAAACTATCTGTAGGATCATTTTAGGTCCTGATCAAGAGGGTGACCTGGAGGGACAAACTCATTCTAGAAGAGAAAAGCTGTCATTTTCTGGGCGGCACAGATTCTTTCTATACACTCATTTTTTTTTTTTGCCATATGCGGGCCTCTCACTGTTGTGGCCTCTCCCGTTGCAGAGCACAGGCTCCGGACGCGCAGGCTCAGCGGCCGTGGCTCATGGGCCCAGCCGCTCCGCGATATGTGGGATCTTCCCGGACCGGGTCACGAACCCGTGTCCCCTGCATCGGCAGGCGGACTCTCAACCACTGCGCCACCAGGGAAGCCCTATACACTCAATTTTGTATGAGAGATTTGCACAAGTTACGTACAGATCTTTGCCACTTATTTTGATGATCTTTTGCATCTTGTTTAAAGACCTCATTTTCGAATATTCCACAACTTCCATTTTTACCTCCATATATTTTCTGTATCCAACTTGAAAATCGATGGGGCCAATGTCTTGGTTAGGACACTCCCCTCCTTCATATCCTCAATGATACCATCTCCATGATTTGGTTTTGGGGAAAATTCTGCATTGCAGAACTTAATTGATTTAGTGTAACGACATCCCTACCACAGCTAGATTGGGTAACCATGGCCTTGGAAAACCAAGAAGTCCAAAACGGTAGGAATTTTCATTAGAAAATAAAAGTTTGGAAACCTGCCCATGTTCTGAAAAAGACCTTTTAGCCAAAGTACTTAAATCCCTGTTCAGATTTGCATGAGTAAAATTCCAAAAAGTCTCTTCCGAGAGAGAGAGAGAGAGAGAGAGAGAGAGAGAGAGAGAGAGAGAGAGCGCCACTTCTGTGGTTCTGACCTGATTCTGCTAATAAAGAATTTACTCCTAAGGAGCAGAGAATTTATTTAGCATCTAATCACAGACATTTCCAACCAACAGGGACCTGGGATTTATTGGGGCATTTGGGGGAACTAAAGTACTTGTTATCATTCTTCCTCTCACAATCTCTGTGATCCGATGTAACATTCATGCCTTCTCTGTGTCTCAATCTCTTCCTCTGTATGAATCTGAGAATACCTGATGACCAGAGATAAAATATCACAGGGCTTTGACGTGCTGTCAATGCTTTACCTATTGGAGGTTTCAGTATTATTTTGCCTCTTATATTTAGAATCATTTTCTGGAAAAGGGGAGAAAAATGGCTTACATGACATTATAGAAACATTAAAAGTCAAATAAAAACACTATGGAGAACAGTATGGAGGTTCCTTAAAAAAACTAAAAATAGAATTACTATATGACCCAGCAATCCCACTACTGGGCATATACCCAGAGAAAACCACAATTCAAAAAGACACATGCATCCCAATGTTCACTGCAGCACTATTTACAACAGCCAGGTCATGGAAGCAACCTAAATGCCCATTGACAGACGAATGGATAAAGAAGATGTGGTACATATATACAATGGAATATTACTCAGCCATATAAAGGAACTAAATTGGGTCATTTGTTGAGACGTGGATGGATCTAGAGACTGTCATACAGAGTGAAGTAAGTCACAAAGAGAAAAACAAATATCGTATATTAACGCATATATGTGGAACCTAGAAAAATGGTACAGATGAACCAGTTTGCAGGGCAGAAATTGAGACACAGAAAAAACGTATGGACACCAAGGGGGGAAAGCGGCAGGGCTGGGATGAATTGCGCGATTGGGATTGACATGTATACACTAATATGTATAAAATAGATAACTAATAAGAACCTGCTATATAAAAATAAATAAATAAAATAAAAGGACAAAAAAACAGAGCCATTGCCTGATGACTGTTAAGCAAGTTTCTGTTAATTGAATCATATTTCCCCATCGATTTGCATAAAGACTGATGACTGGTTTCCATGAGGGCAGGGGGTTTGCAACAATGTGAAATCACACTCAGAAGTGTAGAAAATTTTTAAGCAGTTATGTAACTCAGCAAAAATAGGCCAGAACTATGAGTATAACATGCCAGTGAACATACTGGATTCTTGGAAGAACGCTCCGTGTGTGGTGAGGACTGCATGTTTTCCTGGGGTGCCCTTAGGTAACCAGGAGAGTCTCCCAATTCTAAAGGAAGTAAAATCCTTCAGTTTATTATGGGAAGAATATTTTTCCCAGTAAGGGAGGTAAATAGATGTGAATAAGTCGGGGTTTTGTTGGGAGAACAAGAGCTACTCTGTAGATTTCAGGGAATAAGTGTTTTATTAAAAGGCATTAGGGGCATGTAGGACTATTGGAATAGCTGGAGGAGGAAAGATCAGGGAAACTACCATGGCTGGTCTCAGCCTGAAGCAGCCAAACAGGTTCTCATGAGCTCTCGTTCCCAAGAATGTCTGGGAAGCCACCATCCAAAGTTCTTGGACTATGGCAGGAAAGCTGGTATTCTCAGGAACCCTCTGGGAAGCTGCTGCGAAGCTCAGCCTGGCTGCTACTGCGTCCCAAGCAAATGGTCCCCCCTCCCCTGTGTATTCCAGATCATCCTGAGTTCTCTCACTGGCCAGCTCTCACCGGGAACCACACAGGGAAAGGCATCCTGGGAAAGGAGCCCTGTTTTCCTTTGTGCAATGAGGAGGTGAACTTAGAAGGGAGAGGGATGACGCTGAATCTTTAACACAATCCAATGCAAGGGAGAAGGCAACTAACCTCAGGGCTCTCCCTGTGCTAGCAATGCCCATGTCGTCTCTGTGAACCCACCAGCAATGTTAGGAAGGAGGTCACATTCATCTTTTAACCTTTAAAAAAAAACGATAAAAGCAAAGCTCAGAAAATTTAAATTTTAGGGTTATACAACCGGTATTTAGCCATCAGGATTCAAACCTGGTTCTATGTAAGGGATAATCCCAAGCTCTTTTGCTATTTTTTACAGCTCGACTAGTGGTGCAAACATTTGCTGTATCAGAATCACCTGGAGGAATCACCGACCCCCCCCCCCGCCCCACCCCACCCCCGCCCCACCCCCCCAACCCGCCACCCGCCCCCACCCCCCACCCCGGGCAGAGTTTCTGAGTCAGAAGGTCTAGGGTGGAACCTGAGATTTGCATTTCTAATGAGTTCCCAGGTGATGTTGATGCTGCGGGTCTAGGGACTATACTTCAAGAATTCTAGAGCAGGGCGGTGACTCTTCCATATCTCGGTCTGCTGGTGCTCAGGGTCAGGCAGAACCCATAAAATATCACATTTGCTTTAATTATTTTTACTGCCTTTTCATATGGCTCCTATCAAGGAGCACAGATGCTGTGCTTGGTTATGTGCGTGTGCGTGAGCTTGTGCGTGTGTGTATTTTGGCCGTACAGCCTTAACCTGTAATCACACAGCTGAATGAAAATGAATGGGCTCATATTTCTTTTTTTTTTTTTTTTTTTTTTTTTTTTTTTGCGGTACGCGGGCCTCTCACTGTTGTGGCCTCTCCCGTTGCGGAGCACAGGCTCCGGACGCGCAGGCTCAGCGGCCATGGCTCACGGGCCCAGCCGCTCCGCTGCATGTGGGATCTTCCCGGACCGGGACACAAACCCGTGTCCCCTGCATCGGCAGGCGGACTCTCAACCACTGTGCCACCAGGGAAGCCCCTGGGCACATATTTCTGAGTGCCATCTTATTTGGAAAGCAAGGAGGGTACCTGGTACTATGCATATTTTCCTGACTGAGCCAGAACACCAAATTAAACTTTTGAGTTGATGATTTATTTACTATTTCATTGTGAGTTTTTAAAAATCAGCATTTGATAAGTAAATGGCCCAAATCTTCCTTTGGCATTCATAACAGTAACATTAGTCTTGATGAATTATTTGCTTAGTCATTGAATATGTAATTTAATTCTATAGAAATTGCATGGCGATTTAGCATGCATTAATGAGCAGATACTGTCTCATAGCTTAATGAACCTGTCATCCTTTTAAGGTAGGGAAAATATTTAAGGAATTAACAATCAACTGGGAAGAAGACTGTTCAGAAATTCGGTGGATTCAACCAACTTTTATAAACCCTTTCAGGTGCAGATGTACAGGTTTCAAACACCAAGGTCAATACCAGTGGGTAGCAGCTAGCTCTCTTTGGAGAGAGTCAGAAAGACCCAAATGTGGACCCAAGCAATGCCTCCAACCAGCTAGAGGATGCTGGGTTGTCGCTTAACCCCTGGAGATCCTCACCTGTCAAACAGAGGGTTCTAATTCTTATCTTACAGGATCATGGTGAAGATTAAATGAGATGAGGAATGGATGTAAAGTTTCTGAAATGTTGTTGACTCTCAACACGTGATTATTATTATAATATTATAATGTTACTACCTACTTGAGCAGCCATGTCCCCTCTTTTCTTTCTTTCCATCCTTCTTTTGCTCTCTCCTTCCTTCTCCCTTCTTTCGTCCATTCACTTATTAGTCTGTTATACAGAGTGAAGTAAGTCAGAAAGAGAAAAACAAATACCGTATGTTAACACATATATATGGAATCTAAAAAAAAAAAAAAAGGGTTCTGATGACCTAGGGGCAGGACAGGAATAAAGACGCAGGTGTAGAGAATGGACTTGAGGACACGGGGAGGGAGAAGGGTAAGCTGGGACGAAGTAAGAGAGTGGCATGGACATACATATACTACCAAATGTAAAATAGATAGCTAGTGGGAAGCAGCCGCATAGCACAGGGAGATCAGCTCCGTGCTCTGTGACCACCTAGAGGGGGTGGGAGAGGGAGTGTGGGAGGGAGACGTAAGAGGGAGGGGATATGGGGATAAATGTATATGTATAGCTGATTCATTTTGTGATACAGCAGAAACTCACACAACATTGTAAAGCAGTTATACTCCAATAAAAATGTTTAAAAAATAAATGTTTCGGGCTTCCCTGGTGGTGCAGTGGTTGAGAGTCCGCCTGCTGATGCAGGGGACACGGCTTCGTGCCCCGGTCTGGGAAGATCCCACATGCCGTGGAGCAGCTGGGCCCGTGAGCCATGGCCGCTGAGCCTGCGCGTCCGGAGCCTGTGCTCCGCAACGGGAGAGGCCACAAGCAGTGAGAGGCCCGCGTACCGCAATAAATAAATAAATGTTTCTTTTTTTCTTTCTTTTTTTTCTTTTGCATTTACTGGTTTATTATAAAGGATACGGCCCAGCAAGGGCCACATGGAAGAGATGCATAGGACAAGGTGTGGGGGTGGTGGCCCAGGGCGTTCATGCCCCCTCCAGGTGCATCACCGTCCCAGCACCTTGATGTGTTCACCAACTTGAAATCTCGATGAACATTTCTTTGCAGGAATCTGAGGTGACCCATTTTCTGACCCAGAAGACTTGACCATTCTGAATCACTCTGCCCTTTGCATCCACGTTGTCCCTTCTCTCACCTCAACATTGTCCTTTTGTATCAAACGACCGGCACATTGTCTTTTTGTGTCAAATTCCTCCTCAACCTTCAAGACATAGCTTGAGCATCACCTCTTCTGTGAAGCCCGCCATGATCACTTCCACCCATGCAGAGTTCAGGGCTGTTGTTTGTAGCTCTTTCCATCTTGATGCCTCTTCCCTTGTGTTGAAATTGTCTTTATTCATGTTTTTATCCTTCTCTGGGAACTCCTTGAGAAAATGACTGTGTTTCTCAATTCATGACCTTAGTGCTTGGCCCGGGGATAAGTCATTGGCAAATACATTATTTAATGCTGCCCCCAGGGAATATACTGGATACCAATCTTATGATTTGGGGCACTGGGGCTGGGACAAGGGTGATGTGAGTGAGGTGCATAAGACAAAAAATTAAAGAGGTGCTTACTCCAAGGTCATCCTGTTAGACACCCTGAGTTATTGAAAACACCAGACACTCCCTCTACACTCATTGCACAAGATAGTTTTTATTGGCATCGGGCTTTCAAATTTCAATATTAATCTTTTCTTCCACATATTTCCAAGAGCTGGCATTGTATTATCGGCATCTTGGGATGTCTAAGGTAGCACTCAAGTTTGTTGAGTGCCTAGCGTGTGCCAACCACTGCACTAGCTACTGGGGATACAGTGGTAGGCTCGATGGACAATTCCATCTTAGCTCTCATGGGACTCTTGTAGGGGTGAGGATGGGGTAGGGAGAGAATACACACAAAGAGTGGCTACAATGCAAGGTTAAAAAAACGAAGTTCTATAAGAATGGTGAAGTAAAACTGCTGTGGGCGCTTGGAGATGACTTCTAGCTGGGAGAATGGACAGACTTGTGAAGGAAGTGGTATTTGGTTACTTGTAGTAACGCAGAGGATGCTAATGGAGCCTCACTCAGAGTTCCTTTGTTGGATCCGGCTGCTGGGGTGGGTGGTCCCTAAGGCCAACAACTGCACCATTCACTGGGGAATTGTCCTCTACCAATACAAGCCCCCTCCCCCTGAGATGCCTGGGAGGTGCCCTTCCTGACCACAGGTGGGCACATCCCTTCTGCATGGGTGGTTCACAGCCCATGGGGGATCTATGGTGCTATTCACATCCTAGGGCTCCCTGTGGGATGAGGCTGAGACTAGATTTCAGCTCAAGTCACCCCTTTGCTTAGCTCTTCCCTCCCCCCCGCCCCACTTTCTCCTTTCCATCTTCTCCTTTCAGGGTTCTCTCAAGAGCATGTGCTCAGAACCACAGCCAAGAGAAGGGGCAGAGAGATGGGCCTCTCCTGACCCAAAGGACATTTCCCGGAAGATACCCCACTTCCGCTTACATCCCTTTGGGCAGAACTTAGCTTATATCCACACTTTGCTGCCAGGAAGGCTGGAAAACTGGGGTTTTATTATTGGAAGAAGGGGGCCAAGTAGCAGTCCCCATCTCAGTGGGTCCTAGATGGTCACAGCTGGGAAGTCTTCATATGAACTTACTATGTGCGAGCCACAGGTATTCATTTCCTTCTTTTATTTTCACAGTCACCCTAGTAGACAGGCACTGTTAGCATTGTGCCCATTGTACAGATGAGGTGGCTCTAGGGAAGAGCTCAGATTTGATCGCAGGCAGGCCAGCTGCAGGGGCCACACACCTAACTACTCTGCCGCACCACAAGGTCCAGCGCGGATAAACATGGTTTGGCCTCGTGATTTACTACCTATTAACCACATGGCCCGGGGCAAACTACTCTGTCTCACAAGTCCTCAGTGTTGCCATCTGCACATTGGGGCTGACACACATACTTGAGTGGTCGTATGAGCAAATGAAATAACAACACAGGATAAGCCTTTGTCAGCCGGAAAGTGCTAGAAGTCAGACCGACTGCGATTTCTTCAATGACTATGGGACTCTGAATTCCAATGGAAGTAAAGACAGAGCAGCTGGGATTACCAGACCACCAGCTTCCAAAAGGTGAGGGGGTAGGCATGAGATGATGTTTTTAGGGTGATCCCCAGGGCAGAGCCCACATTGCCCGTTACTTTAGTCTCCTACCCCTGTGAGTAGAGCCGTGCCCAGTGGGATTGCTTTGCCTTTCTGGCCTCCTCAGCAGGAAGAGCACAGCAGACAAGGGCAAAAGAAAGGAAAAAATAAAAGATGGATGTTGGCTCCATAGAGAAGATCTGCTGTTACTGGGAAGAGCTGGATCCTGGAGCCAACACGGGTGGGCTTTCTCAGATCTAGAAGTAGTAGCATTGGCCACTTCTCTTAGGAACTTCAGAAAAGCCTTTGTTACTCTTTGCTCATGACAGATACAAGACTCAAGGCAGCCCTGGACAGAGCTGGGTGTCGGCACAGCTTACGAACATCTCTGAGTCCAGGGCCCACGTACAGCGAGGGCTCCAGGACTAATCAGAGTGAATAAGTGAGCGGCAGCCTTTGGCTTGTGCAGCCAGGAGGTTTCTCCACAGCCGCTGCTAAAGTGGTTCTGTGCGGTGTTGTCTCTGCAAACTGGGTCAGCAGGTCAACTGGGTCTTTTATATGCCAGCTAGGTTGCCTATATTTAAGTTTAGAGCCAGATCTGGGACAGAAAAAAGATTTGGACAAAAGAAATCCATTTAGAACTTTTCTGTGCTGATGCTGACTACACGAACGGGCGGGTCATTATTTATGGGTCACACAATGGTGGTTTGCACAGTAACCTTCTTTGGTATATAAATAAGCAAAGGGTAAGAGAGGAAAACAAGAATGCATTGATTTTTTTTTTCCCTCCTCAAATGAAAGGTAGATGAAGTGATTTTATATTTGAGGATGCCTAGCTGGCGTATTACCCAGACAGCAGGAATTAGAATAGATTTAATCCTCTAATCCATACTAATGGGGACATTAAAAACCCTGTTTGTTTATTAAATTTATCTTTTTGACATTTTAAAAAAAATTTATTTATTTTTGGCTATGTTGGGTCTTCGCTGCTGTGTGCAGGCTTTCTATAGCTGTGGTAAGCGGGGGCTACTCTTCATTGTGGTGCGCTGGCTTCTCATTGCGGTGGCTTCTCTTGCTGCGGAGCACGGGCTCTAGGTGCGCTGGCTTCAGTAGTTGTGGCACGCGGGCTCAGCAGTTGTGGCGCACGGGCTTTCTTGCTTCGTGGCACGTGGGATCTTCCCGGGCCAGGGATCCAACCCGTGTCCCCTGCATCGGCAGGCGGATTCTTTAACCACACTGCGCCACTAGGGAAGCCCCTTTCTTGACGTTTGTAATATGATCCATTGCAGCCTTGTGGCTTCAGTGCTGCATAATGACGATATTTAGCATTTATTAAATGCTTCTTATAGTTGTGCCAGGCACAGTGCTAAGGGAAACACATGATCACATGATCTCATTCAGTCCTCACCACAAACATGCGAGAAAGCATCTGTTTTAACTCCCATTTTACAGATGAGAAACTTGAGGCACAGAGAGGCTCAGTGATTTGCTGAAGCTCCTTTAGCTAATGAAGAGGGGAGGTGGGGATTGACCCCCAGTCATCCTCAGTGAGTTCATGCACTTTAGCATCATGCTGTAGGAGTGATGGGGATTGATGAGGCTGGGTGGAGGGATATCAAGAGGTGACAGAAAAGATCTGAGCCCGGATGGGTGCCCACTGCCTGCGGAGCACAGGGCTAAGCCTCTGGCCCATGATCTCATTTTGTGTCCTGAACAAATGCTCATAGGTTGATCCGCCTCTGAGCATCTCTAGAACCTTCTCTGTAAACCAAAAGAGAATCTTGAATTTTCTTAATCTATGATTTAAAATAATATGGCAAATTTTCTGACATCTAGACCAGGAGGTCCCAGTAAACTGGTTCACCCATTCATTTACATCAGCGATTAGTTTTTGAGCACCTATGGTGTTCTAGGTGCTAGAGCTTTATCAGGAAATAAGACGGACAAAGATTCGTCCCCTCAGGGAGCTTACAGTCACTATTTGTCAGCATTGGGAATATCAGGATCAAAGAGACAATTCCTTAATAAGTCACAGTTTTGGTGAGAGAGATAGGTAAGGCAATAACTTTAATACAGCATGAAAAGTACCAGGACAGAGGTTGGAGGCCGATTGGAACTCAGTGTGGTATCCAGTCTCTATGACGACCCCCAGTGACCCTCATATCTGATGCCCTTATGTAGTCGGTCCCCTCTCCCATGAATAGGGCTGACCCACGTAGAAAAGAGGATACTGCAGACATGATGGGGCATGACGTACTTACAAGGTGAAGTCAGAAAAAACGTTGTGCCTTCTGCCCTTTTTTGGGAATCACTCTCTCTAGGAGAAATCAGCTACCACATCATGAGGACACTTACACAGCCCTATAGAAAGTTCCATGTGGTGAGGAACTGACACCTCCTCTCAAAGGCCAGTACTAATTTATTATTGTTTCAAGTAATTTGTTAGACAACAGTAGATAACGGAAACACTCAGGAAACCAGTCAGGGAAGGGAGGAGTTGGCCATCAGGAAAAGCTTCCTGGAGGAGGTGACACATGAGCTTGTCTTGAAGGATGAGTAGGAGTCCTAAGTAAGAGTCAGTGTCAGAGAAAGAGTGTTGGGGTAGTAAGGTCCTTCCAGGCAGAAGGAACAATATGTTCTGAGTCCTGGATATTGTTCAATTAGGGATAGAAAACAAATGCCTGTCAAGCCTAGGCAAGTAACGCAAATGAGTGAAGCAGGTGGTTTCCAGTGTGGCGTGCTCTGCCTGAGGGGAGGAGTCGGGGAGAAGTGGACAGCCCAGGTCCCTCAGCTCCAGCTGATTGCTGCCATGCCAAAATAGAGGCCCAAATTTGCCAGTTTTTTCTAATGTGTCAAGAGAAGCCAGACATTGAATTTTAATTATAAAATCTAATTTTCAAAGGGTGGCCGACCCAAACTTCTCAGTGGCCAAACGCACCCCACTTGCAGCCTCTCGTTCAGGAGCTCTTTATAAGTCTGGGGGAAACTTAGCTTCTCTTGTGTGCTGACCACAAAACTTTGTCCTCTGCCTCCTGGTTAGCCTGAGCCCCATGGGACTGGTGCAATGATTAACTGTCTTGATAACAGCCGAGCTCCACCGAGCTCCAGTAAGAGGAAAGGAAGTCAGAATGAGTCCACGTGCAGAATTCCACAGCACCTCGGCAAAGCCGTCTGTGGCCTACTACTCTTACGGCAGAAGTGTCAGAGCAAAATCGCAGAACATAAGGTAGTTGAATACTGTGGACCGTAATCCCTGTGTGCAATTCTGAAGACAATGCCTATAGTTAGACTCCAGGCCTGGTTACTTTGTATGATTTTTTGAGATACTGGTGTGTGACCGTGGGAAGGTGCCAATCTCCATCATTGTGCCCATTTTACAGATGAGGACACTGAGTGCCAGGGAATTTTACTGATTTGCCCAAGGTCTTGTTGTCAGTAACGGGCAGGGCAGAAATCTCTTATTGGTCTGTTCAAAACCCACATTACTATCTACTCCCCTGTAGTTTTTTCCCTGGCATCAAAAACGAGAGAATGTGAGATGCTTGGAGTTTTCATTTGAGAGGTGAAGACTGATTTGAAGCAGCGTTGGCCAGAGGACTTGTGAAGTGGAGCCTGTAGAGTGAGAAGTGTTTTTGTTTGTTTGTTTGTTTTTTCCTTAGAATGAAGTGTTTTGCTTTCCTCTCACTCCAATTTCAAGTCGCTCCCTTGGCGACACTATTGAAAGGGACCTAGTTATGAAAGGAATTTCAAGGACAACCCATGCATGGGATTTAGCCACCTAGTTTGTATAGAGCTTGCAAATTATAATCAGGTGAGTCAGAATTCTTTCCCTGTTGGACCACGTACGGTGATTTGTGGCAGAAGGTGGCACAAAGTAAATGAAATGCTGTGGGTTTTGGAGCCTGGGAAATGTGAGTTTCAATCCTGATTCAGTCACTACCTCGCCGTGTGATCTTGGATGGATTGTATAACTTGTCTGAGCCTTGGTCTCCACTCCTGTTGTATGGGGACAAGGATCTTTAATAAACAGTGTTCCCAGTGCCACAGTAGGCACTCAACCAAGCCTTGTTGAAGGAATGAATGAATGATTGAGTCACCGGTTAGGGAAGACTGCGGAGCAAATGGGACCTGAGGTATTCCTAGAGAGTTTAAATATGTGAAGGGGAGGGAGGGAATTGCGGGCAGGGAAATGGTGTGGCCAGGGGCCTGGTGGCAAGAATGCCAGGTTTAGGAGACAGGGAAAAGCCCAATATGGCTTCCTAAGGAGGAAAGGGTGGTCCAGGAGGGGCCTGCACGACATCCCTCATCCTGATTACATTTCCTCAGAGACCGACTGCTCTTAGGTGCTGATACTAACAGTTCCCTAAGAAGCCTCTTCATCTCCAATCTCAAAGTGCTTTGCAAGCATTAATTAAATCTCCAAACTCCTAGTGAGGTAAGTAGTATTTATCCACCTTTTGTAGGTGGGGAAACTCAGTCACAGAGAGAAGAGATTTGCCCAGCACGACGCCTAGGTGGGTGTCCTTCCCATCCTCCTTCAAGATTCTCAGAACAGAGCTAGAATGCAGTTTTAGGAGAAAGCAGGAAAACAAATTCAGATCACTTTGCTTTCTCCCTCCTACACCCTCATATGCACAAGAAACAAAAACTAGGACAAAAAAGTAAAAGTCATCATTAAATAATATTTCTTAGAATTTTCTAAGGCCCTTTAATGTATTCTCAAGGAATAGGACTCTCTTCATAGTTTTTAAGGACTTGTGGGCAATGTGGTGGAGAAAATTGTTCAGTTGAGTGTTTCTGTGATATAATTCAGATTTAGGAGCTGTGTGTCATATTTCTTATCGGTAAAATAAGAAGCTTTCCTCCGTGTGTTGTTGGGAGGATTAAATGAATGAGTGTGTATATATATATATGCACGAATCTCAGGACCCGACTCATTGGAGGCACTTGATCAGACGTGGTCACAGTGATGATTTTGGGGGAGCTGGCAGAATGCCCACCCTGGTCTTCGGAGTGTCTTCTGGACATTTTCGCTAGAGTGTCCTCCCATCACATTGATTCATGTATTTGACCACTATATTGCCCTTTACGTGCTCTGTTAGGTTTTGGGAATATGACAGTGCACAAAACAGGCATGGGCTCTGGTCTCTGGTTCCCCTCTGGCTTCTTACAGTTCAGTTCAGGAGCCAAACATTAAAAAAAGAATCCCATAATGTAATGTTCCTGCTGAGGTAAGCACTAGAGATCTGTGATGTTCCCAAGGGGGTTAAGAGACCAGGATTCCTCCAAATCTGGGAAAGCATCAAGGGCTCTTCAGGGGAAGTGATGCTCCAGCTGGGTTGCAGAGGGTGATAGGAGATAAATAAGTGATGGAGAGAGGGAAGAGGGTACCACCAGAGGGAACAGCACATGCAGAAACACACCAAACTAAAGAGATGCAAAAGCATTCACTTAACACCCATTACTAAGCGCCTTGTTTGGAAAGGTTGCCAGGCACCAGGAGAGAGAGGCACGGGTGAGAAACTTCTCCACAGGCCCTGGAGAAGCAGGATTCAGGTGATGTTAATTCAGTTCTCACACTGGAGTCCAGTTGGAGAACAAATGTAGGAAAGAAGATAGAATCTGTCAGAGGCTTTGGGGAATAACTCTGCCTGGAGAGGTTGAGGCAGGTTTCCTAGAGGTGACCTGGGAGCTGGGATTTCTTTTATTTATTTGTCAGCAAAACTATTGAGCATCTGTAAGGTGCCAAGCAGCAGGCTTTGCCTGTGGTAAAGCAGGAGACGAATAGCAAAGAGGAAGGTCAGCTGTTGACAGTGAGAAAAAAAAAAAAAGAGTGTGATCTGGTTCTCATGCCTTCCATAGGGAAGGGGAAGTCAGTGGGTGTGAGCTGTGTTTGTGAAAGCTGATATAATTGAACAGTTCAGACTTAATAATGATATCTAATTAACTCATGATAACCAATAACACCTTGTGCTGATTCGGCACTTCCCAGTTTAGAAAGCGTATGCATTAACTCATCGGATAGTCACAACAGCTCTGCAAGGAGGTGGAACCAGTACTATCGCTTACATTTTAAAGACCATGAATTTGAAGCTCGAGAAAGGTAAATAAATGAATGATTTGCTTTTTGTGAGCTATAATGCCCACTGTTGATGATACATTAAAGGACCCGACTCATGGGTCCATCCATTTAGAATTCGCTTTCTGTGAGTTGTTTTACCCAAATCTCCATCCTCCTTGGAGTTTTTCAAAGTTCACAGCTGAAGATTAGATTCCGGGGCACACCCCAGACCCTCCACACAAGCCGCCATTGGCTGACCTCTCCAGCTCACCTGTACTAGGTAACGTTTACCTGCATCTGCAGTTACTATCTGAATAAGAATAAAGCTGCATTTCTTTACAAAAGCTACTCTAAACTGGGTGACCATCTAATAGATCATGTAACCCCGGACACTTCTGAGAGTGAAAGGGGGTGTGATTCATAATTACATTAGGATAACAGGTATGTGCTGGGATTGCCCCTGGCAAGCCGGGATATATAGTCATCATACCCACGAGCCATCCCTCTCCCTAATTGGATTCAGATTCTTCCTTCTGTCCTCACTTTCTTCCGAATCATGCACTCATTCAATTATTGGACAGTCATGCACTGGACGCCTCTGTTCCCGGTGTGCTGGGCTGCCGGGGATGAAGCATCCTGGCTCCTTTCCAGAAGCACGGGGTGAACACTGACTAGCTACCCTGGATAGGCGGACGCGAACCTCCTGGTAGCCTTCATTTGCCATCTTTGCATTGGTTAACGAGTAATCAAAGGCGATGTTCCTGGAGGGCAGAGGCCATATCTCCTGTGCCTTGCACAACATGTAGGTCACGTGGGGCTGTTCAGGAAACTGTGTCCACAGACACCACCTGGCAAGCCTTTCAAAGGGATGGAAAGGCCTCCCAGCCCATAGCAGTGTTCAGCTAATGATTCCCAGCCGGCCCTCTGCTTTCAAATGCCTTTTCCCCTTCACTCTCCCTTTGTGTCTTGTGTCTTGAAACACTCATCACATAGTAATTCATTATTTGTGAATATTGGTTTCATGCTTGTCAGACCAGAAGCTAGGGGCTGATCCCCAGTGTCTAGCAGAGGCCCCGGCTCGTGGGAGTCTTCACTGCACATTTGCTGGCTGGCTGATAGGCTTAGAGGTTCAAGGTAATGGACAGCCTCTGATGAGAACCTGGGCTTCCTGGGTGAATAATAGGGTGCAGGCAGAGGCTGGAGAGGGGCTCACAGATTTGGGGCTGGATGGATAGAAGTTACTTGAGTGGGATATCCACCAGGACAGTCTGGCTAAGGGGAAGGAATGAAACGCCGGTTCTCCTTCCTGAGCTCCCAGGTAGGCGTGTCGGCTGTGTGGTGGCCCTGCCCCTCCACCCTCCGTCCTGCCCAGAGGTAGGTTTGGCCTCAGCTGAGCAGAGGGACCAAATAAGGAGAAGGAGTTTCTGTCTGGATGGAACGGAGGCCCCATTTGCAGGATTCCAGATGTCCCAGGGCTGCCAGTGGGCAGGTGTGCAGAGCTCAGCTCAGCTGGCACGAAGGGTGTTCCCACCGCACTCACTCATCTGGCAACCCCAAGCGTGCAATTCCCTCACCTTTTCCGCTCTGGGACAGGGTCTGCAAAATTTGCTGCAGGACTGTACCTGCTGAGGGGCCGGCCCTGGATGAGGCTTGCTGGGGGGAGACCTTTGAAGACGGCTCTTGACCCTGGCAGTAGGAAGAGGAGGTGGTGACAGGAAGGGCTGGATCCCCTGGGGCCAGAGAAGGAAGGAGCTAGAGCTGCAGTGAGGGGTTGCCACCTGGGAGGTGTTAAGCAGCCCATTTCACAGGTCGTCGTGTCCTATGACGCTCAACCTGAATGCTACTACCCATAGCCCAAATGCCTGGGTTCAAATCCCATCTCAGTCTCCTGCTGGCTGCATAGCCGAGGGCAAATTACCCTTCTCTTTATCAGTTTCCTCACCTGCAAAATGACAATGACAATAGAAACCGCCTCACCAGGTTCTTGAGAGGAGTCAATGGTTCAATACACGGAAAGCTCTTAGACAAGTTTCTGGCGCAAAGTGCCAGTTCAAAGCAAAACACAAAAACGTGTCTTCGTGCCTTTCCCCACATGTTCTAAGCTCCTGTAAACCTTGACTCTTACCCCAGTTCCCACCTGCCTTGACCCTACCTCTCCTCCTAGGCAGAGCCTAATCTCCTCCCTCATTCAGTCATTTCTTCATGCATTTATTCAGCAAAACTTATTGGGTACCTGCTACTTGCCAGAAACTGGTCAGAGCATATGGTAACAAATCGACAAAATCCCTGCCCTCAAGAAGCCCATAGTCCAGTGGGGTGGATAAAATAAAAGATAGATAATTTAAATCAAATAAAAAGTCATAAGTTCGCCTAGAGAGAGGTAGAGATTAGAACTTTTAACAGGAGAGAGCTTGGAAGGCTGCCTGGAAGAGGTGCCATTTAAGCTGGGTTGGAAAAGATGGGTCAGATGATAATAACATAATCATAATAGCTCCCATTTTTGAGCATTTGCTCTGTGCCCTGTAGTATGTGCTTTTCATGGATTATCTCTTTGCAACACACCCCAGGAGGCAGTAGTGTCATTATCCTTCCCTTTATAGATGAAGAAACAGATAACTGGGTCATCCAAGTTCTCATAGCTGGTAAGTGAGGGATCAGGACTCGGTCCTAGGCTGTCTGGAGCCAATGGACCGCTGAGCCCTGCTAAGAAAGCCCTGGTCTCTTTATGCTGGAACTCTCTGCCTGAGGAGATCCTGGGATTCCTCACTCCAGGGCTGCTGCAAAAGCTGGAATATGTCTGACACCGTGCTTTGTATGAACCATGTGCACATCAGTTGTCCTAACCCTCGCTGGTCCTCAATAAATATTTGTAAATTGAATAGCAATGCGCAATGCTCATGGAGTGCTTTCCAGATAGTAGCCCTCTTCTAAGAGCTTTCCATGCATTAACCCATTTATTCCTCACAACCTCGCCATAGGGGACTGCAACTATTATCTCTGTTTTATGGGAAAATAAATAGCCGTGCAGAGAGGTTAAACTACTTGCCTAAGATCATATAGTTCTGGAGTAGAAGTCCTGGGTAGGAGGAATCCCAGGTCTTCCCCAATTTATGATCCTGTAGTTTGTCTCCCTCCTTTCCTCCTTCTCTCCCTCCCTTCCTTTCTCCCTTCCTTCCTTCACCATGCCCCTTTCTGCTAGGGTAAGGGGAATTCAGGCCAGGGTAGGGGGTACAAACAGATATCCAAGGCAGTCTCAAAACAGTACAGTTCTTGCATCTCAGGGGTGAGGGTGGAGACCTGGATGCCCTCTCCAGGATTTGGAAAACACTGGGCTAGCTAGTCCTTGAAAGGATTCAGGAAGCCTCTGTATTTGGCTGTCGCTAACTCAGGGAATTAGGCTGGCTGACATTGGGGACTTTCAAAGCTTGCTTGTGTCTACATGTATCTATGGGAACAAATCCAGTGAAACCATCTAGGAGGCCAGGTGTAGGAGACCTCACTGTCAACAGAAGACCTCACGTTTACAGAAGATCCGAGTGTAAACTCACCCTGCCCCTTTCATTCCCCGTCGGCATGTCTCAGTCTCCCTTTCACAAGATTAGAAGCTGCTCTGAAGGCAGGGACCACATCTGACTCATCCTTGCGGGCTTCTATCCACTGCAAGTGCCTGCCATGGTGCTCGGTACCTAGGAGGTGCTGCAAACGCATTAATAACGTAAAAAGTGGCGAACGTAACGTGACTCCTGTGTACATTCCCTTGTGGTTTGTGGCCTAGATGTTCGGCTTCTTAGCTGGGAGAACTTCACTCTTCCATTTGCCTCTCTGGGCCTCAATTCCCTACTGTTGTGAGGATTAAATGAGGTCATACAGAATTTAGAACAGTGCTTGGCGCTTGGTAAGTATTCCACTAGTGTTAACTATCCCTAATATTATTAACATAGACGTAATATCCTCAAACCATTTGCTGCATGTACTGGGAGTCAAGGAGACCCAGATTTGAGTCCTAGCTCTTCTGCTGTGTCTTGGGTGAGTTACTGCACCTCTTTTTACATCTGTAAAGTGGGGATAAATTTTCTACCCTATGGGGGGGCTGAAGATATGCCTGTAAAGCCCCTAGTTTCAGGCAGACACAAAGAAGTGCTCAGGGAACACCCTTGGCCTTAATGGCGTTCATGGAGATCATGATTAAGCTGCGACTTTGTGACACAATCCCAGTTTCATATGTGATAAACAGGGAGCAGAGGAGTCCGTGGTCAGTTTTAGGGTTATTGTCTGCTAGGAAAGCTCTACTTCCTTATTGTCTTGAGGAGCCTAAAAATAAATGGTGAAATACCCTGCACTGGGTCATCCACTTTGTCCTCCCACGTTTTCCTACCCAGAATCTTCTTGGCCCCTTTGAAAAGGTGTTTCCTGTCCTCTTCCAGGCTTCTGGGATATTTGGACGTTTCGATTCTGCAAAAGCAACGCTCTCTGAATTGTCAAGTATTGCTGTCAGCCAGCTCATTTCAGGACTGGTCTCTATTGTACTATGGGAGGGTTCCCGGCGACCCTCCCTTCTGGAAGACACAAGCCCGAGAGAAAGGGCAAAGCCCAGAATACTTCATTTTTATTCCTGCGGTGGCAATGCCTGTTGCAATGAAATCCAGGCCGAGAGGATGGCAAATGTCTTCTCCCTATTTTTCCCATCCTTCCCCAAGCCATCGGGGCCGCGGAGCCCAGCCCTGGACCATTTGCATGGCCGGCCGTGGTGCTTTACGAGGGCAACAGCCCCGCGCGGTCGAGCAGCTGCCTCTCCCTGGGTTTGAATAAAACACCACGAGCCACCATACACATAAAACCCTAATGTGCCTTCAAAATTACCTCATCTTTTATTTAGAGGTTATTCCGCCCTTGTCTTCCTTTATCACTCTTTATGTGACTGAAGTGGGGCCGCAGCGAACGAGGCCATCTGGGTGGCTGAGCTGAGGAAGTGTGGAGGGGTAACTTTGGAGAGGCTGCCAGGCCCCAGGGGCCCCTTCATCTCAGCCCCTCCTCCCCGCCCTGAAGCCAGCTCTTTCCATTTGGAGGTTGCTGCTTCCCCACCAGGTCCGTTTTTATATTGTCCCTCCAACTGTGGATTTTATTGTCTTTCTTCGTGAAAGGGAGGCGCCTTTCTGAGAAGCTGTGATTTCTGCGTGAGCTGCAAATGCAGATCTGGCGGAGGCTGGAGCCCCGACCCTCCCAGACCAGGACTTCGGCTTGGCCTTTCTAGCAGAGTCCTTGTTCTCTGAGCTCAGGATCCTTGACATTTAAAGGCCAAGAAGAGCCATGATTTATTCTTAAGCCCAGTTGGGAGAAGGGGGCGGGGAGAATGGAGACGTTGCTTTTTGCCGGCTAACGCCGTGCTTCTCAGACTTTAGTATATGTAAGAATCACCTGAAGGGCTCATGGAGGCAAAGAGTCCAGAGGGTCTGACTCTGTAGGTCTGGGGCAGGGCCTGAGATGCTGCATGTCCGTGACTTTCCAGATGATGCTGATGCCGTGAGTCCACGGACTGCACTTTGAGAATCACTGCGCTAGAGAGATCAGTGAATTAAGGTGAGAGAGAGATAGAGTGTGTGTGTGTGTGTGTGTGTGTGCGTGTGTGTGTGTGTGAGAGAGAGAGAGACAGTGACAGAGACAGAGAGAAAGAGAGACCAGAGAGAGATAGAGACAAAGACACACACATACACACGCACACAGACACACACAAGCAGTGACTTTACTTTCTGAAGGAACGTTTCCTACCTAGGGTAAAGATGGGATTAAACGATAGCAAATTGGATTCCCGGTTTTAGAACTGAGAGGCCCTGGAACATATGGCTAATGCAGCTCAAAGGGTTTCCCTCTACCGCAATTTCAAAGGGTTAGCTATTCTCAGATTTGGGAAATGCCTTTAGCCTGGTCCTGCTGGGAGCAAAGTGTGTCCTCTCTATTTCACACATCTTTGATATTAAAGAGATCTCCAAGGATATAACGGTCATGCTCTTCAAGCAGTATAGCACAGTGGTTGGGAGCCCAGCATCCAGGGTCAGACCAATGGGAGCTCATCTTTGTAATCCTGGGCAAGCTAGGAAACCTCTCTCTCTCTTTTTTTTTTAAATTTTTATTTTTGGCTGCATTGGGTCTTTGTTGCTGCGTGCAGGCTTTCTCTAGTTGCGGCAAGCGGGGGCCATTCTTCGATGCGGTGCGTGGGCTTCTCATTGCAGTGGCTTCTCTTGTTGCGAAGCATGGGCCCTAGATCGTGTGGGGTTCAGTAGTTGTGGCATGCGGGCTCAGTAGTTGTGGGGCACAGGCTTAGTTGCTCCGCAGCATGTGGGATCTTCCTGGACCAGGGCTCGAACCCATGTCCCCTGAATTGGCAGGCGGATTCTTAACAATTGCACCACCAGGGAAGTCCTAGGAAACCTCTATGAGCCTCAGTTTCTTCAACTGTAGAATGGAATAGAATCAGTACCAACCTCAGGGGATGTTGTAAGGATTAAATGAAATTGTGCAGGTGAAGTCTCCCAGCACTGTGCCTGGGACATTGTCAGCCTCAACAAAGTATGACTGTTATTATTGTCAGCGTGCTGTCTTTACTGAGCGTCTCTTAGTGTTTCTTAAGGTTTGATGAACATCTATTTAATACTATGTGCCAAACTTTTTTACACTTGTTATTGTATGTAATCACCTGAATTTGTTGAAATAGCTGTGCCATCCTCCTTTACTGATGACAAAACATCTACTCAGAAAGGTTAAGAAATTTGCTCTGGTTATTTATTAAAGTCACAAAGCTTACAAGCGGTATGCCCGAGATTACACGTCGCCTGACTGGTTCGCTTCCCTCCACAACCCAGGTGGAGCTGGAATTTTCTCTTGGCTCTGCTGCTGAGGCATTGTGTGATGTTAGGTACTGTGCTCACCCTCTCTGGCCCTCATCACATAAGAAGTAAAAGGACTGGATTATTCATGCTGAGATGAAATCTTCCTTGCAGTGGTTCCAATACTAGTAGCTGGGGGCCTGCAGGTGTTTCACGAGGATTTTCCCTGGTCTTAATCAGGTTTCACTCGTGTCATCACGAATTCAGCAATTTAACAAATATCTCTTGAGCATCTACCATGTGTCCAGCACTATTCTAATCACGGAAGATGGTACAGTGAACAAAACAGAGGAAGTCACTCCCCTCCTTGGGATTATGTTCTACTTGGAGAGATGGTGGTGGTGACCATAAACGTATAATCACAAAACTTATAAACAGATAAGTAAGTCTTCCAGGAAAAGGAAGTAGCAGAGAAGCCTCTGAGTTGAACACATGCTTAGAATGTTCTAGAAACAGCCAGGAAGCCCAAGTGGCTGGAATGGAGTTAACAGGGGGAGAATGTATGCAGGGGCCGCACGTGGAGACCCTTGTGGGCCACAGTGCAGACTCTGGCCCTTACTCTCGAGGCAGTAAAGCCACTTGTCTTGTGTAGGGTCCCCTGGATGCCTATCCTGAGACTAGCATCTGGGTGGTCTATGTGGGAAGCGGTTCCAGGAACTATCAGGAGAGGGGTGGAGAAGTGAGACAGGGAAGAAAAGGAAACCAAGAAAAGGGGCATCATCAAGCAGTGAGCAACTAGAGCTTGGTCCTCCTGGGAGCTCTGGGGACCGGTGTAGAGGATGCCTTCATGCTGTCATGGTCCACTCTTCCCCAGCCATTGATGGTTGAGGGCTGTGTCCAAGGGCATTAACTATCTGGCATGTTCTGCTTGCCCTGTGCTTGGCTATGTGAGCTTCCCCAGCCACAACAAAAGGCTCTGCGGCAGAGAGTTGCAGGTGAATGTCCTTTGGTTGGCACAGGTGAAGGCAGAGGGCACAGGGTCAGGACAGCAATGCTTCTAGGACACCATTGGAAGTTTTTGAGCAAAGGAATGATGTGATCTGACATTTTGAAAAGTGTCACCTTGGATGGTGTGTGGAGAGTCGATTGGGGGTCAAGAGAAGAAGCCAGTGGAACAGTTGAAAAATTATGGGGATAATTTATATGTGTGATGACTGGGGTCAGGGTGATGATGGTGGATGTGGTCCATTCAGCTCCTATTTTGAATGGATTCTGTAACTCAGGGAAAACCCACACTTTTTTTAAGCATCAGTGAGTGGCTGTGTGGACCATAGTGCTGGATGGATTCTTACTTAATTTCTTTTCATCTTCTTACGTGCTTAACGTTGCAGCCTTGAAATCAACATTAACTATATTCAAACAGTATGCAAACTAGCTCATTTGTGCACCAACTCCAGAAAAGTCTGTTAGAGTCTTCCTTTTTAGGAACAAGCATCAAATGCTTCTGACAGTGAGACTCCGATAATATGGCTAAGATTATAGAAGCTTAGGAATATTAAAAAAAAAAGTCATGAACCTTAAAAACAGTCCATTTTTGGTTATCCAGGTAATGAGTTTAGGGATCTACTATAATTCAGTAGGTATTTGTGAATGTGTTTGGCTTAAACAGTTACATAATAAATGCTTGTTGAACTAAATTGAATCTGCTGGTAGAAAACCCGCAGCACTTCAATCTTTAGCGATGGGGAAGTCGCCAATGATGCCTGTTCTTGGTTACAAAGTATTTGCTCACCTGATCTTGCTCTGAGGCAGCTCCAGGAGGGCACCCAGGAGAGCATTTGTGTCTGGTTGGGGGCAAATTCTGAGGAGGTGTCAGGCAATACTTCATGGAGGTGGTGTCTTTGAAGTGAGGCTTGAAAGATGAACGGGTTGTATTCACCAAAGACAGAGGAAAGGGTGACCCAGGCAGGACGACCGGCTTAAGCCAGGGTGCAGAGGCTTGAGAGAGCATGGCGCCTCAGGGGAACCGCAGTGTTTAGGAGAGCTGGAGCAAAGAGTAGGAAGTGCTGAATGTGCGGAGTGGGGAGAGCTCCTGACTGCGCAGAGAGTCGGGCGTGGACAGGAAGTCAGGAGCCACGTCTGGAAAGTCTTGTCAGCTCCACGAAGCCCCAGAAAAGAAGCGAAGTGGGTCCTTCAGGGCTGTCAAGCAGAGGAAGACTGTGACCAGGTAATGTCCCTGGCTTCAGTATAGACACTGATGAATCTGTACAGTCCTCGCTGCTCGAGTTGCCCCATATTCTGCCAGGAAATGGTTTGAGGAGTGTGATTTGGCCAAAGCACGATGGTATCTGGGTTACACTCCACCCTCCTGAGCCAGCCCTTGCGGTGAGAGAGGGCCCACAAATAGACCTTTCATCAGTGCCGAGCTGTGAGTGGGTCCTCCAGCCCCACTGTTGCCCCAGGAGCTCCATGATCACGGCTCCACCCCAGAACGGGGGAGGAGAAGGCGGTCTCACCCCCTGCCAAGATCCCTTAGTGTCTGCCCCCAGGAGTGGGAAATGGGGCTTCCAGAGCATCTTACTCAGGAGAGACTTGTGGCACATATGGCCTGGGGCAAACCTCAGGCCCCTGAGGGCACAGGGCGTGGGCAACGGCCAATAGCAAGTCTATGAGCACATCTAACAAACCCAGTGCTAATGAGGAGAAGTGCTAGAAACATAGCAATGAAGCAGGCAAGGGGAGGCTGGGTCATGGAGGATGCTGTTTCAGATAGAGGCCAGGGAAGCCCGCAGAGAACTGGGGAAGGGAAGTAGTGAGGCGTGAAGGTGTCGGAGGAAACGTGTCTGGGAAGAGGGAACGGCAGGGCAAAGGCTGGGAGGTGGGAGCATGCTGGGTGGGTTTCAGAAGCAGGTCATTGTGGCTGCCATGAGGTACAGAAAGTGGGGACAAAATGAGGGGAGGTACCCGAATTACCTGAGGCCCATTCACATAGGGCCTTATGGGCGATGGCGGGGACTTGGGGTAAGACTCAGTGTGGGGGATTTTGAACTGGGAACAATGTAATGGGATTTATGCTGTAAGGGGTCTACGAGCCACTGAATGGAGAACTGTGTAGGGAGAAAGATGGGAAGCAGGGAGACCAGGGTGGGTGATGTGGAGGTCCAGGGGGCCTTGGACCCTAGCAGGGGCAGTGGAGCGGTGAGCTAGTCAGATTGGGGCTCTACTTTGAAGGCGATCCAAAAGGCTATGAGATGACGCTCTGTCAACCCACCAATATTTATTGGGCACGTATCATGAGACTGCAGAAATGAGGTCATGTGATTCCTAGCCCCAGGGAGGTTGCATCCTTATGGGGAGAGACACACAGCAAAATGGGCCAAGATAGGATGAGAACCCAGAGGGTATATCACCGGGAAAAGGCTGAGAATGACCTGACAGATAAAATGGCATTTGGGCTGAGTCTTGAAGAGGGAGTGGGAGTTTGCTACTGGGCCAGGAAGCAGAGGAGAAAGGGCATCCCTGACAGAGGGAGCAGCCCGTGCAAAGGCATATTTGCTTGTTCAGTTTCATCTTCCCTTCTGGGGACTCAGAACGCTGCGTCTGACTGTGGTTCTTGATGGCGTTGCCAGTGTCTGGCTCCACAAATATTGCTATTTGACGGACAAAAACCAGCATGGTGTGTTTGGGAAAATGCAAGTTGGCTTTACTCCGGAGCCTAAAATGTGATTAGGCATTTTCGACATGATAGCTCTGAATTCTCTGTATTCAAGACTGTTTGGGGGGGTAATTGAGAGGACCGTGAAGTTGTGTGGGCGCAGCCCTCTACGTGAGATTGTGGAAAGACCAACGTGTCATAGGGTGCGACTAATGGAGGTGATGGGGGTCACAGCTCCCCATCCCTCCTTGGTGCTACCCTGGACCTTGGAGGCAGGTCTGGGGAGATTGAAGGCAGAGGCGAGGCTGTGTCTGTCTTCCTAATGAGTTTTGATGAGCGCAGACAAGGAGGTTTTGAAGGGGTTCTTGAAGGTGAGTGAGAGGTTTTGATGAGTCTTCTCAGGCATTCACTCTGGAGCTTTGTGGAGGATGGAGCAGATGATGCAAGACAGTAGCTGAGGGAGAGGGCGGTCAAGGCCGTTGCGAGCACCCACTGCCGTCTTCCCTTGGTAATACCTTCTTTGGGACCTCCGTGCTTCCGGTTCATCCTGGGCCCTCGGGAGGAGAGGCCCTAGAATACACAGGAAAAGTCAGACAAGTGGAGGGAGAATGGAGAAGGGATGAGAAGCAAGTCCCCAACCTGAAGTAGCTCCGCCAGCAAGCCCCACCTCCCCAGGCACAGATCAGCCTGGCTTCTCTTGGCAGTGGGCACAGGAAGTGGCCCCGGGCAAATTTCCCGGGGAAAAGATGCAACCTGGGCGTGGGCCGGTTTCCTTGTGAAGGCTGTTGCTTCCCTCGGGCTCACCCACGCTGCTGCTGAGTAATCTGCAGGCTGCAATCTGTCCATGAAGGAACTCTCGCAACGCGGAGTGTCAGGCTCCCAGGTAAACAGGTGCTCCGTGCGCCTGGAGCCCTGCTTACTACTGTCTTCTGGGGAAGCCTCCCTCCCCGAGGGCCATGGGCTATGCCCCCCACCGCCCCCCACCCCCCCGCCTCTCTGCCTTGCTCTCTTAGGCTGCCCTGTCCTCCCCTGGGAACCAGGTCAGGGGCCCCACTGGCAGGTGTCATAGGGCATGAATCAGCCCCTGCAGCAGGAGGCGGGCCATCTGGGCTGAGGCCAAGCAGGGAAGTTAATTGGATGATTTATCTGGCCAATAGCCAGTCTATTAAACTCCCCTGAGAGAATTAAGAACCTGCGTAGGTGATGGATTATGTCTTTGTTGGAGAAGTTTAGGTAACTGGAAACCTCGTTTTGGTCCAGAATGACTCAGTAGACTTTTCCATGTTATTAGTGGAGAATTTAGTTTCACACAGGTAGGTGACTTCAAAGCAGTGAAAGCTGACTGTCATTTTGGTTGGTGTCTCTGCAAGGCAATGTATCCCTCCAGTTGGCCTATGATTTTCAGATTGACGGGCTTTCCAAGGCACATTTACTATGCTGAGGACGAGGTTAAGGCTTTCAGACGGTTAACATGTAAGACCCGACAGCCTGTGAACTGGGTTTCTCTTCTACACTCATGTCAGTTTGATTCAACAGACCATTACTAGGCCTCACTGATGACATTAGTCAGAGTGATAAATCCTGGGGAGCTGGCAAGGGCAGACACTCAGTCCTACCCTTGGGAAGCTGGCCCGTGGTCCAAGGCTGGACTTATACACAAATAAACACAGAGAAATGATGGTGCAGCGTGATACACTGAAGGCAAAGGGTAAGGAGGAATTTATCCTGTTGAATAAAACAGGGAATAGAGGAAGGCTTCCTATAAGAAATGAAATCCTACATGAGTCTGGAAGGATAACTAGGAATGAATGTTCTCCAACTGTGGTCTATTTGGTGATCTCAGGCTTGGCCTCTTGTCATACTGCTTTTGAGTATCAATGATTAATTCAACAGTAACATTAATACAAAGAAGAAAGCATGGTGGATGTGAAGTCTAAACGAAACAATTTTATGGAGGCCCACAGGAGGCCCATGATGCCCTATCACTGTACACCTGTTTGCAACAGTTATCCTATGGGGTACGAGTCCCATAAGCCCACTACTAGTCATTTCAGGAGGTTCATGCTAAGAGCCATCCTCCCAAGTTTCCTAGATGAATCACCTGCTGCTGTCCCCCAGGGTGAGCGTGCTGGGATTTGGTAAATGAATCCTTGTTCATGCCAGTCACATGTGAGCACTGTCTTTAAGATGGGTCCAAGGCTGAAACTGGAAGGTAAGTGTCCCAGGCCAGCAGTATATGTTTCTGCACAATTCAAAGTTCCTTTGGATATCCCTGTCGACTTCGCCCCCGAGTGCCTCGCTTTAGCTCCTGTCTCTGTCCTGACGACTCCAGACGACTCCAGATGTCTCTGTCCAGACAACTGTATAAAAATTTTGTTTACTAAACGATGACCTTAGTCATTTGTACCCCGATTTTTAAGCCACGTCCTTTGTTTGAACCTTTTCACTTTTTTTGTTGTTCTTTTTTTTTTTTTGAACCTTTTCACTTTTGACCTCAGACATGACCCACCTCCTCCATCTGGCAGCTTCCCTTACTTTTCTCCTCTTTCACCCTTTATTGAATGTCCGCGAAGCAATGTGTTCTGTGCAGAGCATTCAAAGTTGACCAAGACACAGACTTGTGGGCGCAGAGAGACCATCAGAATGCACCCTGGCAAGTGTTAGGGTGTGGAAGCAGAGGCTATGAAAGACCAAGCGCAACCTTCCAGGGCCTGGGGCAGGTTCGAGGGGACGGTGCACTCATGTCGGCAGAGGGAATGTCCCATACAGAGGAAAAGAGGCAGGAGGGAGCAGGTTGGAGGCTGTTTTAGGTTTTTAGAGCTGCCATAACAAAGTATCACTAACTGGGTGGCTTAAAACAACAGAAATTAATTTGTTTATCCTTCTGGAAGGTAGAAGTCAGAAATCAAGGTGTTTCCAGGGCCACGTTCTCTCTGAAGGCTCTAGGGGAGAATCTGTTCAACGCCTTTCTCCTCGCTTCTGGCGTTGCTGGCAATCCTTGGCATTCCTTGCTTGGAGATGCGTCACTTCAAATCTCTGCTTCCGTCCTTACATGGCGCCCTCCCCGCATGTCTCTGTGTCACATCTCCTCTTCTTATAAGGACACCCTACTACAGTGTGACCTCATCTTAATTTGATTACACCTGAAAAGACCCTCTTTCCAAATAAGATCACATTCATATGTTTCAGGGGGTAGGACTTCAGTGTATCTTTCGGTGGGGATGCAGTTCAACCCATGACAGAAGCATTGCAAAAAGTCATCATGGCTGGAGCATGAGCACTATGCAGAGTATTATCAAGAATGGGGAATTTTAGGGCTTCCTTGGTGGCGCAGTGGTTGAGAGTCCGCCTGCCGATGCAGGGGACACGGGTTCGTGCCCCGGTCCAGGAAGATCCCACGTGCCGTGGAGCGGCTGGGCCCGTGAGCCATGGCCGCTGAGCCTGCGCGCCCGGAGCCTGTGCTCTGCAATGGGAGAGGCCACAACAGTGAGAGGCCCGCGTACCGCAAAAAAAAAAAAAAAAAGAATGGGGAATTTTAGATTCTTAACTTCTGGGTTGATCTTTGGGAATTAACATACATCGAAGTGGGTTAGAGGTGGCAATAACAGGGATAGCGCTTTGGAGACGGACTCCACACGCTCCAGCCAGCCTGTCTCTGTTCCTAGAGATGCCCCAGGCTGGTGTTCAGAGGAGTCCTGGGCACTTTCAGCCTCCTAGACTATCTCCTCTCCTCTGCTTCTTGTAATGAAATTTGGACCAATTAGAGAGGTTCACTCTAATCTCCTGAAAGGACTCCTCATTATGTCCCTTATGGGGCTGGCGTGTTGATGATATCTGGGAGGGACTGTAGTTATTGTGATGAGGAAAGCAGAAGAGAGAAATGGAGTCTGTATTGATCACACATGTATAGTCAAAAGACATTACTGAGGTTTGATGAGACTGTTCAGGGTGTATTTCCCTTGAAATGCTTCTTGAAAGACAGCAGCTTAAGAGCATGAGCAAGACGAGATTCACAGAGACAGCGTTTCAGGAGGGAGAGTAGGTGCAGTTACGCTAAGCTCAGAGCGACAGAAGGGGAAAGTGCATGTAAAAAAAAAAAGAAAGAAAAAAATCATCAAATGTCTCTGCCCCGTGGATCTTATGGGTGGCAAACTCTCTCTACAAAGTATGTGTTTGTGTTTTGAGTGACTAAGACTCCAGAGGCAAGTTTAAACATAAGCCCAGTTAAAAGGTAAATAAGATAACATTGGAGGAAATTCACCACACAATGTCCCTCTTTATATAACACATTTCCTTTGACATTCAAAGTATACATTGCTTAAAAATGACACAGCGGTCATCACATAGTGAACGGAACGACCTCCTTCATAGCATCCCAGCAGTGGAAATGGCTTCAGAGGGAATTGCCCAGTGGCATTCATGTGGCCGGGGAAGCAAATGAGGATGGTATTTATTTGGGGACTGAGGTAGGAGATACCCCTAGCACCGTTCCCAGAAGTCAGAATCAGGCATGAGAATAGTAAGCATTCATTTACTCAATACATATTTATTGAGCCTCTACTATGGGCTGGCATTACACAGCACTGCGAATATTCTCACTTGTTAGATGAAAAGGGATCTGGGGAAGGAAGTACCAGGGTTCTGAAGGTGAGTCAGATAGTACCTCTGGGATGGTGAGGAGATAGTTGCAAGAGGAAAACTGTAAAACCCCAGAGAGTCTCAGGTGGGGCAAATCTGATCATTTTAACCAGGAGGGTTCCTCCCTTGATGCTGGGTGGTAATCCAACAATGAGCGTTGAGGTAGGTCTTCTATGTTTATGATCGACCTTAATTCAGGAAAAGCCTGCACTGGACTTAGGGAGAGAAGGACTGAGTACTTCGAGGGAGAGAACGGCCTCCATGCCTAGCACAGTGGCTGGCTTCAGGAATCCCTTGGATTGTGTTTGTTGAGTTCTCCCAGCAACAAGTATCTGAGAGACAGACAGACAGATAGATTAATTGATCGAGGTAGCACTGGTTTATAACATTATATGAGTTTCAGGTATACATCATTATATTTCTACTTCTGTTTACACTACGGTGTGCTCACCACAAAACTTTAGTTTCCATCCGTCACCATATGTTGACCCCCTTTACCCATTTTCCTCTCCCCCTGATCCCCTCAGGTAACGACTACTCTGCTCTCTGTTATCTACGTGTTTATTTTTGGTTGGTTTATTTATTGTTTGTCTTTTATATTCCACATGTGAATGAAATCATGTGGTATTTGTCTTTCCCTGTCTGACTTATTTCACTTAGCATCATACACTTAAGGTCCATATACGTTGTCACAAGTGGCAAGATTTCATCTTATTCCATTGTGTGTGTGTGTGTGTGTGTATACACACACATCACATCTTTATTCATTCACCCATTGATGGACACTTAGGTTGTTTTCATGTCTTGGCCATTGTAAATAATGCTGCAATGAACATGGGGGGCATATATCTTTTCCAATTAGTGTATTTGTGTTCTTTGGATGAGTAGCCAGAAGTAGAATGGCTAGATCATATTGTCGTTCTATTCCTAATTTTTTGAGGAATCCCCATACTGTTTTCCATAGTGGCTTCACCAATTTACATTCCCACGAGCAGTGTATAAGGGTTCTTCACTCAACTTCCTTTCCTTTCATTCTGGACACAGAGGTAGACTACATTTCCCAGCTTTCTTCGCAGTTAGGTGGAGCATGTGGGTGGAATGATGGACGCCGCTTCTAGGCTAGGCTCTCACATAATCCTCTCTGAGGCCCTAGAGAATGGCAGAGCCTCAGGATGGAAGGAGACTTCGTCCTTGAATAAGTACGTTGGAGGCCACTGGACCATACACAATGAACTGTGATGTGAGTGAAAAATAAACCGTGTCCCTTGGCGAGCTCTGGAGACATTTATGGTGTCACAAGTGGGGGATGGGGCATACTACTGGCAGCCAGGATGTAAAGTCTAGGAATACCACCAAACATCCTACAGGACATGAGACAGTCCCCACAACTCAAATAGCGTATGGACGCAAATGTCAATAGTATCCCTGAGATATTGAGAATTGTTACAGCAACTAGCATTGTTACATTCCTGAACTAACACAGTGGTGAACTTCCACGGTAGGGTCATTTATTTATTCATTCAACAAAGTTTTGAGCATCTGCTATGTGCCAGGTAACTTTCTAGACACTAGGATAGAGCAGTGAACAACGTGGGCAAAAATCTTTGCTCTCATGAAAGTCACATCCTATAGTGGAGACAGGCAACCCGTAATACACTCAAAATATATAGTCTATCAATGATAATAGCTGCTATGAAGACAATAAAATGGTGTCTGGGGAGAGATGACTGTATGAAAATATTACTATTTAAATACTTCAATGAAACTCAACTCGTTGTAAATCCCACACGGTGATTATGATGCCCACGTCCATCTGCAGCCTGGTCCTCTTTCCCTAAGCCTTAGGGTCATCTGTCTGTTTGACACCTTTCCCTGGGTGTTCTCGGACACCTTAAACTCCACATGTCCCAAACTGAATTAATAGTCTTCATTGTGTCTTCTTCCCCCAGTTTGATTCTGTTAATATTAATTCATCACAGAGTCGCCAGCCATCTAATACCCCCAATTTAAAGTCTGTATTCCTCCCTCACCTTCACGATCACCCCCAGAATCTTGCAGAATTAGCTTGGAAGTATTTTTTGAACTTTTTCCCTCTTCCTACTCACAACCCTTGTCTGATGTCCGCTACCCCTGCCTTAAACAATTGTGGTAGCCTATGAAATGGTTTGGCTAAAAATAAAACTGATTCAGAGAGAGGGTATGTCAATTGCCCAGGGACACTCAACCAGTAAAGGCAGTGCCATGATGTAATCTTGGGTCTCTCATCCTCCAAAATTCCACCCCTCAGCTCCTCAGCCTTTGAAGATCTTGTCCAGATCTCATGGTGGTGGGGGTGGAGGGGCATGGGTGCAAATGCCCCTGCCTGCTCGCTCCAACCCTGGTCATGCTGAGAGCTAGAATGTCAACCGACAGCACTGCCGCCTTTGGGAAAGTCTCACAAATCCATGCCAGGAGGCAGCGTAGGAGCTACAACCAACCCTCAGCTAACCCATCGATGGCTGGAAGAAGAAGCATGTTGAATCCACTTACAGGCACGTCCCAGTTTATACTATCGGAGAACAGGAGCGATCGTGTATTTCATAGCACTTTATTACTTGCAAAGTTCTCTGTGGATGCAAAAAATAACATTGGAGTTCCCCGTTTCCCAGGCTTCCTGTTTGCGTGACGAGGGGATTCTGTGGAGCACAACCTTTCTAGCACCTCTCCCGCCTTCTCTAAGGACTGAGCAGCATTGTCTTGGTGCCCTTCCCTATTGCTGGGGGCAGCCTGCCTAGGATACACACCTTCTCCACACTCCCTCTTCAAGCTCACTGGGGCAGGCTCTGCCTGTCCTGGGGACACCCCACATTTTCCAGCTCAGCCAGGGTGGGTGGTCGGTCTGCCTAACTCAGGGCGCTAAGGCAGCCACCATCTTGTACTCTACCGCTCTAAAGCTCAATTCTCCAGTTAGATTTTTCAGTAACAACATCTCCATCTGGAAGGTAGTCTGATCTCCATCTGGGTCTCCTGTGCCTTATTTCTCCACTGGTTCTGAACTTAGGAGAGGAAACACCTTCCCACTCCTCCCCAAGTCAATAATCATGGAAATAAATATCAATGCGGGTTCTAAGAAAATTCTTTATCTAGCGGATTGCTAGATAAAGAACTAGTCTTGCCAAAGAATGTGATAAGTGATCAAGATGGAGATAAATACAGAACAGTGTGTGGGCCCAGACTGTGGACACATGGCCAGGTTTGGAGGGGTCAGGGTGGAAGGTTCTAGGGAATCGTTGCTGAGAAGATAGAACCTGATCAAGACTTGAAGAGTTAATTATGCCAAGAAGGAGGGGAAGGTTGCTCCAGGTGGAGGGCACATCATTGGCAAAATGTGTTGAGGGTAAAATTAATAGCAAGAGTGGTGAAGATGAGGCTCGAGAGAGAAATGAGGCTATGGAGGGCCTTGTAAGTCATGGAAAGAGTTTGGATTTTTTTCTTTTTTGTCTTAATAGCAGGTGGGAGGTAGTGATGGAAAGGCACTGAATAATTTTAAACCCACGTGGTTTGATTTTCTTGTGTGGGTGACAGATTTAAGGAGACCAGGGGAGGCAAGCATGGAGACAGGGAGACCAGATTCAGTGTGTGGACTGAGTGAATTAATTCATGTCAAATACATAGAATAGCACCTGTCACAGTCACACTATTATAGAATTTTTAAAAATAAATTTATTTATTTTTGGCTGCGTTGGATCTTTGTTGCCACACGCGGGCTCTCTAGTTGCGACAAGCGGGGGGGCCACTCTTCGCTGCGGTGTGCGGGCCTCTCTTGTCGCAGCGCACGGGCTCTAGGCGCATGGGCTTCAGTAGCTGTAGCTCACAGGCTCCACAGCACAGCCTCAGTAGTTGTGACTCATGGGCTCAGTAGTTGTGGCTCGCAGGCTCCAGAGCACAGGCTCAGTAGTTGTGGTGCACGGGCTCAGTTGCTCTGCAGCACGTGGGATCTTCCCGGACCAGGGCTCGAACCCGTGTCCCCTGCATTGGCAGGCGGACTTCCAACCACTGCGCCACCAGGGCAGTCCCTTATATAATTTTTTGCTATTGTTGTTTTCATCAGGATGGTCTAAGTCAAGGGTCAGCCAACTTTTTCTAGCTAGAACCAAATAGTAAATTTTGTTAGGCTTTTCATGCTATTAGGCCTGTTTTGCAATTGCTCAGTAGTACTTTTGTTATATCGTGAAGGAAGCCATAGACAATATGTAAATAAATCAGCATGGCTGCGTTCCAATAAACTTTATTTCTAAAACTACAGCCCACAGGCTATACTTGGCCAACCCTTGGTCTAGGTTATGCTGCAGTTACAATACCCAAACCTCAGTGGTTTGTAAGGGCTTACTCTTATTTCTATAATTATCCATCAGAATGGGCTAGGTTATGCTGCATTAACAAACAGCTCCAAAGCTTTAGCGGTTTATCCGAAGAAGAAGGGTTGTGTATTTGCTCGCACTACATATCCACTGAAAGTTGGCTGGGAGCTCCACTCAGGAATTCCTTGTTTTGAGACCCAGGCTGATAAAGCAGCCAAATATTCCTGGCCTCTGAGGGAGAAGCAGAGAGAACCTTGGAAGGTCTTGCAGCAACGATTAAATGAGCCTGCACAGGAATACACGTAGCAGATCCACTCAGGACTCGTTGGCAGTCGCTAGGCACAGGGACCCACCCAATCACAAGGGGCCTAGAAAATGCAATCCTACCACATGCCCAGAAAGCAGGGAGCTGGAAATATCTGGCAAACATCACTAATGATTTCCACATTATTATTACGACTAAGCTTCCAAGTAGACACATGACAGTACTGGCCACATGGAGAAAGAGACGTTCTCTCAGTGTAATTCCAAATTCTTGAGGCAGAGAATCTGATCGGCTCAGCTTGAGCCAGAGGGCCATTGCTGGCCTAATTTACCAAGGCGGGGATAAGGTATGATATTGTCAAATATGGTTGGTGGGAGCCCATTGTTTGGATGGGAGGTGGTGGAGAAAGTTAAAGGGGTTATTTGAAGTTGAGCAATTTCTCCAATATTCAGCCACCCTGGTAAAGTGGTAGATACCAGCAGTTCAGCTTTCTGGGAAGGCAGTGAGTGGAAAGACAGGGTCGTATACAAGTGAAGGCAAGGAAGAGCTGTCATGGGGAAATGGGGCACAAGTCCTGGTTCTGCAGCTAACCAGGTATGTGACCTGGGCTAAGACACCTCAAAAGCTCTTGTTGCCTCTGTTTCCTTATCTATGAAATATATACCTTAGTGAAATGGTAGAGAAAAAAGCACAGTGTTCTGAGAAAAAGGAAGCATGTTAAGATGATTTGAAGATCAAATGACGTGATGGATGTGAAAATGCTTTGCAAATCATACCCTTCTTCTTCTTTTTTTTTTTTTTTTTTTTTTTGCAGTACACGGGCCTCTCACTGTTGTGGCCTCTCCCGTTGCGGAGCACAGGCTCTGAACGCGCAGGGTCAGCAGCCATGGCTCACGGGCCTAGCCGCTCCGCGGCATGTGGGATCCTCCCGGACCAGGGCACGAACCCATGTCTCCTGCATCGGCAGGCGTACTCTCAACCACTGCGCCACCAGGGAAGCCCCCCTTATTATCCTTATTATTCTTATTCTTATTATTCTTAATTGGACAGGCCAGGTCACACTGCTTACCATTTGTGAGCCCCAAGGAATTCCCTGGTGGTGCAGTGGTTAGGATTCTGTGCTTCCACTGCTGGGGGCCCGGGTTCAATCCCTGGTCGAGGAATTAAGATCCCACAAGCCGCGCGGTGCGGCCAAAAAAGAGGTTTGTGAGTCCCAGTCTCCTCATCTTTAACCTGGGGATTAAAAGATCTGCTTCTTAGAGTCGTAAGGATTTGAGGTCATGAAAACTGAATGTGAGGTCTGGCAGTACACCCAGTTAATGGCAGTTCTTATTACTACTCGTCCTATATGGGTAAACTTTGAATCCATGTGTCTCCTTGGACTCCAAGTTGGAGTAAGCTGATCTACTTGGTTGAGTGTGTTTATTCTCTCTTCTCTCTGAAGGAGGAAGAAATTTCACCAGCAGACTGCCTTCAGACTCAAGCTGCAACTCTTCCCTGGGTCTCAGCCTACCAGTCTACTCTGCAGATTTTAGATTTGCCAGTTTCCACAATCGTGTGAGCCAATTCCTCCTTAAAATTTCTTTCTCTCAATCTATCTCCACAGACACACCCTATTGGTCCGGTTTCTCCGAAGAACCTGACTAATACAGCCCCAGCAAGGTGGTATTATCGGTTTGCTCCATTTTACAAATGGAGAAACTGAGGCTTAATAACATGTCAAACTCCCTGGAAGTAGGGGGAGAGAGGACATAAGGCCAGGCAGTCTGGCTTTAGCGTCTACTGCTTCTGCAGCACGTGGGATCTTCTCGAACCTGTGTCCCCTGCATTGGCAGGCGGACTTCCAACCACTGCGCCACCAGGGCAGTCCCTTATATAATTTTTTGCTATTATTGTTTTAATCAGGATGGTCTAAGTCAAGGGACTTCCCTGGTGGCGCAGTGGTTAAGAATCCGCCTGCCAATGCAGGAGACACGGGTTCGAGCCCTGGTCCATGAAGATCCCACATGCCGCGGAGCAACTAAGCCCATGAGCCACAACTACTGAGCCTGTGCTCTACAGCCCACGAGCCACAATTACTAAGCCCGTGTCCTGCAAGTACTGAAGCCCGTGTACCTAGAGCCTGTGCTCCGCAACAAGAGAAGCCACCATAATGAGGAGTCTGCGCACTGCAACGAAGAGTAGCCCCCGCTCGCTGCAACTAGAGAAAATCCACATACAGCAACAAAGACCCAACACAGCCAAAAATAAATTAAAAAAGAAAAAAAGACAAGCTCAGGGTGGTGTATAGTCATGACAGGCTAGATTTTAGGGGGAAAATCACTTCTCCCCTCAGGGCTCCAGCTTCTTTATCCCCCAAATGAGGGGTGCATTCAGGTGAACCCTTTCAGCCTTTCTTAACTTGTGTCAAGTAGTAGCAAATGCTAAAAGCTGATGCTTGGGCTTCCCTGGTGACGCAGTGGTTGAGAGCCCGCCTGCTGATGAAGGGAACACGGGTTCGTGTCCCATATGTCGCGGAGCGGCTGGGCCCGTGAGCCATGGCCGCTGAGCCTGCGCGACCGGAGCCTGCGCTACGCAACGGGAGAGGCTGCAACAGTGAGAGGCCCGCGTACCGCAAAAAAAAAAAAAAAAAAAAAGCTGACGCTTGTCCATTGGTCATTTCAGCAGCGCCTCTCGGCCATGAAATGAACACAGGTCTGTTTTGTCTTGCCCCTTGCTGCCCCTCTGCTTAGCCTCCTCTCCTGTCCTCTTTCTGGTCTGAACCTTTGACTCACTAAAACCTCTCTGGTTTCTCAACTCACATTCCTATCTTCCAGCTGCCACTATCTGACGCATCACCAATATCAGAAGTTCAGAATGATCAGTTGGTTTCAAATGTATTCTCATCTTCTGACACTGGTTACTGGCGCTGTTTTTAAGCTTCTGTGTGTGTGTATGGTGTGTGTGTATGTGTGTTTGTGTATGTATGTGCTTCTTTCTAAATAAGTCACCCAAGTTTTTCAGTCAAACACATCTCTGAGGAGCCCAACTCTGCCTGAATACTTTGGATTTTACCCGAGGCTGTAGCATATTGATCTGTTCTCAGTATTTTTCTCAGTCTACTTTGTATCTGTTGAACTCTGGGAGACCAAAGTCCAGTTCTGGCAATAGTGTTTGGGGAGCATGATTTGCACCTAAGATTCAGGTTTCCCCCTAACCCCCTCTTATTTATTTCTTTGCTATTGCTTCTTTTCTCATTTGACAGTTTTTTCAGTATATCAGGCATCTTTTCTTTTTGAATCAGCTCTACTGAGCTGATAACTGACGCACAATACATTGACCCATTTAAAGTGACCCATTTGTTAAATTTTCACATGTACAAATCCATGAAACCATCATCACAAATATGATAATGAACACACCCATCACTTCCCAAAGCATCCTGCATCCCCTTGTAATCTCTCTTTCTCTTTTTGCCCCCTTCCCTACTAGATGTTAGTTTGCATTTTCTAAAAATTTACATAAATGGAATAATATTGTGTACTCTTTTTTTTGGTCTAGCGTTTTTTTTTTTTTTAATATATATTTTATTTATTTATTTGGCTGTGCCGGGTCTTCATTGCAGCATGTGGGCTCTTAGTTGCAGCATGTGGGATCTAGTTCCCTGACCAGGGATCGAACCCGGGCCCCCTGCATTGGGAGTGTGGAGTCGTAACCACTGGACCACCAGGGAAGTCCCTGGTCTAGCTTTTTTACTCAGCATAATTATTTTGAGATTCATCCATATTGATGCAGTTATATTCATTTTTATTGCTGAGTAGTATTCTATTGTATGGATATACCACAATTTGTTTATCCATTCATTATGGGTGGACATGTGGTTGCTTTTAGTTTTCAGATATTATTAATAAAGCTTCTATAAACATTTATATAAAAGTCTTTGTATAGACATATCTTTTCATTTTTCTTGGATAAATATCTAGAAGAAGGATGTCTGGATCAGGTGGTAGGTATATATTTATTTATTTGGGGCTGCGTTGGGTCTTCATTGCTGCACACGGGCTTTCTCTAGTTGCAGCGAGTGGGAGCTGCTCTTCGTTGCAGTGCTCAGGCTTCTCATTGCGGTGGCTTCTCTTGTTGTGGAGCACAGGCTCTAGGCCCGTGGGCTTCAGCAGTTGTGGTGTGCAGGCTCAGTAGTTGTGGCTCACGGGCTCTAGAGCACAGGATCAGTAGTTGTGGTGCACGGGCTTAGTTGCTCCGTGGCATGTGGGATCTTCCCGGACCAGGGCTCGAATCCACATCTCCTGCATTGGCAGGCAGATTCTTAACCACTGCGCCACGAGGGAAGCCCGGTATGTATATATTTAACTTTAAACAAAATTCCAAACTTTTCCAAAGTGATTGTACGATTTTATATTCTGACCAGCAGTTTATGAGGTCTAATTGTTCCACATTCTCACCTACACTTCGTATGATCAGATTTTTTAATTGTAGCTCTTCTAATAGATGTGTGGTGGCATCTCGATGTGGTTTTAATTTGCATCTCCTAATGATTAAAGGAGACAAACATATGTTCATGTGCTTATTGACCATCCACAGATCTTCTTTAGAGTGTCTGTTCTAATCTCTTTTCGTTTCTCTTTTTTGTTCTCTTATTGTTGAATTTTGAGAGTTCTTTATATATTCTGAATATAAGTCCTTTGTCAGATCTGTGATTTGCAAAGATTTTCTTCAAGTCTGTGCCTGTGTCTTTTGAAGAGCAGACATGCTTAGTTCTTGTGAAGTTTGATTGATCATTCTATTCTTTTACGGATTGTGCTTTTGGGTCATATGTAAGACATCTTCGCCAAAACCAAGGTCATGAAGGTTTTTCTCTTAATTTTTTTTCTATAGGTTTTATAGTTTTAGGTTTTACATTTAAGTCTATAATCCATTTTAAGTTAACTCTTGTATATGAAGTAAAGTATGGACCAATGTGTTTGTTTTTCTTTCTTTTCAATGTCAAAATCCATTTGTTTTAGCATCATTTGTTCAAAAGCCTAGCCTTTTTCATTGTTGCCTTTCCATACTTGTCAAAATTATTGTCTATATATGTGTAGGTTTATTTCTGGACTCGTGTTCCATTGTTCTGATTCTGTAGCTTTACTACTGATTATTCTGTATTATCTGATTTTGAAATCAGATAATATTAGCCCTCCAACTTTATTCTTGTTTTATAAATCCTAGGTCATTTGCATTCCCATATGAATTTTAGAATTGTCTTGTCAATTTTTTCAAAAATGCTTGCTGGGATTTTAATTGGGATTTTGCCAAGGAGAATTGCCATCTTAATAAGAGTGAGTTTTCTGACTCATGAACATAATATAACTCTCCATTTATTTAGGTTTTCTTTCATTTCTCTCAGCAACGTTTTATAATTTTCATTGTTTAGTTTTGCACATATTTTGTCTGATTTATTTCTAAGTATTTTCTATTTTAATGCTATTGTAAATGGTATTGCTTTTAAAATGTTAATTTCTCTGGTTGCTTTAATATTTTCTCTTTATCACTGTGTTTAAGCAGTTTGATTATGATGTGCCTGGATATAGTTTCCTTCATGTTTATTGAACTCGGGTTTTTTTTTTTTTTTTTGCTTGTTTGTTTATTTTTGTTTTTGTTTTGAGCTTCTTGGGCAGGTAGGTTTTGTAGTTTCTATCAATTTGGAATATTTTCAGTCGTTATTCCTTCAAAGAATATTCTGCCACCTTTTCTTTTTTGTTTTTTTTTTGTAAATTTATTTATTTTATTTTATTTTTGGCTGTGTTGGATCTTCGTTGCTGTGCGCGGGCTTTCTCTAGTTGCAGCGAGCGGGGGCTACTCTTCCTTGCGGTTCCTGGGCTTGTCATTTGGTGGCTTCTCTTGTCGCGGAGCACAAGCTCTAGGCACGGGGACTTCAGTAGTTGTCTGCCACCTTTTCTTTCTCTTCTTCTTTGGGGACTCAAACTATATGTATATTTGGCTATTTGAAGTTTTTTCACAGCTCCTTGATGCTGCGTTAATTTTTTTTCATTTCCTTTTTACTTTCTATGCTTCATTTGGATAGTTTCTATTGCTGTGTCTTTTCTTCTATAACATCCGATCTATTGTTAGTCCTATCCAGTGTATTTTTCATCTCAGACATTGTAATTTTCCTCTCCAGAGGCTCAGCTGGCTCTTTTTAAACCTTCCATGTCTCTACATACTTTTGTAACCTATGGGGTGCAGTTATTATAACTTGTTTGCTAATTCTAATATGTGTGTCTGTTTGGCTTCTGCGTTGATTGAATACTTTCTCTCCTCAGTAGAGGTCATATTTTCCTGCTTCTCTGTCTGGTAATTTGACTGATATTTGATTGCATGCCAGACATTGTGAATGTAGCGTTACCTTGTTATGTGCTGGATACTTTTGTATTATTACAAATATTCTTGAGTGTGGTTATGGGATGCAGTTAAGTTCCTTGGAAATAGTTTTATCCTTTCAGGTCTCTCCTCACTTTTAAGCTTTTTTAGGTGGGACTAGAGCTGTGTTTAGTAAAGGGCTAATGTTCCCCCACTGAAGCAATACACTTCTGAGTATTCCACACCACATCCTGTGCGTTATGGAGTTTTCTAGGCTGGCTGGTGCCAACAGGCACGTTTTCTGATTCTGTAAGAGTGCTGTGTAATGTAGGGTGTTCCCTCTAATCTTTGCAGGTTGTTCTTCCCCTGGACTTGGGTAGTGTCCTCAAACAGGAGCTGAATTGTATTCTGCTGACTGCTTGAAGGGAACTCTGTATAGATCTTTGGGTTTCCTTCTCTGTGCAAATCATTCCTCCCTGGTCCTCAGTCCTGCAAAGTCTAGTCACCCTGTTCTCTCTGGATAGTCAGCTCCAGCTCCTCAAATCTGGAGGTGTGCCGCGCTCCACCTGGCTTGCCCCTCCCCGTGCTAGGACCTGGGAGCTCTCTCAAGGCAATAAGCTGGGGCAATTATAGGGCTCGTCTTGTTTGTTTTCCGCTTCCCAGGGATCACTGTCTACCACCTGAGATCCAGCGTCTTGAAAATTATTGCTTTGTCTAAAATTTTTTTTTTTAACTTAAGGTTGGAAGGTAAATCTGGTCCCTGGACAAAAATGGGAGTCTACTGGGCATCTCTGAGTTAAAATAATAATGAGTTGTGTAGACTCGTGCTTTTCAAATTTTAGTTCACAGCTCAGCATCAAGCTCTAGACGCTTATTAGAAATGCAGCATCTCAGGCCTTACCCCAGACCTGCTGAATGAGAACCTATATTTTATCAAGATGTCAGGTAATTTGTATGGATATTAGAGTTTCAGAAGTACCAGTATAAATTTTTGAATAACCTCTCCCTATTATTTTTTCTTCCAAATTTTAGTCTTTTGAGAGGAAACCTTCAGGGCGACTCCAGATGGGCCAGTATCAGTGAGGAAATAGCTGAGAAAGGGACTCAGGAGATACTGTCCCAAACTTTGATGTTCATGGTCATATTAACATGGGTCCCATTCAATGTCTGAGGGTGGCAACCTTGACCACAGCAAGGGGTGCTCCTTCCACACAGGGGTCAAGTGGTCTTGACCATAAGTGCAGTCACGTGGTCTGGGCTTGCTCTTGCAGGGATGATGCAATAGGAAAATTTGGGATTTTGAAACTGGAAAGAGTCATGGAAGGTGCCTTAAATCCTTCTGGGAGCAAGGCAGTACATCAATTAAAAGAAAGGTCACCAAATACCCGCTTCTTGGTGGGGTAAGAGCTAAAAACTTGATCTCAGAAGACTTAGGTTTGATTCCCTTTTCCTCCATCCAATGGTGGAGTGTTGGGAAAGTTGCTGAATCTTTGTCTTAGTGTCCTCATCTGTAAATGTGTGCCTGGTCATTTCTGGACACTTAAAACCATATATTTGTTTAATTCAATTCATGTACGCCATTGTTTATAAAAGTCAAATACTGTTACTAGAACTTGCATTACAAAGAGCTTCCAATGAGATACATGCATGTGGTAGTGCTTGCCTCGGGGTCAAAATTTGGTAAATTCCTCCCCCGCTTCCTTCCTCCCCCTTCTTCCCTCCCTCCTTCATCCCTTTCTTTTTCTTCCTTTCTTCTTCTTCCTAACTCTCTCTCCCATTCTCTCTTCCATTTTCCCCAATCCCAGGCTTTTCTCAGGAAAGGATATGGGAGTCCAGGCACCAGATAATCCCCCAGGGGCATAGTAATGTAGACAAATAAGTCATGCATCATGCTTTCCCCTATATTTATAACCAGGTGAAATGAAATGTATATCAAAATCAACCTTGAAGGGGAAAGAAATCCACCTAGCATACAGTGGGAGGGAAGGATCTAGAAGATGATGGGGCAGTTGGTGGACCCAATGGTGAGTGTGGGCTTTGGCTGATGACGGATTCAGAAGATGTATCACCCTTGGATTCCACCTACCTGGAGTGATCCCAAAAGTCTGAGACAAGTAGTCTTTCTATAATTTTGCTACTTAGTTCAGATTTGAATAACATAGCTGGGTAGGGTGAAGCCTTATACCATGGCCTTTGTCAATGTGGCTTGGACTTCTCCACTCATCAGGAAGTCCCTGAAGGGGTCTCTGACATTCTTCCCTCATTCTTGGTGGCCTTTTAATGAGGGAAATGACAAGCTTGACTAATTATCCCCAATTTGGGGAAGGACTATGTTCTCAAACTTATGCCCTCTCAGAACCCGCCAGTGAGTAGCATTTCCTCTTTGCCTTAAAACCTGCTTCACTAAGTGAATTCCCGCAGGTCTGGTTTGAGGTCTTTGAAGTGAGACTAATCTTCCTGAGAATGGGAACACTGTCTGTGCTCCTCCTCTGTGTCCCCAGCAACAAGCACAGTGCCTGTGTCGGTCATTGACCACTGAGTATTTTTACAGCCAAATCCGTTGCCAAGTGAAGCCTGTTCTGGGTGTTTAAGTCTTTCGTGGTGATGCTCTGCATATTGGCTCCAGGGAAGATTTCAGTGAAAGGAGGAAAGCCAGAGGTTCTAGAGCTCCCACTGTGTGCCAAGCATCGCGGTAGAAGCAACACACAGGTTATCCCATATATTCTTTATCATTAATCTAAGACAAAGGAATTATTATTCCCATCTGTTACTGATGAGGAAATGGAGGCTCAGAGTGGTTAAGACACTTTCCCAATGCCACCCAGCAGAATTGAGATTTGGACTCAAACTTCTCCCAATACTTTAAACTCTCTCCGTAAATATCTGAATGATATACCAAGATCATTGACCTAAAAAACGGATAGTTAATATGCATTAAGCACCTACTGTGTGGCAGTCACTGGGGACCTGAAGAACAATGAGTGGTTGGGAAAAAAGCTGCAAGGGAGACGGGAGGAATGGGGGAAGGAATGATGATGAGAGAGAGAGGGCAGAACTGGCTCTGACGGGCATTATCCACTGGGCTGAGGAACACGGGCTTTATCTTGTGGGTGCTGGGGAAAACAGAAGGGCTTTATTCAAATGAAGAACATGATTAGACTTATATTCAGAGAGGGCATCCAACAGCAATGTGGAGGGTAGAGGGCAGAGGAGCAGGGGGCAGGGGGCCAGGCAGGAGGTAGGAACAGCAGTTATATAACCAGTGAGAAACAGAGAATAAAGATGATGGTGATGAGATGGCTTCAGGACTGAGCACTTAAGTGCTAGGTACTGTGCTAAATGTATTCCGTGTGCTCACTCATTCAATAGTCACAACAACTTTACGAAGTGAATATTACTACTCTCATCACTTTCCAGATGAGGAAACGGAGGCACAGAGAGGTTAAATACCAACTGTTCCTATCATAACGGAACAAGCCTTGAAGAGATGTGCCCCCTTGCTCTGAATCTTACAGTTTTCAGTCAGTGGATGGCAAAACTGGGACTTGAATTTATGTCTCCTGGATCCAAAGCTGACACTCTTAAGCCATTTTTCCTCCACCATATTTGTTTTCTCACTTACCCATTCACATTGGATCATAAACCCTAAGGGAAGGAAGAAATCTTTGTGATCATAAAGGTGACCTTCCTGCCTCTCCACACCCTCGTCCAGATGCTCAGATCCCTCCTGTGTCATCTGCTTAAACATCTCCAGTGACAAGGGCTTGCGTCCTGCCCAGATATCCTGGACACTAGCATTATAAGAATTGTATACATTTTTGTTGAGCCCTGGTGAACGTGGCTTTCTCTGAGCCTCTGCTGGCCCTACCTCCCCCAAATAGCACCTGAGGGTATAAACTGTGGCTACTGGGATAATCTGGAACAAAGTCCACCAGGAATTTCAAGGAGTGTTCTTTGCACAGGGATCATCACAAGATGGCCGGGCCCGTGCTAATTGGCTGCATTTGAACTATAACATTCAAACCCGGCAAGACAATTAAAACTGAAAATGGTCAGCAGGGATTGAAAGGATTCAAAGGATAATTGCTTCATAGCAAGCTACATTGCTCCAAGTAGCAGGAAGGATTGACGGAACTGGAATTAATTATATTGGAATACGTGTTTATTTTTATAGAGCCTTTTAAAATCATTTGGATGTGGCCAAGTTGTGCCTTTCTCCAATACTCTCGGCTTTGGTTAACTGCCGCGGATTTATCTGCCAAGTGCAATTACTGTCTTTCTTGGAAACTACACAGGCACGAAAACATGCTCACCATTTATCAGTGGGATCAATCCTTTTATTGCCTTTGTAATAATGATGCCTAAATCTGTATAGTGCTTGCAACATTTACAAAATGCTTTACATATGTTATCTCGGTTTCTCTTCACAACAACCCAATGAAATGGTTAACGGCTGGAGTTCCCATTTGGAGAACGAACGCAGAGCACAGTGAGCTGTACAGCAGATTAATGGGAGAGCTCTGACTGGAGTCTACAGTGCCTACCTCTTAACTGGTGTGTTTGTTCTATCGGTCTAGAAAAAAAAGCATCTTGTTTGCTAGGTGGGCAAGGCTGAATACTGCTGTCAAGAATGGGAAAAGTCATTGCTCGGGTTCAAGCAAAAGTTGCAACTTACTAATGAATTAGCTGTTTGAACTGTAAAAAGTGAAAAAGATCTTTGATCTGAAAGGAGAGGTTCTTTTGGAAATGAAGTTGCTGTAATAGGTCTTAAGGAATGAACCTTGGTTTAGAGTCAGTAGCCTTGAGTTTACGTTCTGCTTCTTCCCTCTCATGGTTCTGTATCTTGTCATGTGACTATTCCTCTGGATATCTTACTTTCTCCCTTCTGTGCAATGGGTCTAACAATGACCTTCACTGGTGTTATAGTTATGGTCAAATGAACATTGTATGTGCTGGAGCCAGACAAATATGGGATGCTTTCGTTGATGGCATTTTTCTGTCTGATATCCCTTGGTTAATTGACTGTGACATAATAACCAAAAAAACTGGCCACCTTCGCAACTGGTTTCTCAAAAGACTTCACGTTCTACATTTTAAGGTGCGCTTTCAGGTATATGTTTTCCAATTGTAATAAAATGGGTTATTAGGATTTTGAAATTTAGGAGGGAAAGTCTTTCCTGGATAAACACAAGGTGAACCAACCACCTTCAACCAAACAGCTCTTAAAAGATGTGCCGTTTAGTTCTGATATGTACACAATTTCCAGCTTTTGGTGACAACCCTGCTCAGGTGGGCCTATCCTAATATTCGTTCTGGGGCTGAAGTTTTCCAAGAGTCCTGAATGGAAAGCCACAGGAAATAGAAAGGGCACTCCCAGATTTCGCAGTCCCAGTAAAAGACTGTTTTGGGGGAATGTACTGTGGATTAACCTGTAACAGATAGAAAATATTGTTCTAGGCATTGCACAGAACGCAAAATGAATAGGAGTTAACTAGTCATCCAGTAAGAGCTTAGAATCTAGCTGGAGAAAGAAGATGGTTGCACATAAAATACTTATAATATTTACCTCTTATGGAGTTCTTGCCTTGTCCCAGGAACCAGGCTGGGCCTGCTATAAGTACTATCTCTTTTCTTTTTTAAAATTAAGAAGTAAATATTTACTAATATAATATAGTTAGTAAATGAGCAAGTTGGCTTGGATTAGTTTGTGACAGAAGAAGATTTGCCTGAGGTCACATAGCAAATTAATTCTTGCCACCATTAAATGCCAAACAGACAATTTGGACCCACGGTACTCTCTCTTTTCATCCTACAAGATGAGTACTCTTGCTTTTATCCCCATTTTGTAGCCTAGGAAACTGAGGCTCAGAGAGTTTTAGAGCCTTTCCAAAGACAACTCAATCCATCTGTCTCCTCAGACCCTGCTCCTACCCCCCAGCTAGTCTTGTTGCTAAACTCAGGTGAGTCGGTGCTCCCAGCCAGCCCTGAATCTGGGTTCATGGTTCAAAATACCACCAACGAAAGTACAAATGAATAGGTTGTTTGCAAAAGAATTTACCTTAAGGAAAGGCAATGAGGTGACAAGGGATGAAAGATGGTGATTTCTGGGGTCCAGCTGGCCTGGGTTTGGATCCTGGACCCATTACTTACAACCAGGAAATTGTTGTGCTGCCCTCCTTAGAGCTCAGCGTCCACATCTCTGTAAGGAGGGAAAATGATCTTATGTTAAACAAGATAACCTCTGGAAATCATTCAGCATGGACATTGGCCAATACATGGCTTCTTCATCTTGCCTCCCATTTAATAGCTACTCAGCAGCCTAATCTGGCTTCCAGTTGTACTTGCCTTCCTGAGTGTGTGTGTGTGTGTGTGTGTGTGTGTGTGTGTGTGTGTGTGTAGTTCTATGCAATTGTATCACATATATAGATTCGATTAATCAGTCACCACAACAGTCAAGATACAGAACAGCCCCGTCACCACAAGCCTCCCTTGTGCTACCCATAGCTAGTCTGCGCTTTTCATTTTGAAGCATCTTGAAGATATGGACCGCTACACCCATTTTCTGTTTCTCTGGAGGACTTCAAAAGAGTGACTTTAAGTCCACAGAGTTTTAATGTGTATACAACACACAAAACAGAATGAACACAAACTCTGGACTCCAGCACCCCTGAGTATGAGGTGGGGCACAGCCCCTCACAGTCGTACAACCTTGAGTCACCTCTCCAATCTCTATTGATAAAAGCAGGGATGACACCCTTGCGATGACGAGCAGCCTTGTGGTACAGTGGCCAACAAATGCCTAGTGAGTGGCAGTTACTATAATCGAGGTTTTCTCCTTTGGCACCAACCTCATTACCCTCATTTTCTTCCGCACGAATAGAAATCACGGCTGTCCTGGCCCCCTCTTGCCATCCCAGCTGACAGAGTATCTTATTTGGGAGGCTTTCTTTCATTTTTGTTTTCCTCCTCCACTTTGCTCCCTGGCGGGAGCGACAACTGGCAGAGGCCTTCTAAACTCATTAGCTGGGTTCTCCCCTTTGTGTTTCAAACGTTCCCATTTCATCTGCAGTTTGCCAGAGAAGCTGTTGGCCTTTGCTCTCTGGCTGGGTAAATCTTCCCCTTGCCAGTGCCGACGTGCAGGGTGCCCTTTTAAGAAGAACACCACGGCACCGGTTCCTGATCTAAGCAGGGAGGGCTGAGCTGGGGAGAGCTGAGAGCATCCTTCCCCGGGGGTGGGGTGGGGGGGGAGCAGCTATTCCGGGAAACAAACACTCCAGGCATCTCATTAGCATAATCTCAGTAATTAATGGCTTGATTGATGGTCCACAGTTCCCCACAGTTTTCTATAAATGATAATGTATTAAAACGAGATGGAGGAAAGAAAACATGACACGACATATATTATTTACGTGTTTGCAGAGAGGCTGACACACAAACACACACGATTTATCAACAGTCATTTTTTTTGCATGGTGTTCTGAGCCCCGAGCCTCCAAGATGTGGAATTAATTTCATAGCAGGTGATTCTAGACTATTTCGCACCGGCCATCTGTCGCTTCATCTACCTTTCTGCTGTTACAATAATTAATCATTTCAGAGGCTGGCTTGGCCTCGGAAAGTCCATTCTGGCTGAGAGCTCTGCAAGAGTGGATAGCATTGGAGTATGTGTTTTGAAGCGGTTTGTTCCTATGAAGCAGGTGTGTTCAACTATTTTTCTTATTCACTTTTATCTGCCCACACCAGTGGCTCAACAGCTGGGGAGTGCTTCAAAGAGTATTAGATTGTTGTTAATAAAACTGTTCATAGTCTTCCTTTAGAGTAGAAGAAACCAAGATCAGAGAGGTTGCTTGGATTGTCCAGGGTCACACAGCTAGTTGGAGAGAGCTGCGACCAGAACCCAGGCCTCTCAGCTTTTCTTACCTTGGTCCTTCTGGTCCTTGGTCTCAAGCAGTTCTGCCATAGAAGGAAGTGAATCTCACCAGAAATAAGAAGATAGCCCTAGGAACCCTAGAGGGAGCTCAGCATGGGACACTGGGGACACACTCAAATTAAATGATGCAAGTCAGTGATTTAATTCTTCCAGAAATCACAATATAGCCATGCTATAAGGTAGAATTAATATTAAAGGAAATGGAGTCTGCGAAGAAACGTGAGTCGTGGTCTACCACGCTTGATGTAACAGCGGGAGAGAGAAAATACAAGTTGCGTTAAGTGCTCCAATAAAAATAAATGAGGGGCAGAGACAGAGGAGGACCAGTGACATATTTCCCTGTGTGCATGGGGACCCTTAGATGGGATGGGCGTCGCAGGCCCCTTAGAGGAAAGCAAGTCTGGAATTGGACCCTGACGGATGGGAGCTGAGCACGTGACAAGCAGGAGGGAGAGAGTCCCGGGCACTGGGGACGGCATCACTATGATGATGCTGGGCTGGGAAAGCAGATCAGCACAGCAGAAATAGAGTCAGGAATGGGAGACAGGTTACAAAGGGGTTGGGAGAGATCAGCGAGAGAGAGATTGTTCACGGCCTTCCCTACGGACTGTTTTATTATCCCCATTTCACAGATGAGGAAACTGAGGTGCAGAGAAACAGTATAACTTGAAGAAAGCCACACAGTGGTAAGCAAAGGTAGCTGGACTTCTAACCCAGTTCTCTCTGCCTCCAGAGTCCAGGCTCTAAGCCAGAGGTTGGAAAACTGTGTCCTACAGGCCAGGTCCAGCATCCTGTCTGTTTTCTGTAGTTAGAGCTTCACTGGAACATAGCCATATCCATTCATTTCTGTATTGTCAATGGCCACTTTCCACCACCACAGCACAACTGAGTAGCTGGGACAGACAACGTATGGCCTTGCAGCAGCTACAATATTCAATACCTAGTTCTTTAGAGAGAAAGTTTGCTGACCCTTGCACTAGCCTGTAGCTTCAAGGGGGAGCGATCATGTCTACCTGGACCCTGGGGTGTTTCCCCAAAGCCACCCAGTGACTGGTATTAGCCAGGATCCAATAAGCATCTGCTGAATAAACGTAGAATGGGAGGTGGGTCCATGGAACCCACAAAGGGCCAGAGATTGGGTGAACAGGTTTAGGAACACTGGGAAGTGGGCTTGGACTCTGCTTGGATGAAGCAGGTGGACCGGCTGGGCCAGAGGGAGGAACAGGATATTGGAAACATCAGGTTGGAGAGACCCCCTGTGTGTTGATGGAGAAGAGCCTTGAATGCCACCGTCATTAAGCTCTGAGACCTTTAAGTGGCCGAGTTAGCAGTCACAGAGGCTCTGGAAGAGAACTGCTTTGCCAAGATGGAGACTGTAATTGGTTATTGATGTCCTATTTGTATGTTAATGTTGCTCAGTAAAGTAACTAAACCATAATTCAGACTCAACCTTCCTCTAAAACAAAAGCCTGCTGAAAGGTCAATGGATTTCGTATAATAAATTATTAAATAATGGGAAACACAGGAAGTGAAGTTTCTGAGCTATAATCTTTTCAGGTTTTATTCACTATCATTTATTAAAAGCACTGACAATGTTTACATTTTGTTTCGCCAGTTTCCTGCCAGCTTCAGAAATTTTGGGGGTCGTAGTCAGTGTCGAGTGGGAAAATATGTTGTTTGACAGACTTCATCTGTTTGGAAATCAAGACAGTGTTACCTGCGTGATCCGACTTCTCATCTCCTCGTGTCAATGTTAAGTCAAATAGTATGGCAACACATTGGCGGACTTTATGCTGTATGGAAACAAGGATGAAATACACTATAACGCCAGTTAGATTTACTTGGTAATCACAAACACATACCAGGATCCTTTGTGGATAAAATTCCTACTCCTGTCCTGAAAATGCTGCCGGAGAAGACCTTACTTGTAAGGAACAGGTGTGACAAAGTGATGCCTATGAACTTGGGCTCTGGGGTCTGGGTTTGAATTCCTGCTTTACTTCTTAGTGGACTTTGGACTTAGCTGTTCTGTGCCTCATTTTACTCAACTAGAAAATAGGGGCATAAGCAATACTTGCTGCCTAGAACTGTGATCACTAAGAAATTGTACATAAAATGCCCCATACAGTCTCTGGAACATAGAATGTGAAGCATTATTATAACTCTGTAAGGTTTAAAATGCTCAAGGGCAATGAACCACAATGAGGCCAAATGAATTGGTAAATTGGTCAGTTTTAAATTTCTCTTCAGACATCAATCAAGTCTTCGACAGTTTACCTAGCCTTATATTGTGTGTTCAGAAAGATGCTAAAAGAATATGAGATGAGATCAGGCTGGATGTCAAAGAATTGACAATTTTTGGTGAGGGATCAACTCAAAGACAAGCCTGGGCACTACTGAATAGAAATCATCTGTTCGTTTATTGGGCACCCGTTATGTATCAAGGACCAGGTTGAGTACTGGTGACAGAAATGAATCAGAAGAACATTTCTCACAATCTAGTGGGGTCTGTAGACAAGAATTTCAGTAAGGGCTGGTACAGTCAATGTTAGAAATGTTTCCCCAAGAAAAGAATTAAGATCCACGCTTTGCATTTTAGTCCTGGTTCTACTAATGAGAGGACTTCAGCAAATTTCTGGGCTTAATTTCCTCATTTTATATTTGAGCCTGAGACGTAAAAGATGTTTTCCATACCCAAGGATTCAATTCCTAAGAATGCGTAGTACTTACATAGAATCATTGTTTAACAATCAAATGATTGATGATCAACTTCCCTAAAAAATGTACTTAAATGGTGAAAGTTGTATAGACGTGTTATAATCACACACATTGCAGCATCTTGACATCACAACTCTCTTTTTGAATTTTTCTGCCTGTCTTCTTTTTTTTTCCCTGTTACATTTTCAAGTGTAGTTTTAACTGTCATTGCAATCAAATTTCACACATAATGATTTTTTTTAGGACCACAGGTATCCAGAATCAGATATTAATCATAGCACTCAATTCAGAACATACTCTCATCATTGTTTCATTCCTATAAGATTTTGCATCCTTGTGTTTCCCTTTATGAATTCAGTACTATGTAAGCATTTTGATTTTGCTGCTTAGTCTTAATAAATATTATTAGGATCATCGATTAGATGATAGCTGTTGAATGTATGAGTTGTCTGGCTTTAAGTCTTTCAAACGCTTTACACACTGACTCATTCCCAACTATGTTAAGTTTTCCCAGAGGTAAAGGAACTGCAGGTGCTGGCAGAATCCAAGGAAGCAGTCTCAGATGTCACTGAGGACTTCTCTTGGCCTTGGCCATGAAAAGACTGTGTTAGAGAAGTGATGCTCTGATAATCATGTTGGCTGACTCCACTGACCTCTTAACCACTTTTGATGCTATCTCTGTGTATTTGGTTGCAGAGATGATATTGCAGCCATCGTGTTAGAATTAGCAGTTTTTAAAAATTAATAGGCCATTCTCAAGAGCAGTTTTAGGTCTACCGAACTCTGCAGAAAGTAGAGTTCCTTATATCTCCCAACTCCCACTCTCTATTTTATTATTAACTTCTTGCATTAGTATGGTATATTTGTTACAATTGATGAACTGATATTGATACATTATTATTAACTGAAATTCACAGTTTACATTAGGATTCACTCTTTGCCTTGTACATTCCATGGTTTTGACAAACAAATGACATGTATCCACTATTAAAGTATCAAACAGAATAATTTCACTGCCCGAAAAGTCCTGTGTGGTCCACCTCATCATCCCTTCCTTCCTCCCCTTGCGTCCCGGGCAATACCACTGATCTTTTAGTTCTCCACAATTTTGCCTTTTCCAGTATATCATATAGTTGGAATAACACAGTATTTTGAGGTTCATCTATGTCTTTTCATGGTTTGATAGCTCAATTATTTTTATCGCTGAATAATATCCCATTGTCTGGATGTACCTCAGAGTACTTACCCACTCAACTATTGAAGGACATCTTCGTTGCTTCCATGCTTTGGTAATTATGAAAAAAGCTTATAAATATTTGCATGCAGGCTTTTCTGAGCATTAGGTTTCAACTCATTTGGGTAGATAACAAGGAACACAACTGTTGGACTGTGTGTTAGAGTTTTTGCTTTTATATTTGTTAAGTCTAGATACACTTTATTTTTAAGAGTTCTCTACAAACTTATGCAAGAAAATTGCACCTGAAACATTTCAATGGGGGCAGAATGGGAGGTGCCTAGGAGTGAAGGTATCAATTCCTACTTCCTCAAAACAGTAAATAAAGTGAACACCTTGGCATGTATACTCCACAGCACTTTCCAGATCTAAATGTTTCAGTACACACTGTTTTGAACTAGGTCACATCAGTAAACTTTGCCCATTCTGCCCTGCTACAAGTTATAAAACTTTCTCTGCAGGTAACAAACACCATTTATTACCGTATATGAAAAATAAATAAAAATTTATATAAAATAAATATTCAAATAATTTTCATAGAAGTTAAATGAGTGTGACACACGTCTCATTTGTTTTTTGATTAGTTTTAGAGAGAAGTCAGTATGATGGGCACCAACATTTTCGTCACGTGGCTTCAACAATTATTGACATTTTGCCAGCATTGTTTTATCTGTCCCTTCATTTTTTTGCTTCATTATTTTAGAGCAAATTCTACACATTGTATTTACATTATTTGCAATGGCTGCCTAACATTGTACGTTACCTAGAGTGGATCGTGCTCCTCCACTTTTTCCCATTATTGGGTAATAAATAACTCCACAATGGATATCTTTGAGTCTAGTACTTGCTGATGTTTGATGAAGGCTAATATATGAAACCTCTCTCTTCCTCTCACAAGATCCAATACAGTGAGAGAGAGATGCTAGGGTTGGATGGACAGCGAATAAGACCTCAGCCATACGGATTTCCTAATACATTTTTCCCTGAATTAAACTTCACATCTCTTCTTGTTCAACGTAGAACAAAACAAACCTCCTGGAAGGCAGCCTGGAGAAAGGGAGTCTGATGTGTGAGAAGGCTCTGGTTGGACCCACTCTCTCAAATGCACCCGTCAGAAGAGTCTTCCTCTCCCATTTGGAACCGCACGAGAGACGAGAGGATTCTGACTCTTCTAGGGTGCAGAATTTTCCCTCCATAAAAATCGCCCAGAAGACTGGGGGATAAATAGACCCCTTACAAGTAGCTTGGATTAATCCCATGGAGGATTCCTGAGTCAAAGAGTGAATGCAGTTTTCTAGCATAGCGGCCAAATTGCTTTCCCAAAGAGCTGTGCCTTTGTATACTCCTACCAACCATGAATGAACCTGCCCAAATTTTAAATTGGCCAAATTGCATAAATACCTGGGCAAGTGTACTTAGCATAATTCTATTTCAGTAATAAGACCGCTGAGCAGAAATTGTTGACTTTTCCCTGGTAGAACTGGCCAAAACCCAACCAATCAAATTGGGTGTTAGCATTGTTATGTAGAGCGTTTGGGGTTGCCTGAACTGAATCAGGTACCAGTTGGAAAGCATGCAATGACTGACTTTGTTTAAATCTAACTGAAATTTATCTGTAAGAACAGTACTGAAAAGTGACATTTGTCTTAACGAGTTTCCCATTCATTTCCGGAGCGGGAGTTCATCAGTCACGCAGCTCAAGTGCCCGATACATGCAGATGAATATTTATTATAGAAGATGGAGTGTCCTTACGGCAACATAATACACTTCATTCACTTAAAAGGGAATTCAAACAGATCCATGATGGACTGCTTGAGCAACTGGAGGGGACTTTCACCTCCCTTCAGGAGAAATCGGTGGAGAATCCGCCGTTTGGTGAAGAGAGACTCCACTTGTTTAGTATCCATATGTAAATTGGTTTTAAAACATTATGAATGGTTAAATTTAGTTAAATACATTTTATTTGGAAAATAGTTGCTATCTCAAAAATAATTCATGAAGAGTGGATGGAAAATCCAGTAATATGCCTGCATTCAGCCAATGGCTCTGAAGCGTATTGGTTGTTTGAATGCCACCCACCGTTTGATTCTGTTTAAGTTCATAGGTGAAGATGCAGATTTGGCCTGATTCACAGAGTTTCTATGCACCAGAAAAGGATCTTAAAATAAAGCATCCATTTCCAACATTGATCTGACACTTGAGGTTAAGTGCTTCGTTCTTAGGAAACGCAAGATCAAAGACAATGAAATGACAGAAAACAATATACTCAGAGGATCCTTTTTTCTTTTTAATTTAGAAGCCACTCCTCTTCTCAGGAGAGCTGAGCAGAAAAATGACTGAAAAATAGCTTCCTTGTGCCCATTAAGCTGTCTTTTTTTTTCTTTTGGTGACCAGTGGGGATCTTGTTCATTAAGATTGTACGGATGCCTTCTCCTTTCCTCCCACTGTTTATTTACACATAAAAAATAGAGGATTCCAAAGATTCAAACATCACGCTTGGGCTTCCCTGGTGGCGCAGTGGTTGAGAGTCCTCCTGCCGATGCAGGGGACGTGGGTTCGTGCCCCTGTCCGGGAAGATCGCACATGCCGCGGGGCGGCTGGGCCCGTGAGCCATGGCCGCTGAGCCTGCACGTCTGGAGCCTGTGCTCTGCAACGGGAGAGGCCACAACAGTGAGAGGTCCGCGTACCGCAAAAACAAAAACAAAAACAGAAACAAAAACATCACGCTTGCTAAGGCTGCCGAAAAGCTCCATGCAAACAGCCATCTCTGTTTGCAGAGCCAGGAGGAGTTTCCTAAACTCTACAACAGTGTATTCAAGAGGGTATGTTTGTGGAGGTGTGGACAAGGCTGGATATCTGAGGAAAACCAGTGTTACAACAAACCTTCCTTGTCTTGTTTTAACAAAAAAGAACCACCCTACCCTCCCAGACTCTGGACACAAGCCTTTCCCATTATGTGCTGGAATGGAAGTTACAGGAGTCAGAGTGACTATGGGAAGACTGAAACCAAAAATACGGCCATTGAGGAAGATTAAACTCAACTTGACCTCCAAAGCTGATGTATAAATGATGATTAGAAAGAGGATATGCATATCTAAATTTCATTCTATCTCTACTACAGTCTAACATTACTCAAATTGCTGTTTGATAATCCGTCAAAGTGAAAATGTGTCCACTTATTTCTGGCTATAAAAGCAATCATTGATTCAGTCTCTCAACGTGGGTATCACCAACTTATCATGAGCAGGTGGTCAGACTATTGAATTGGAGTTGGACCCAGATCACCTCTGTCTTTCCTTTCTCTCTTGATTTCTCCTCCTCTCTTCCTGTCTCCTCAGTAAGTATTTATTGTGCTCCTGCTGTGTGTTTAACAAGGTCTCCTTTTTGGCTGTACCCCTTGCTTACTGGTGATCTTGGCCAAGTCACTTGATGTTTTGGAGGCTTGATTTTTCCTCTGTAAAAGGGGGATACAATCTGCCTTGCTTGACTCAGAGAGTTGTTGAGAAGCACAAAGTGCTGTAGAAACATGAAGATCCAGGACCCCGTTGAGCTATAGTATTCATGTGTGTATTCACAGAGCACTCACTGGATACCAAGCAATGGGTTGGGTTCAAGGGATGTGAAAATGAATAAAACATACTCCCTGTGATTCACATTTTTTCAGTCCAATGGGGGAGCTAGAGGTATAGTGTAGTAAAAGGGAGTTGGAAAGAACATCCCATATGGACAAAACTTCATATGTCGTTATAGAGGTTGGGATGGTGAGTGGCAACTATAGGGTTATCTTTTGCCTTGTGAGCCTTGTTGCATTTGTTTGTCTAGATTCCACCCCTCCTGCCCTTTCTAGAACCTGAGATTCTGTATTCCTCATGATTTGGGCCAGCCCGGGGCCTGCCTAAATAATCCTGATGGACGCTGTTGCTGTTATGGTTTCATCCTGTAGCTGCTGGTGAGGGATAGAGAGAAGATGACAAATAGTGTGGGCATGAGGATGACTTGGGAGGATGCTGCTTCTACTTCCATCTGTCCCATTTGCTGGTGATTTGGTGCACTTCATATGAACCACGTGACCTGGTGGGCTATGTGCCGATCATGGACTTACCTGGTCCCTGGGGAAGAGAGGCATCTTCCACATCTTCTCAGATTTCACAGCTGGTGTTCTCCTTGGCCCCAGGACACAGGTCCTTGTCGTATAACAAGCATGAGAGGAGTCAAATGGACTGGCTTTGAATCATACCTTTGACACTCCCTACCTATACATTCCAGAGCAAGTTACTTCAACTCTTTAAATGTTGATTCCCTTATTTGGAAAAGAGGAGTGATAACAGCAATCTCATGGGGTTGCTGGTGGACAATAGACTTGAAGGCCTCTGCACATAGTAATGTTGCAGGGATTACTTGCCTTCTGGATTTTGGCAGAATTAGCAGGGAAGAGGAAGAAAAATGGCCACATCTCCATGGGTACCACTTTCTTCTTTCAAAGGGAGAAATGCCTTCTGCCACAAATGAAATTTTCTTGCAGGTGCTTCTGGGCAGTCTTCCCAGCGAGTGTTTCCATGCTGTACTTCCCAGATTGTGTGGGCTATAAGGCTCTCTTTCCAGCCAGGCTATGCTGCAGTAACAAATAACCCTTGTGTATTAGTGGTTTATAACAGCACAGGTTTATTTCTTACTTATTTACTTGTCCACTGGGGGTTGGTAGGGGATTCTCATATTGTCATTCAGGGACCCAGCTCCTTGGATTCAGTTCTATGAATTTCAAGGTAGGAAAAGGGAATGTGGTAAATCTTGTACTGGCTCCTAAAGCTATTTCCAGAAGTGACACAGGTTACTCTTGCTCACATTTCCCTGGACGGAGACGCGAAGGGCAACCCCACCATGTATCTTGAATGGGTGGAGAACTAGAGATATTTGGTGAACAGCACTGATTCCCAGAGCCTCCAACAGCTATTTCCCTTTCTTCCTTGCTAACAGAACCCTGTTTTTATTAGGGTGGCAGTGTTCCAAGCCACAGGGAAAAGTCACCATTGCTTTAATGTAATCATAGCAATTCCATTTCTCTTTTCCTGTTGTTGGTCTAGACTAGAGGTGAATGCGTGACCCAGCTCTGACCAGTACCCTGCTTGTGGACTTCTGGGGAAAAAAATCTCTCTCCTTGATAAAAGGAAAAAAATGGCAGAAGGAAAGCTTCTTTTGTGCCTTCTCTCTCTTTATTTCTTTTTCCTATTTGGGATACTGTCATGTGAGATTGATACATGGAGTGGTGGCAGCCATTCTGTAACCACGAGGGAAAGCCCAAGAAAACTGCAAAGGTGCTGACCTAGTGTAGTTATGTTACTCTGCTGCTAAACTAAACCCAGAATGACTTACCTCCAGTCTTTCTGTTGTGTAAGATGATGAAACCTTTATAATAGTTAAGCCTCTCTATGTCAAGATTCTGGACCTATAGCCAGTCCAGCTGAATCTCATTCTAACTAGTAGGCTATGTCAGTGTTTCCTAACCTTGCCTAATCATAAGAGGCATTTATTAAAAAGAGACTCCCAGGCGCCTCCCTAGGAGATTCCTAGTAAGTAGGTTGAGGGTGGAGCCCAGGAACCAGTATTTTTAACAAGTGCCTAAGGTAATTCCTATGATTAAACAAGTTTGAAAAACATAGAGCCAGACAAAATCTAAAGTCTACCCCCTCCAACCTTTTAAATCAGGGGAGATGACTGTTTGTATACACGTGTATGATTTGTTTATTTTTAAAGTCCAACAGCAGCCGTGTTTTAGAGCTTCCAGGGAGCTGGGTTGGAGAGAACACCTGCTGACGTCCAGGTGAGAGGAGATGAGGTCAGGAGAGCCAGGGAATGAAGAGAAATCTCACACATCAGTTGGACTTGGTGACTAACTAGGTCTGGGAAGTAAGGGAAGAAGCTGAGATAATCCCCAGGTCTCTGAGTTGGGTGACTGGGCAGAGTGGTGCCCTTACCAAGACAGTAAATGCAGGTGAAGGGGTAGGTTTGGGGAAGAAGATTAAGAAGCTGGTTTGGGATGGGCCTAGTTTGAGGTACCAGTGGGCTGAGCTGTGCAACTCAGTCTGCCACTGGTCCTTTCCTGGGCAGGACCTGAGTGATGGTGGTGGTAGTGCTAAGAGGATGTGAATAGTTTGGGCAATAAGTGTGTCATCCATTCAAACTTCCTGGTTCCAGCCTGACTACTGGGTCTAATGTCCCTTTTTAGCCTAAAATATATACACTATTTGGCCATAAAATGCCATTTGCACCAATGTGGGTAGATCTTGAGGGCCCTTATGCCAGGTGAAATAAGTCAGAAAAAGAAGGACAAGTATTGTATGTTCTCACTTATATGAGGAATTTTTTAAAAAGTCAAACTCATAGAAACAGAAAGTGGAATGATGGCTGCTAGGGGTTGGGGGTGGAGGGAATGGGGAGATGTTGGTCAAAGGATACAAACTTCCAGTTAGAAGATGAAAAAGTTCTGGGAATCTAATGCACAGCATGGTAAATATAATTAGCAATACTTGAAAACAAAAACACTCATTCAAAAAGATATACGCACCTCTATGTCATAGCAGCATTATTTATGATAGCCAAGATATGGAAGCAACCTGAGCATCCATCAACAGAGGAATGGATAAAGAAGATGTGGTATATATATATATATATATATATACAATGGAATATTACTCAGCCGTAAAAAAGAATGAAATTTTGCCATTTGCAACAACATGAGTGGACTTGGAAGATATTATGCTTAGTGAAATAAGTCAGACAGAGAAAGACAAATACTGTATGTTATCACTTATAAGTGGAATCTAAAAAATAAAACGAATGAATATAACAAAACAGAAACAGACTCACAGATATAGAGAACAAGCTAGTGGTTACCAGTGGAGAGAGGGATGGGGGAGGGGCAAGATAGAGGTAGGAGATTAAGAGATACAAACTATTATGTATAAAATAAGATATGAGGATATATTGTACAGCACAAGGAATATCAGCCAATATTTTATAATTACTTTAAATGGAGTATAATCTATAACAATATTGAATCAATATACACCTGAAACTAATATAATAAATAAACTACACTTTAATTTAAAAAAAAATGTTGTCCTTCGAGACACAAATATTGAGAAAAAAAAAACTTGAAAGTCCTTAAGAGAGTAGATCTCCAATGTTATCACCAGAAAAAAGAAAAAAAAAATGGTAATGTGAGAGGATGGAGCCTTTGACGAACATTATTTTGGTCATCATTGTGTAATACATACCTGTATCAAACCATAACATTGTATACCTTAAACCTACATACGTTGTATGTCAACAGTATCACAAAAAAGCTGGAAAAAAATAGAAAAAAAAGTAAGTCTCTGATGTCCTGCTGTTTCATTTGAGAAATGATTCCAGTTTATAGATTAATTCAAGGGATGATTTATCAGTCACCTGTCTGATGGTGGTAATGAGAGTTGTGAGGATGATTGAAAGATGAGGAGGAAAAACTAACTTCTATGAACATCCCCATTTTTACTGATGGAAAAACCAAAACTCAATATGTTATGTAACTTGCCCAAGGTCACACAGCTAGGATTTGAGCTAGGTTGGCTGATGCAAGAGTCTACGTTCATAGCTACTGGGCTCTGCAGAGGCTGCAGAGCTGGTGTTAGACTCCTGACACTCAGAACCTCTGCAGACACTCTCATAAGAAGCAGAGAAGCTACTCTGAGACTCCTGCTCTCTCTCTGACAGAGCAGGGGAGGAGTCCCAGTGTTCCCTGAGATGCTTCTTACACTACATCTTAACCCAAAGATTCAACGGGTCATCACTGAAAATGGTGAGGCAACATCTCCATTGTTAATGACCTTGATGCAGTTTGAAAAGGTATGGTTCATGTTGCTGAAACCAGCCCCCCTTATCAAAGAGGAAGGAGGTGTACCTAGCCTGTGCCCCTAACAGTTAGAACTTGTGGGAACAGGGCTGTTTTCCTCCTTGAGTAGAGAAGGTGAGAATGGCCGGTCCTCCTGGTAACCCAGGCTGGTAGTAGAGAGTCTGGGGCCTTCCACACTAACCTTCCTCCTGCAAGCCTTCACTTACTCATTTTTTGATTCCTGAGAAAATTTTCTTCTCCTTCCAAAGCCAGATTTGGATACCAGGAGTCCAAGGTATATTTACTTGTTCCTGGGCATGTCATTTGCATATGCCACTAGGATTGACTTGTCTATGATTAAGCAGCTTCTAAAGGAACAGTTCATCACACCTGTCACATTATCTTTTTCTTTGTTTTTCTTCCTTCACTTCACTGTGGACCCAGTGGCCTCTTCTAGGCTGGGAGATGCAGACTTGCAGAGCGAGGGTCAGAATAGCACAAGGAGGAGTAAGAATTGTAAGCACTCATGCGATTTCATTTGCAGACCACTAATTTAGTTGCAAAGGAAAATCTGGCATGAATATGTGTGCCATTCACCAGGGATTTTACTATATCAGACATTGTGCTAAGAACCTAAGAGTTATCTCATTAAATCTTTGCCAGAACCTGATGAGGTAGACACCATTATTCCCATTTTATAGATGAAACAACTGAGGATTGAAGTTTATCTTCCACCCTCAAGACCTCCCAGCTAATCGCTGACAGAGCTGAACTCAAATTCAGGTTGATCTGGCTTCAGAGTCCAGCTTTATAACCTACACACTACTGTTCTTCTCCCTTCCATGTCACTGTGTTGTCATCCAAAATTACTCACTCCCTGACCCTTCCCTGTAAAAAGGCTGCATGTGTCCCTCCTCCTCAATGCCATGTGGCCAGCAGTGTCTCCCACAGGAGGAAGGAGGACAACTCTCTGCCTTCTTGACTGACTCTGTGTTTGGTCAGTAGCTTGTGAGCAGATGTGACACATGCCATGTCTGAGCAGAAGTCTTCATGAATCATTACAAGCTTTTGTGAGCTCTCTTGCCTTTTCCCTCTGCCATGAGAGTAGCACAATACACATAAAGGCTGTTCCTTGATCCCAACACGCCAAGACACATGGAACAGAGTGTCTTAGACTGTTCAGGCTGTGTAACAGAAATACCACAGACTTGGTAGCTTATAAACAACAGAAAGTTATTCTCATAGTTCTGGGGGCTGGGAAGTCCATGATCAAGGTGCTGGCAGATTCAGTGTCCAGTGAGAGTCTGCTTCCTGGTTCATAGGGGGCTGTCTTCTTGCTGTGTCCTCACATGATGGAAGGGATGAGTGATCTCCCTGGACCCTCCTTTATAAGGGCACTAATCCTATTCATGAGTGCTCCACCCTTATGACCTAATCACCTCCCAAAGGCCCCCACCTCCAAATACCGTCAACCTGAGCATTAGGTTTCAACACATGAACTGTGGGGGACTTAACATTTAGTCCGTTACGCAGATCTACCACTGCTGTCCTTTAGCCACCAACATGCAACATGATCTAGAAATATGTTTTTCTTGTTTTTATTTTTATTTTATTTTTTTTAACATCTTTATTGGAGTATAATTGCTTTACAATGGTATGTTAGTTTCAGCTTCACAACAAAATGAATCAGTTATATATATACATATGTTCCCATATCTCTTCCCGCTTGCGTCTCCCTCCCTCCCACCCTCCCTATCCCACCCCTCCAGGCGGTCACAAAGCACCAAGCTGATCTCCCTGTGCTATGCGGCTGCTTTCCACTAGCTATCTACCTTACGTTTGGTAGTGTATATATGTCCATTCCTCTCTCTCACTTTGTCACTGTTTACCCTTCCCCCTCCCCATAGTCTCAAGTCCATTCTCTAGTAAGTCTGTGTCTATATTCCTGTTTCACCCCTAGGTTTTTCATGACATTTTTTTTCTTAAATTCCATATATATGTGTTAGCATACGGTATTTGTCTCTCTCTTTCTGACTTACTTCACTCTGTATGACAGACTCTAGGTCTAACCACCTCATTACAAATAGCTCAATTTCGTTTCTTTTTATGGCTGAGTAATATTCCATTGTATATATGTGCCACATCTTCTTTATCCATTCATCCGATGATGGACACTTAGGTTGTTTCCATCTCTGGGCTATTGTAAATAGAGCTGCAATGAACATTTTTGTACATGACTCTTTTTGAATTATGGTTTTCTCAGGGTATATGCCCAGTAGTGGGATTGCTGGGTCATATGGTAGTTCTATTTGTAGTTTTTTAAGGAACCTCCATACTGTTCTCCACAGTGGCTGTATCAATTTACATTCCCACCAACAGTGTAAGAGGGTTCCCTTTTCTCCGCACCTTCTCCAGCATTTATTGTTTCTAGATTTTTTGATGATGGCCATTCTGACTGGTGTGAGATGATATCTCATTGTAGTTTTGATTTGCATTTCTCTAATGATTAGTGATGTTGAGCATTCTTTCATGTGTTTGTTGGCACTCTGTATATCTTCTTTGGAGAAATGTCTATTTAGGTCTTCTGCCCATTTTTGGATTGGGTTGTTTGTTTTTTTGTTATTAAGCTGCATGAGCTGCTTATAAATTTTGGAGATTAATCCTTTGTCAGTTGCTTCATTTGCAAATATTTTCTCCCATTCTGAGGGTTGTCTTTTGGTCTTCTTTATGGTTTCCTTAGCTGTGCAAAAGCTTTTAAGTTTCATTAGGTTCCATTTGTTTACTTTTGTTTTTATTTCCATTTCTCTAGGAGGTGGGTCAAAAAGGACCTTGCTGTGATTTATGTCATAGAGTGTCCTGCCTATGTTTTCCTCTAAGAGTTTTATAGTTTCTGGCCTTACATTTAGGTCTTTAATCCATTTTGAGCTTATTTTTGTGTATGGTGTTAGGGAGTGATCTAATCTCATACTTTTACATGTAGCTGTCCAGTTTTCCCAGCACCACTTATTGAATAGGCTGTCCTTTCTCCACTGTACATTCCTGCCTCCTTTGTCAAAGATAAGGTGACCATATGTGCGTGGGTTTATCTCTGGGCTTTCTATCCTGTTCCATTGATCTATATTTGTTTTTGTGCCAGTACCATACTGTCTTGATTACTGTAGCTTTGTAATATAGTCTGAAGTCAGGGAGCCTGATTCCTCCAGCTCCGTTTTTCGTTCTCAAGATTGCTTTGGCTATTCGGGGTCTTTTGTGTTTCCATACAAATTGCGAAATTTTTTGTTCTAGTTCTGTGAAAAACGCCAGTGGTAGTTTGATAGGGATTGCATTGAATCTGTAGATTGCTTTGGGTAGTAGAGTCATTTTCACAATGTTGATTCTTCCAATCCAAGAACATGGTATATCTCTCCATCTATTTGTATCATCTTTAATTTCTTTCATCAGTGTCTTATAATTTTCTGCATACAGTTCTTTTGTCTCCTTAGGTAGGTTTATTCCTAGATATTTTATTCTTTTTGTTGCAATGGTAAATGGGAGTGCTTTCTTTATTTCACTTTCAGATTTTTCATCCTTAGTGTATAGGAATGCCAGAGATTTCTGTGCATTAATTTTGTATCCTGCTACTTTACCAAATTCATTGATTACCTCTAGTAGTTTTCTGGTAGCATCTTTAGGATTCTCTATGTATAGTATCATGTCATCTGCAAACAGTGACAGCTTTACTTCTTCTTTTCTGATTTGGATTCCTTTTATTTCCTTTTCTTCTCTGACTGCTGTGGCTAAGACTTCCAAAACTATGTTGAATAAGAGTGGTGAGAGTGGGCAACCTTGTCTTGTCCCTGATCTTAGTGGAAATGCTTTCAGTTTTTCACCATTGAGGACGATGTTGCCTGTGGGTTTGTCATATATGGCCTTTATTATGTTGAGGAAAGTTCCCTCTATGCCTACTTTCTGCAGGGTTTTTATCATAAATGGGTGTTGAATTTTGTCAAAAGCTTTCTCTGCATCTATTGAGATGATCATATGGTTTTTCTCCTTCAATTTGTTATATGGTGTATCACGTTGATTGATTTGCTTATATTGAAGAATCCTTGCATTCCTGGAAGAAACCCCACTTGATCATGGTGTATGATCCGTTTAATGTGCTGTTGGATTCTGTTTGCTAGTATTTTGTTGAGGATTTTTGCATCTATGTTCATCAGTGATATTGGCCTGTAGTTTTCTTTCTTTGTGACATCCTTGTCTGGTTTTGGTATCAGGGTGATGGTGGCCTCGTAGAATGAGTTGGGGAGTGTTCCTCCCTCTGCTATATTTTGGAAGAGTTTGAGAAGGATAGGTGATAGCTCTTCTCTCAATGTTTGATAGAATTCGCCTGTGAAGCCATCTGGTCCTGGGCTTTTGCTTGTTGGAAGATTTTTAATCACAGTTTCAATTTCAGTGCTTGTGATTGGTCTGTTCATATTTTCTATTTCTTCCTGATTCAGTCTTGGCAGGCTGTGCCTTTCTAAGAATTTGTCCATTTCTTCCAGGTTGTCCATTTTATTGGCATAGAGTTGCTTGTAGTAATCTCTCATGATCTTTTGTATTTCTGCAGTGTCAGTTGTTACTTCTCCTTTTTCATTTCTAATTCTATTGATTTGAGTCTTCTCCCTTTTTTTCTTGATGAGTCTGGCTAATGGTTTATCAATTTTGTTTATCCTTTCAAAGAACCAGCTTTTAGTTTTATTGATCTTTGCTATCGTTTCCTTCATTTCTTTTTCATTTATTTCTGATCTGATTTTTATGATTTCTTTCCTTCTGCTAACTTTGGGGTTTTTTTGTTCTTCTTTCTCTAATTGCTTTAGGTGCAAGGTTAGGTTGTTTATTCGAGATGTTTCCTGTTTCTTAAGGTAGGATTGTATTGCTATAAACTTCCCTCTTAGAACTGCTTTTGCTGCATCCCATAGATTTTGAGTTGTCGTGTCTCCATTGTCATTTGTTTCTAGGTATTTTTTGATTTCCTCTTTGATTTCTTCAGTGATCACTTCATTATTAAGTAGTGTATTGTTTAGCCTCCATGTGTTTGTATTTTTTACAGATCTTTTCCTGTAATTGATATCGAGTCTCATAGCGTTGTGGTCGGAAAAGATACTTGAAACAATTTCAATTTTCTTAAATTTACCAAGGCTTGATTTGTGACCCAAGATATGATCTATCCTGGAGAATGTTCCATGAGCACTTGAGAAAAATGTGAATTCTGTTGTTTTTAGATGGAATGTCCTATAAATATCAATTAACTCCATTTCGTTTAATGTATCATTTAAAGCTTGTGTTTCCTTATTTATTTTCATTTTGGATGATCTGTCCATTGGTGAAAGTGGGGTGTTAAAGTCCCCTACTATGAATGTGTTACTGTCAATTTCCCCTTTTATGGCTGTCAGTATTTGCCTTATGTATTGAGGTGCTCCTATGTTGGGTGCATAAATATTTACAATTGTTATATCTTCTTCTTGGATCGATCCCTTGATCATTATGTAGTGTCCTTCTTTGTCTCTTCTAATAGTCTTTGTTTTAAAGTCTATTTTGTCTGATAGGAGAATTGCTACTCCAGCTTTCTTTTGGTTTCCATTTGCATGAAATACCTTTTTCCATCCCCTTACTTTCATTCTGTATGTGTCTCTAGGTCTGAAGTGGGTCTCTTGTAGACAGCATATATAAGGGTCTTGTTTTTGTATCCATTCAGCCAATCTGTGTCTTTTGGTGGGAGCATTTAGTCCATTTACATTTAAGGTAATTATCGATATGTGTGTTCCCATTCCCATTTTCTTAATTGTTTTGGGTTCGTTATTGTAGGTCTTTTCCTTGTTTTGTGTTTCTTGCCTAGAGAAGTTCCTTTAGCAGTTGTTGTAGAGCTGGTTTGGTGGTGCTGAACTCTCTCAGCTTTTGCTTGTCTGTAAAGGTTTTAATTTCTCCATCAAATCTGAATGAGATCCTTGCTGGGTAGAGTAATCTTGGTTGCAGGTTTTTCTCCTTCAACACTTTCAATATGTCCTGCCACTCCCTTCTGGCTTGCAGAGTTTCTGCTGAAAGATCAGCTGTTAACCTTATGGGGATTCCCTTGTGTGTTATTTGTTGTTTTTCCCTTGCTGCTTTTAATATGTTTTCTTTGTATTTAATTTTTGACAGTTTGATTAATATGTGTCTTGGCGTATTTCTCCTTGGATTTATCCTGTATGGCACTCTCTGTGCTTCCTGGACTTGATTAACTATTTCCTTTCCAATATTAGGGAAGTTTTCAACTATAATCTCTTCAAATATTTTCTCAGTCCCTTTCTTTTTCTCTTCTTCTTCTGGAACCCCTATAATTCGAATGTTGGTGCGTTTAATGTTGTCCCAGAGGTCTCTGAGACTGTCCTCAGTTCTTTTCATTCTTTTTTCTTTATTCTGCTCTGCAGTAGTTATTTCCACTATTTTATCTTCCAGGTCACTTATCCGTTCTTCTGCCTCAGTTATTCTGCTATTGATCCCATCTAGAGTATTTTCATTTCATTTATTGTGTTGTTCATCATTGTTTGTTTCATCTTTAGTTCTTCTAGGTCCTTGTTAACTGATTCTTGCATTTTGTCTATTCTATTTCCAAGATTTTGGATCATCTTTACTATCATTATTCTGAATTCTTTTTCAGGTAGACTGCCTATTTCCTCTTCATTTGTTAGGTCTGGTGGGTTTTTATCTTGCTCCTTCATCTGCTGTGTGTTTTTCTGTCTTTTCATTTTGCTTATCTTACTGTGTTTGGGGTCTCCTTTTTGCAGGCTGAAGGTTCATAGTTCCTGTTGTTTTTTGTGTCTGTCCCCAGTGGCTAAGGTTGGTTCAGTGGGCTGTGCAGGCTTCCTGGTGGAGGGTACTAGTGCCTGTGTTCTGGTGGATGAGGCTGGATCCCGTCTTTCTGGTGGACAGGTCCACGTCTGGTGGTGTGTTTTGGGGTGTCTGTAGACTTATTATGATTTTGGGCAGCCTCTCTGCTAATGGGTGGGGTTGTGTTCCTGTCTTGCTAGTTGTTTGGCATAGGATGTCCAGCACTGTAGCTTGCTGGTCGTTGAGTGAAGCTGGGTGCTGGCATTGAGATGGAGATCTCTGGGAGATTTTCGCTGTTTGATATTATGTGCAGCTGGGAGACCTCTTGTGGACCAGTGTCCTGAAGTTGGCTCTCCCACCTCAGAGGCACAGCACTGACTCCTGGCTCTAGCACCAAGAGCCTTTCATCCACAGGGCTCCTTAATTTGGGATGATTCGTTGTCTATTCAGGTATTCCACAGATGCAGGGTACATCAAGTTGATCGTGGAGCTTTAATCCGCTGCTTCTGAGGCTGCTGGGAGAGATTTCCCTTTCTCTTCTTTGTTCTCACAGCTCCCAGGGGCTCAGCTTTGGATTTGGCCCCGCCTGTGCGTGTAGGTCGCCGGAAGGCGTCTGTTCTTTGCTCAGACAGGACGGGGTTAAAGGAGCCGCTGATTCGGAGGCTCTGGCTCACTCAGGCCGGGGGGTAGGGAGGGGCACGGAGTGCGGGGCGGGGCCTGCAGCGTCAGAGGCCGGCGTGACGTTGCTAGCCTGAGGCGCGCCGTGCGTCCTCCCGGCGGAGTTGTCCCTGGATCCCGGGACCCTGGCAGTGGCGGGCTGCACAGGCTCCCCGGAAGGGAGGTGTGGAGAGTGACCTGTGCTCGCACACAGGCCCCTTGGTGGCGGCAGCAGCGGCCTTAGCGTCTCAGGCCCGTCTCTGGCGTCCGCGCTTTTAGCCGCGGCTCGCGCCCGTCTCTGGAGCTCCTTTAAGCAGCGCTCTTAATCCCCTCTCCTCGTGCACCAGGAAACAAAGAGGTAAGAAAAAGTCTCTTGCCTCTTCGGCAGGTCCAGACTTTTCCCCGGACTCCCTCCCGGCTAGCCGCGGTGCACTAATGCCCTGCAGGCTGTGTTCACGCCGCCAACCCCAGGCCTTTCCCGGCGCTCTGACAGAAGCCGGAGCCTCAGCTCCCAGCCCCGCCCGCCCCGGCGGGCGAGCAGACAAGCCTCTCGGCTGGTGAGTGCCGGTCGGCCCGATCCTCTGCGCTGGAATCTGTCCGCTTTGCCCTCCGCACCCCTGTTGCTGTGCTCTCCTCCGCGGCTCCCAAGCTCCCCCACTCCGCCTCCCGCAGTCTCCGCCCGCGAAGGGGCTTCCTAGTGTGTGGACACTTTTCCTCCTTCACAGCTCTCTCCCGCTGGTGCAGGACCCGTCCCTATCCTTTTGTCTCTGTTTAGTTTTTTCTTTTGCCCTAACCAGGTACGTGGGGGGTTCCTTGCCTTTTGGGAGGTCTGAGGTCTTCTGACAGCGTTCAGTAGGTGCTCCGTAGGAGTTGGTCCACGCGTAGATGTATTTCTGGTGTATCTGTGGGGAGGAAGGTGATCTCCGCGTCTTACTCTTCCGCCATCTTCCCGGAAGTCCTTCTCTTGTTTTTATTTTTTAAAAAAAAATGGCCATGGCTCACAGGCCCCGCCGCTCCGCGGCATGTGGGATCTTCCCAGACTGGGGCACGAACCCGTGTCCCCTGCATCGGCAGGCAGACTCTCAACCACTGTGCCACCAGGGAAGCCCTTAACATCTTTATTGGAGTATAATTGCTTTACAATGGTGTGTTAGTTTATGCTTTATAACAAAGTGAATCAGTTATACATATATGTATATATATATCTCCTCCCTCTTGCATCTCCCTCCCACCCTCCCAATCCCACCCCTCTAGGTTTCTTGTTTTCTTAAACTACCAAGATTTTGATGCTTCTTGTTACTGTACCTACATCTGACTAATATGTCCAAGGATATTCTGGAGCACATGGATGATGTAGATACTGATCTCTCAGGGAGATAGTCCTGGATTTGATTCTCATCTGTGCCACCTTGGATTGATAATAATACCTGTGGGGATCAATTTAAATAATTAGTTATAAAAATACTTAGTAAACCATAAAATTTCATATGGATATTTATTACCCCAGTAAGCACTGCTCTTGGTAGTGTGGAATTTTGTTCCATTACTTTATAAACTCCATGAAGGCATGTTGTTTTTGCTCAAAAGTATATAGTGCATGTCACACAGTAGATGCTCAATAACTATTTATTTAAGGTATGAATGATATTAGGAGGGGTTATGAAATGAGAAAGTGCTCTGTGAGCAAATACAATTTTGACTAACTGAGCTGAACTAGCTTATTTATTGAAGGGCTTCTCAGAGCCTTAAGTGCATTAAAGTGATTTGTGAATCTTCAAGGGACGGTAGGGCTAGTAGGCTGCATGTCACAAAATTATTTGACCCTAGAACCATTTTCTTGCCAGGAACATCTCACAGGATGAGATGCTTTATCTTCCACTTTATCTCATGGAGTAGATCTCAGATAGAGTCATTGTCTGTAAATTGACCAGAATCAAGGATTGGATCTATAATTGGCTGGTTGCATGTCTGATCATTTCTGTTGGAGAAGAGCTTCTGTGTTGGGAAGAGTATTACATTGCTAATTTGTACTCGATTTCCTAATCTGTACAAGGGGAGTGTCTTCCCTGCCTGTCTCATAGTTGGTGGAAAAAATCAAATGAGACTGAGCAGTAGACTAAGCTACCTGAGGATGAGGTCTGGGGCTTCTTTTCTTTGTCCCCAGCACCTTGTTCACGAGTCGTCACAGGATGGAACGCAACACATTTCTGCTTAGCGAATGAATAAGTTCACAGCACTAATCCAGAGCAAGCAGTAGGACCTGGATGGAGCTGGTCCTGCATAGTGGAAACTAGCTAAAGGGGACCTGGTAACTTCCTCCAATAAACCAGCCAGTTTTTACCTAGGTCTACCGTAAGCAAGAGTTTCACTGTAGCCAGCGAAACTGTGTTATTTAGGAGAATGGTGAATCTGTGTAGGAAAAAGTCACAAGAAGTATAGCAGACACTTACTGGTGTGTCAAGTTAATCCATTTCCAACCCTTCTTCCCTGTTAACAGAGCCCTGATTTTGTTCACCCACCTCTGAAGCTATGTCTTTCGGAGGGAGAAAAAAGAATTAGTTTCAGCCATCAAGATGGTCTCATTCTTCTTGCCCGAGATTGGTTTAGTTATGGATATGTGACATATTTCTGGCCCATAAGTAAGGCAGAATCTGCTTGGATGACTGAGAAAGGGCTTTTCAATCTTAAAAAGGATATCAGAAAGGGGGTGTTTCTCCATTCTCCACGTTTTACCTTTGCTGACATTGCTGTGTCCACGTGTGATGCCTGCACCTGTGGCTGCCATCTTGTAAGGATAAGGAGAGGTATTGCTAACAGGGAGGGCAGAAAGAAATTATGGAGAGGACCCCGAAGGGTTCATTAAAGTTTTGAATTAAGGTGTCCTGGAGTCTCTTTATTCCAAGGCTTCTTATTTTGTGAAATGTCTTTACTCTTCTGGCCATTTTGTTGGGTTGGCTATTACAGCTGGAAGTTTCCTAATACATACAAGATGAAGCAAGTGAGGGACACATGGAGCCTATCTATCCACCAAAACTCACAGCTTAGTTGCAAAAGCAGCAAGGCAATAATTAACGTCAGCACATTGTGATACATGCCTGAATGCAGGTATAAACCAGATGCTTCAGGAGGGCGTAGGTGAGTGAGCTAGGTCTGCAGTTAGGATCAGGGAAGGCTTTGGAGAGGAGGTGGATTTGGGTGGAGTTTTGAATCAGATGGGCTTTCCAATGCAGGCGGAGGGAATGGCAAGGTCAAAGTCAGGGAGATCTGAGAGAGCATTGTTTGATTACTGTTTGTTTGGTTTGGCACTACTGGCTTGTAAAGGGTGAGAATGAAGTAGGAGGAAGTAGCCAGATCACAAAAGACCTTGTGAAGGACACACCAAGAGGCACTGTGGTGGAGGCGTGTGCACATGAGGACTCAGGAGCGGGGAACCTGACTTCCAGGCGTTAATGGAGTGAATGGTGTTTACTGAATGCCTGCTGTGTGCCAGGTCCTGAGCTGGGAGCTAGGGCTGCAGTGTTCAGTGCTGTACTGTAATGTCTCGAGGACCTAATGCCACCATGACCACCACTGAGTCTCCAGCAGTGAGACTGGAGCTTGGCATCCAGGGCACTCACATAGTTGTTGACCAAACGAGCAAAACAAATGCCATCCTTACCCGTGTGGACTTTGCTGACCACGGGGAAAGTGGGCACTTAACAAAAATGAAATGGATTGTTGAACACAAGTTCAATGAGTTTAATTATATGAACATAGTTGGGTGCTCTGGCCCCGAATCCCTTGGGGACACAGAAGAGTCAAGAAAGGCCATCCGTTTCCTGACTCATCCCAAGAAATGTGCTAGTAAGCATTTTTTTGGTCTCAACCTCTCTGGATCTCAATTTCCTTATTTGTAAGCTGAGAGTAATCATTCTTATTTTCCAGGATTGTCGAGAGGTTAGAGATACTGTATTTAAATTTCCTAGTACATAGTGTACTTAACATCTTTTAATGCAGTTCTGGTAAGTCCTCAGGAAAAGTGACTGAAGTGAGATGATACTGCAGTTGGAATTCTCTCGCATGTTGATATACCTAGACCCAAAACTAAAGCTGCAGCTTGCAAGTAATACATGTTGGTTTCTCACAACTCATTTCCTGACAATGCTGGGAAAATAAGCTATCATTTATTTCTTAATGAAATAAAAAAATTTTGTGAATTTGATGGATATCAGAATCATTCCCTCCTTAGCCCCTGGAGAAAAATGAATCAGCAATGAAATGTTTCTGTCGCACACAGTCGAGAAGTGGATTTATGGATTAAAATGACCATTTAAGAGAGAGAAAGAAAACTCAGTTTCAGAGGAACAAAGCAGATGTGGATGGGGGAGAGCCATGGCTTCTGTTGCTTCTTCTTTTTTTTTTAAGAAGTCCCACACTTGATTTAATGTTCTGCTGTCACCATCAAGAAATTCTTTTTTTTTTTTTTTTTCTGGCTGTGCTGCACAGCATGTGGGATCTTAGTTCCCCAACCAGGGATTGAACCCATGCCCCCTGCAGTGGAAGCACAGAGTCCTAACCACCGGACCACCAGGGAATTTCCTCTGTTGCTTCTTTTCCCATCCAAGTGACTGATTGTTTTTCATCACACCCAGAACACCAGAGGCTCTTCCGGGGCCGATAGAGAGCTGCAGAGGGGTGAGGCTATCTCATGCCAAGATGTTTTGGTCAATTGTTTCTCCTAAACTTAGCCCAAGGCTAACACTTCCCAGTCTTCTGAATCCTGACCCACAAGGACCAGGGCTGGAGTGAGAATCCCAAGCATAAGGGAAGCCCTCCTTCATGGATAAACATTCAGGAAACACTGGCTTGGAGGCCGCTGTGCTAGGTGCCTGCTACCCTAAAGCATGAGGGCTAGTTGAGTTGAAAGGGGAGGCATCTAACGTGCTTCAAAGAGCTAACATGTTTTCGATGTCATCTAACACTGTGCTGGATGCTTTATGTGCCATATACTTTGTAATTCAAATAGCAGCACTTCAATACAGGCATGGTCCCCATTCATAGATGAGAAAGTGGAGACTTTTACAGAGTGTAACCACACTATTCGAGGTGACACATCTGGAAAGCAACAAAGCTGAAATTTTTACCTTGCCATTTCTTTTGCCCTAGAAATCCGATGAACAGAAGAATTGTGGGCACATTTCCCACAATTTAATTTGAAAACATGCCTAAAATATGTAGACTGGGTTATATTATTTCTATGAACTCGTTAGACTGTATGCTCCATGTGGGTAGATAATGTCAGCTGTGCTGCTTCCAGCTCTATTCCCAGTACCCTGCACTGAACCTAGCACGAAGGAGGCTCTCAGTCAAATGTGTTGACTGATGAACAAATGAGCTTCTTAGCTTTTGATTTCAAGAGGTTGCTTATTCCAAAAAAGCAATCCAAAAGGAACATTTTTAGAAATAGACACTGGGAATTACAGGGACCTGGGTGGTCATCTGGAGCAAGTCCCAATCCATTGCATGAATCTTCCAGTGACTCACTCTGGGTCTTCATTTCAGGGAGAACACAGGACAGGAAGTGGCAGGTGTTGCAGACATCTGGGCCATAAGTAATTACGTAGATTCTATGGAAAGCATCTGGCTGAGTTGTGATAATACACTTCTTCAGCAAATCGATCAGTTGATCTTTCAGTGAAGTCACTGAGTCACGGAGGAAGGGATAGATCAAGAAGACATCCCACAGGTCTGAACAGGAGGGAACTGCCAAGCCATGGGCTTGCTTGACCTGTCGGTTGGGTGAATGGCAGCCAGGGGGCTGGCTCAGCAAGGCCTCCGATTAGGTCTCCTTGGCCAGAGAGCTCCAGAACTGGAGACTGTGAGCAATGGAAGGGCCCCCACCACCCAAACAAAAACCCATCATTGATCATTCAAGTGCTTGACCATCAATAAGGGGCAGTGCCGACAAGGGCCCTTTTTACAATCCTGGACTTACTTCATGTTATTATTAGTAACAGCAACAGCTGTCATTTACTGAGTACCTACAGCGTGAGGACAATTTTAGCATCCATCTCATTGAGTTAGTGAAAACGGAAAGCATGTCAATTGCTTAGTACAGCCAGATCTGTTAGAACAAAATATATGTGTTCCTAAAAATCACGGTACTGTGCAAAAAATCACACAATAAAAACCACAGGGCTTATGGGAAAAAGGGGATTGGGGAAAAACACTTAAAAATGTCACAAGTGAGATAGGTAGATATAGAAACCTAACAAAACGGTGATACAACATTTTGTGTGCATTTTTGGTACACAGATGTATACAAAAGATGTATACATCCTTGTATACGTGGAAAATTTACCATAAATTTACCCATAATCCCATCAGCCCACGATAGCAAGTGTTGAACATATTCATCTGTTTCTTCCCAAGATACGGTTTGTGCAATGCATACGTATCTTTTTTAGCAAGATTGAAATTATTTGCTTCGTACTTTGCTTTTTTTCACAACACATGTTGCTTCAGTAAAGAATCTTTGAAAAAAAAAACCAGTAATACAGTTTTACACATTAAATGGTTAAGCGGTGCACAAATACTATAATAAATATGGTACTTTATCATAAGCGAGGGCTAAAGTTTACTTGGGTAAGTGGGTGTCCGAAGGAATGCAGCTTGTGAGTTATTGTGAAGTAGTGGTAGGAGGCTTATTTGAAATCACTCAGACAGTTGTTATGCCAGATGTGCACAGGTGAAGCTCATCACACACACCCTGTGTTTGCAACTGAGATCACTGGCAGATGTTCGAAGGGTGTTTTGCACACTCCTACATAGTTTGGTTCAGCTGGGTGCGTCCAGTGTTTCTTGTAGGTGAAATCTCACATAAGCAGACACAGACTGCATGATGGTCCAATGGTTCTCGAATACAGCAATCGTGCTGAGACAAATTCATGTTTCCAAATAAGCATTACAGCGGAACTGACTATACAGAATTCACAGTAAATGTTCAATGAATGATAGTTGTAATTGTTATGTAGAGTATCTCATCCATTCATTAAATACAGTAAAGTTCATATAAAGAATCCCATTCTGCAGATGAGTAAAATGGAGACTCATAGAGGTTAACTCACTTGCTCAAGAACACAGAGCTAGGAAGTGGCAAGAGCTCTATCTGCATGTTTATGAGTCTAACCCTGGGGTAAGTCACCTCTTACACCCCAATATGGGATAGTGAGCTAGTGGCAGACTAGCTGCAAGGTGAATGCAAGGTTCTAGATCATCATCTTTGCCAGTTCAAGATATCATTGAATAGAGTGCAAATCCACAGGGTTTCAAAAGACCAGACACATTTCTGAGACATTTCTAGTCTGTGCTGATACCTCAAGGGATATATTTACCCTCCTCCTGTATTCTTAGGGATGATAGAGTGAAAAATGTCGAGAAGCAGTGTGATGTTCCGGGCTACTTCCTGATGTGGAGAAAATCCCTTTATTTAGCCCAAAGCTGCCTCCCTGGAAAGTCCACCACCGTGTCCTTCTGTATCCTTAACTGAGTCTTATTTTCTCTAGGTTGAACTTGGCAGTAAGTAGGGTTCGACAATGTCCCCTGTAAATTCTCGGTCTAGAATTGAGCACACTACCCCAGACATGCCTTAGCAAACCTACACACAGAGGATCCTGTTGGGATCTTGGACAAAAGTTGGATTGACTTTTATAGCAGATGCCTCACTTTGCTGGCCCGTTGTTCTTGGGGCCAACTAAATTCCCAGACCATTTTCATAGGAATTCTTGACACCTGGTTTCCCTCCCCCATTCTGAGCTCAAACCTAGGATTTATGTATGCCCGTTAAAGTATCTTCTTGTTGGTCTTATCCCATCAAAGTCCATTTTCCGCCAACTTTTTATTATGGAAGACTTCCAACTTATTCAAAACTAGAGAGACTAATAGCATCATGGACGTGCATGAACCCATCACCTGGGTGGATCCACAGTGGCGGAACAACTCCCTCATAACTTCCCATTGGTACTTTCAGACATTTGTTGCTCCTGCCTCCTGTCATGCTGGCTTCTCCTCTGGGGCTCACACCATCCTTTAACTGCTGTTCTTCCTTCCCCACCATTCACTGGAGACTGGTCCTGGCTCGGTGTCTTTCCTTTCACTTCACTTTTTCCATCCTCATGACTGAACTCAGTGTCCATGAGAACCATGCATTCAGCATCATTGCTTCTTCATTCTTTGACCTTTTCGACTCCAGTGGTCTTCACCTCTGCTCCATCCCAAACCCATAGTCATACTCTGTCCAATGTCAACACCAAATACCTCCACCTCTGCAACTTTCACCTTCAGTCTCTCCTCTGACTCTGGCTTCCAAATGTCTGGGCCCTTCATGTTTTCCCATCTGTCTTCCTCTTGGTCAGTCAGTGGCTCTCACCTTGACTGTGTCCCTACTCAACCTGGGCTCTTGGTTGATTATCAGAAGGCTTCTCTTGATAATGCCGTTGCCTCCTTGGTGGTCTGCCACAATCATTCACCAAAACCCCCAAGCTGGTCAGTTCCACAGCTCTCTCCTCCTGTACCCTGGCCTCTGAGCATTACTGGAGCAAAACATACAGCTGGGCTGGTTGGTGTCACCACGATTTCACAGCATCTCAACTCCACTGATGCCCCGTGCCGTCTAATATTCCTCATGGTGGCCCTTGGCCAGCTCTCTCTCTTATTCCACTCTGCAGCTCTTCCTCAGTTTCCGAATGCCCCTCACCCCATATTGTTACTTTGGGAGAAAATAGAATCACTGCCCCTAGTGTGATTTCCCTCTCGTTCTTTCATCCTCTGTACAGTTAAAAATTTATCTTCATTCATACTCACCTTTACCTCCTTCTTTTATGTTTTAGGGACCACATGATCTTTGTCATGTTAGAAATTGTACTACTCCTAGCATCTGGGACTAAATAAAGTGACCAGATGACATGGGCACTTGGGCCGAAGAGAAGGGAAGGGAAGGAAGGAGAGGGAAGAGAATGAGGAAAGGAGAAAACACATAGGAAGATAGAAGTGGTGACAAAGGGAAGAAAAGTGAAAGAGCTACTTAGCCCCACTCCTAAAATGTTCTAAAGGTTTTTTGGGGTTTACTTCTGAGGGCTCTTTCAGTGGCCTTATCTTTCCCCACTTCCCTCCAAGCGTTGGGGATGAGTTGCTTCACCCGCTTATCTCATAGAGAAGTTATGAAGATAATACTTACAGAAGGCCGTGCGCTCTGTTCTGCAGATGCCTGCACAGAGGCCCCAGCCCACGAATCCCGGAGGGGACCGTGGACCTGGGCTCCCGCGAGTGGTGGGATCTGGGATTCACATCTTGAGTTCATGGGACATTGGAGATGCAGAGTCTTCCATCTCTAAGCTCTTGATACTTTTCAATCACAGTACAGATACAGAGGTTCCCCAACAGGGTGGGGAGCCAGATGGAAGCCCGCTAATACAATTTATCTCTTTCCTGGCATCGTTAGAGAGCATCAGTAAGAAATTTCTGCGATGCATGCTTTTGTAAACGGATTTGTGCAAATATTCTATTGCTCATCAACAGGGTCATTTATTTGTATTTATGGATCTTGATGTTTTCATTCATGAAAGAGACCGCTGGGGTCCTGAGATCCAAAGTGTTCTAGTTATATTTGAGAGTCACCTATTTTACAATCTTAGAATTGAGAGAAATCTCCTCCACTGTCATCCCCCTACCCCCTGCCCATCCCAGTCATCCTGATGACACACAGGACTGTCCTCTAGCATCCAGTTGTCCCATCCAGCTTCTCTTTGTGGTAAAGTGTCCACTGCCTAAGGAGAGTCTATTTCACTCCTGGGCGATAGTTCTCATCGTTAGAAAGTTCTTCTGAGGTTATCTATTGTGTGATCTTTGGTAAGCCACTTCCCCTATCTGCGTTGCAGATTCCCATATGAAAACGAGCCAGCTGAACAAGTTGACTTGACCTTCTAATTCTAGATTTCTATGTCCTTTGAGTCGACGACAGTTTCTTCTCCTTGTTTCTTTTTTTTTTCTCTTGTTAATGTCATACTAATGATTTATCCCCCCATTCTTTCCCCTTTGGTAACCATAAGTTTGTTTTCTATGTCTCTGAGTCTGTTTCTATTTTGTAAATAAGTTCATTTGTATTATTTTTTTAGATTCCATATATAAGTGATATCATATAATATTTGTCTTTCTCTGTCTGACTTACTTCACTTAGTACGATGTTTTCTAAGTCCATCCATTTTGCTGCAAATGGCAATATTTCATTTTTTTATGATTACTATTCCTTTGCATATATATACCACATCTTCTTTATCCATTGATCTGTTGATGGACATCTAGGTTGCTTCCACGTCTTGGCAATTGTAAATAGTGCTGCTATGAACATTGGGGTGCATGCATCTTTTTGAATTAGTTTTTTGTCTTTTCTGGTTAGATGTCCAGGATTGGGATTGCTGGATCATTTGGTAGCTCTATTTTTAGTTTTTTTTAAGGAATCTCCAGACTGTTCTCCATAGTGGCTGCACCAATTTACATTCCCACCAACAGTGTAGCAGGGTTCCCTTTTCTCTGCACCGTCTCCAGCATTTATTTGTATACTTTTTGATGATGGCCATTCTGACTGGTCCTGGTTTCTGAAACATCCCAAACTCTCCTGGTTTTCCTCCTTGGTGACTAATTGCTTCTTACTGTTCTCCTCCTCTTTCTCTTCCTCTTCCCAGCCTCTAAATATTAGTGTTCCTCAGGCTTTGGTCCACTTCTTATGTTATATTGAACTCCCCTGTCCTCCACTCCAGACCAAGGTGATTTCATACATTGCCACAGCTTTAAATACCATCCTTACATGAAGAACTTTCTAAGGCAGGTCTTCAGCCAGCCCTTAGGTCTCATCCCAGCACCTCCACTTGGATGTCTCACAAGGCTTTCAACCTTAAAATGCCCCAATAAGGCTTTTAATCTTCTCTCCACCTGCTTTTCATCTAGAGCTAAAGCCCCAGGAAACAGCTTAGGCCAGAGGAATAAGTTTCATTTGTCACTTTTTTGTAAGCTTCCACGTCAACCTTCAGCATGGTCTAGTGGGTCTACTAACCAAAGCTTCCTCCAGACTCTCCACTTCACCCCCTCTCTACTGCCCTAGACCTGGGACCCAGCCACAGCAATGCTTGCCTGGGCTTCTGCTACGATAGCCTCTTCGATTCTACTCTGTCCCTCTTCCTGGCCATTCTCGAAACAGCACCAAGATGAGATTTGAATCATGTCCCTTCTCTGCTTCAAATGCTTCAAGGGCTTCCCTTTGTGCCTGGAATCAAATCCAAAATCTTGACTGAAGCTCATAGTCTCCCACCTGCTCTGACCCTCACGTGCTCCTCAAGTTCATCTGAGACCATGGTCCATGAGCTCAGGCCACACTGGCCTTTTCTTGGCCCCTCCAGCATGCTGGTCTCCACCCAGCCTCACAGCCTTCACATGGCCTATTTCCTCGACCTAGACTTCTCTTCCCTGTGCTCTTGCCTTAGCTATATCCATCCCATCTTTTGTGTTTTAGCTAAAAACACTTTCAAAAGGTTGGCTGATTCCTCTACTTACTATGTGACTTGGGAGGAGGGGTTTCCTCACTCCAGGCTTCTGTTCTTTTCATTTATAAGGTGAAAATGATAATATTTACTTGGCATGTCTGTGGGGATTCGATGAATGAATGATTCATTCAATTCATACCTTCAACTTATACAATAAATAACAAATACTTATTGAATGTTTCCTAGGTGCTGTGCCTGGGGTGGAGCAGACAAAGATAAGAGCACATTTGGAGAGTTCTAGAACAGTGCCTGGCACATAGCAAGTGCTCAACAAATATTTACTTCCTTTAGGCACTAACTCCTTAACACTCAAGCCAATCTTTTCAAACACTTTCCGCCTCCTTCTAAAGAGTTTACATTTACAATTGTCCTAACAACTCCAAACGTGACAATAGTAGCTATTTATAGAGTGAATTTATGTGTCAAGGATTCTAGATACACCATCTAAGATTCTACTGAGAACTCCATAAGGGAGGCATTACCATTACCTCCATCTTACAGATGAAGATGAAGTTCTCAGAGCCTGCAGGATGGGTCCAAATTTCCATCCAGTGACAGGCAGGGGATTTAAGCATAGCTCCGTCTGATTACATCTCCTCCCTGCTTTCTCTGAGGCCATGCTGCCTCCCCAGATGCTTCATCACCTATTCTTATTACAAGGCTTTTCTGGAATTAAAGAAAACAAATGTTCAGTAAGAACAACAAAAAAAAAACCTGAACATTACCTCATTGCTCTGGCTCTCATAACCTCATGTTTATCTCCTCACATTCATTTCCCACAAGAACATTATTTGTGACCCAAACAACTTCCTGGTCTTGAGATTATCAGCTGATGGATGGAGGAGGTTATCTAGGAACTGGCCCTCTTGGCTGACAGTGTGACCTTTTGCCGTTCACACTACCTCCGTGACTCAGTTTCCTCATCTAAAAACGGAGGCTCTGAGTCCTTGCTTCACACCTGTTTCTCAAGGAAGTCGTGAGAATGACTTTTGCAAGGTGTTTTGTTTTGTCTTGGGTCTGTCGGTCACATAAACAGAGCCCTCTGGCTTCTACCCTGAGTGACAATGATGTTGACCTGTTGTGGTTAAACGTGAGTTGGAGCAAATGATCTCTGAGGTTCCTCCTAAGCCTGGGCTGCTATGATTCACTGATCTTTAAAACTTTTTCTGTGGATGTCTGGAAAACAAAATAAAGAGGTGACCTTACTTGTATTTTTAGACTATGCTGAAGAATAATAACCATAGTGGCAAACATTTCTAGTTGCTTACCATGTGTCAGGCACCATGTTTAATACTTAACAAGAATCACTTCATTGAAGGTTTATAACAATTCAGATTGTATAGATAAGGGAATGGAGGCCCAGAAAGATTAGATCACACAACGAATAAGTCATGGTCCTGGGCTTTAAACACAGATAGTCTGTTGTCCTAGCTTGGGACCCTGGTTCTATGTTATGTAGGGTACGTGATGGGGAGAGGGGGGCACAGAGAAGAGGGTGAAGGGCTCAGCTATAGGGATAATTGGGGTGAGACAGAAAAATCAGGAAAGTCTTCATAGAGGAGGTAGTGGTCCAGCTGAGTCCTGCAGGATGAATATGAATGCTGCAGATGAACGGGCATGGGCTAGGGAAGGAGAAGGGCACCGGAGGCAGAGCGAAGAGCATGTAGAAAGGCATAGGGGATTGAAATTGTACCAGGCTTTTTACAAACTGCAAATGTTTAAGGGAAGAAGGCTGAGGGAGTTGCGATGGGAGGGGCGGTTTGAAGGAGATCACACGGGCTACTGTGCGCTGTGCGTAGGCAAATGACTTTAAGCAAAGGACTGACAAAGTCAGGATTTTCTTTTTCTTTTTCCTTTAAGAAGAACATATGCCAAAGTCTTCCAATAGCCTTAGAAGACCTAAATAAAGAGACAGATTTGAGTCATCCCTACATTCGTCCTCTTTCTTGGAGAACGTGATACGGATTTCATCAGTTAATAATGATCAGATTAGAATTTTGCAGTGAGTGACTCATGATGGAGAATGATGGATTTGAACTGCGGGGACCACTCAGGAGGCTCACGTGGTACTGAATATGGGTGGCCTTGGCCTCTGATCTTAGCGGGGCAGGGTCATCATCGTCATCCCCATCATGTTAACATTAACCGGAATTTATTCAGCAACTGCACTAGGTGATTTGCATGCATGATCTCGTGCAAACCCGCTCTTAGCACAACCCTTTGATGGGCCATCCTTGTTATCTCCATTTTACAGAGGAGGAAACTGACCCTTAGAGAACTTAAACTTTTAATGGATAGGGAGGAGAAGGGCTGGAAATCAGCCCCAGGCTGTCTGACTCACGGCTCGACAGTTCCTTCCTATGTTAGTGGCTTTCAAATTTTAGTGAGCATAGCAGATATCTAAGGAGCTTGTTCAAAATACTGATTCTCAATCCCCTCTTATCCTTCCCACCCCTGGCAGTTGACTCATTAAGTCTAGGACAGCGTCTGAGATTTAGCATTTCTAGGACCTGTTCTAGGTGGTTCTGATGAGGGTGGTTTGGGGACCACCCTTCCAGGATGTCTGCTCTGTTCAATGGCTCACCACCTCCAGGAGCTTCTCACCAGGAAAGAAAAGAGAATATTGAACAACAGTGCAACATTTGAATAATTCCTCCCAGAATGGATGTGATTTCACAAGGCATTGCTGATTAGTGACCAGATGGGTGATTTCAGGGAGGAGACTCCTCAAGCTAGAGTGGCCAGACAGATGACCAATGGATTACAAAGCGCCCACAATATGCAACTCTCAGAGGAATCCATAGTGAGGCCATGACCGTTCCGCTATGTACTGTATTAGTGTCCTAGGGATGACGTAAAAATGACCACAAACTGAGTGACTTAAACTAACAGCAATTTATTTTCTCACAGCTCTGGAGCCCAGAAGTGTGAAATCAAGGTGCCAGCAGGCCACGATCCCTCTAGAAACTCCAGGGGGTGGTTTCATTCCTTGTCTCTTCCAGCTTCTGGTGGTGCCTGTCATTCCTTGGCTTGTGGTTGCATGTCTTCAATCTCTGCTGTCATCTTCACATGGTCTTTTCCTCCGTGCATGTATGTTTCCCTTTGTGTCTCTCATAAGGACACTTGTCATTAGATTTAGGGCCTGCCTGGTCTCTTCTGCAAAAACCCTTTATCCAAGCAAGGTCACGTTCACAGGTTCTGGGGATTAGGACATGGACATATCTTTTTGGGAGCCACCATGTGGCCCATTAAAAGTACACACTGCGGGCTTCCCTGGTGGTGCAGTGGTTGAGAGTCCGCCTGCCCATGAGGGGAACGCGGGTTCGTGCCCCGGTCCGGGAAGATCCCACATGCCGCGGAGCGGCTGGGCCCGTGAGCCATGGCCACTGAGCCTGCGCGTCCGGAGCCTGTGCTCCGCAACGGGAGAGGCCACAACAGTGAGAGGCCCGCGTAACGCAAAAAAAAAAAAAAAAAAAAAGTACACACTGCATCATCCTTTACAAATTGCTTCCTTACATACAAGCTTGTTTGAAACTAACCTCACAGCAACCCATGAAGCAGCTAAGGTAGATACTGGCGCCCCCATTTGTCAGTTAAGGGAAGTGAGGTGAAGCCCAAGGTTGGGCTGCCAGTTAGTGGTAATTTCCTGACCTAACCCAGTGCTGGGAGATCAAGTCCCTGGTTAGTCTCATCTTCAGGCTGTAAAGTGTGAGGAACATGGAGATAAACATACGTGATCTTACAAACCTCTGCAGGAACGACAGACAGTACTCAATTACAGTTTAATTTGCAAATCGGTGACTCATGGGCCAATTGGGAAGCGCAGATGGGATTTATTCCCCCTCCACCGTATTTTAGAAAAAGTTTTGGATAGTTACTAAATTTTAAAAATCAGAAGAAAAATTTTGGATTTTTAAATTTTTCAGTTCTTTTGAAAACAGAATATTCAGCTAATCTAGGCACCCTTTTCTTTGGGGGAAACAGAGGGAGTTGAGTAGTAGTAGCATGTTTTTGTTGTTTGTAAACTGAGTTATAAATTGTCTCCAAACGTAGTGACATAAATCAATCATCTCATTAGGCCCAGAGATTTTGCAGGTCAGGAATTTGAATAGGGACACAGAGGGGATGGCTTGTCTTCGCTCCTTGATGTCTGGAGTCTGAGCTGGAGGTAGCTCTAACATCTGGGGGCTGGCAGAGCTGTGGTTGGAGGTCCACTTCCAACACGGCTTCTTTACTCACATGTTTGGTCCTTGGTCAGGGATGGCTTGAAGGTGGGGCTCAGCAGGGAGACTGTTGACCCAGCATCTCCAGGCAGTATCTCTTGTGGCTTGGGCTTCCTTCTTCATGACATGACAGCTGGGTTCTGAGAGGGAGTGTTCTGGAAGGGGAAACCCTTTGATGGCCTAGTGCTTCTAAAGTCACGTAGCATCACTTCTGCTGCATCATTGGAAGGGGTGTCAAAGAATTTGAGGTCTTTCCCCCCCAAATCTCCAAAGAGCATGTGCTACTTTTCTTTTTAACCTGATCCTCAGATGCAGATGGTCGAGTTAATATAACTCTTTAGTTAACTGCACACTGTCATCCTAACACCATTGGCTCCTGCAAAGCCGCTCTCATTTATCTTTGCATCTATTTATGTTTTTATTTGCTTTTCCTTTCGATGCCCATCCTCCTCTCCCCATGGGCAACATTCTAATGTATTTGACATTTATCTTTCTGCTTGTAGGTGTTCTGGTATGATATACAGTGCTTTGCATGCACAGAACTTAATTTACATAAACAGTGTTATTTCAGAGATCTTATTCTGTGTGTTACTCTTTGGACTCAGCCTAGAGTTTCTTTAAATATTTGGTATTGGTCAAAGAAAAGGAGATGTTGTTTTTCATTTGGCATTTTTTTAAAGCATCTATTACATGCCAGGCACTGTCCTGGTGGATAGGAACATGAGAATGAATGAGACACAGTCTCAGTGATCATGGGTCATGTCAGGGGTGATCAGTACTATGGAGAAAATAAAGTAATGCAACCAGGATGAGAAGTCTTGGGAAGGGGAATGGGATTGCTATTTTATGCAAGTGGTCAAGAAGGAGTAATGTGAGTCGTTATGACAGACTTTCTTCACCACCGAGCTGTGTGACCTTGGGCAAGTTACTTACCCACTTTGTGTTAATTTTCCTCCCTCTGCAAAAATAGTGTGGTGGTTTCAAAACATGGCTGCAAGTTCTTTGAGAGGTCCGTGTCTCCCTTGAATTTGCATGGAATTGAATTGAATTGGGTGAATTGAATTTGGATGAATTCAATGTGACTGCTTTGACCAACATAGTGCAACAGAAGTGATGTGGTGACTTCTGAGATGGGGTCATAAAAGGCCAGGCAACTTCGGCCTCATTTGTTGGTACTTTTTCTCGTGGAGCTCTGAGATGCATATAAGAACACTAACTACCAAGAATGATGAGAACACCAGTTTGGCCAGGCCTCTGGTCCACAGCCTTCAAGTCATCCCATCCCAGGAGCCAGACATGTGAATGAATAAGCCTGCAGATGAGTGCAGCCCCCAGCTCTTTGAGTTGCTCCCAGCCATTTGCGTTTTCCCAACTGAGGCCCAACAGATAACACAGAGCAGAGACAAGCCACCCCACACTGTGCCCTGTGTGTCCTGACCCACAGATTCTCTCTGTGTGATAACATAGTTGTGGTCTTATCCCTACATTGGGGCTTGATTGTTACACAGCTGTAGAAAAGGGGCAACAGTCATCTACATCTCCAGGCTGTTGTGTGTCTTACATGAGCTAATGGATGTAAATTTATTTTATTTTATTATTATATTCAGTGCTGTTTCATTCTTTTTTTTCCACCTGTTATCTATGTTCTATCTACCTATCTATCCATCCAACTATTATCTACCCATCCATCCATCTTTTATCTATTTATCTATCTATCTATCATCTATTTTAGAGCAGTTTTAGGTTCATGTAAAATTAAGAGTGGGGTACAGAGATTTCCCATTCACACACAGCCTCCCCCATTATCAATATCCCTTGTCAGAGTGGTACATTTATTACAACTTATGAACCTACATGACACATCATTATCACCCGAAGTCCAAGTTTACAGTAGGATTCACTCTTCAAGTCATACACTCTGTGGGTCTGGACAAATATATAATGACATGTGCCTACCATCACGGTGTCTCATACAGAGTAGTTTCACTACCCTAAGAATCTCCTATGCGCCACCTATTCATCCCTCCCTTTACTCCCAACCTCTGGCAACCACTAATCTCTTTACTGTCTCCATAGTTTTGCCTTTTCCAGAATGGCATATAGTTGGAATCATACAGTATTTAGCCTTTTCAGACTGGCTTTTTTCACTCAGTAACATGCATTTAAGCTTCTTCTGTGTCTTTTCATGGCTTTATTTTTTTTCGCAGAGGTTAACAGAACCTGCCATATGTATTTATTACCTATCTGCAGCGACTATATTATAAACCCCCTGAGGCAGAGAGTGCTTTTTTAAAAATAGCTGTATCCTCTGCGGCTAGAACAGTGACTGAAACGTAGCAGGCATGCAAGGAGAATCTGTTGAATGAGTAAATAAGACAATCAATGAAAAGATTCCTTTTTGCAAAAGTCCAGGTTTGCAGAGTATTCTTGTAGATGATATATGAAAGAGACGTGTAAACTGCAAAAAAGGTTTGCAAATTCTGATAGTTTTTACTGCTGCCTACTGACAAAAGCCCATGTCACCATGTCAAAGGATGATGGGGTCTTAGATTTGAAAGCAGTCTGAGAGGTTACCTAGTGTAACTCTTTAAAATGGCTCTGCAGATCCAAAAAATCTCCTAATACTGCAGGACCACCAGGAAGTCCACCCCCCACCCTTTTTAGCAGCTTAGTTCCTTTTATTCTTATATTTTGGGTTGAAATCTGCTGGCCTGTCACTTCTATTTTTTTAATCCTAACTCTGCGTCAGGAGCCACAGAGCACTAATTAAATACCTTGCTCTCATGACAACCCTTTGATTATTAAAGATAGCTGGCCTGGTCCCTTTCAGATTCAGTTCTCTAAGGAAAACACCTCTCATTCCATCAGCTACTCCAGATGTGACATGATTCTGAGACCCCGACCTCTCTCCTGAATACAGCTGAGTTTGTTATTGTTTTCCTCCATATAATCACTCCCCAGAAGCAAACACAGCACTTAAGTCTCGACCTGATTGCTGCAGAGCTCAGGGCTCCTGCCTTTCTTGTTAAGGGCTTGTACGTCTAATAAATATCATTGACATTCGTTCACTTTCGGAGCTTTTGTGTCACGTGGTTGACGTGCACCGGGCACACACTTGAGCTTTCCCAACTCTCCTTCTCTTCCTCCTCCTTATTCTTATTCCTCTTTCTCAGTGAAAATTGCTGTTAAGCCCTTTCATCCAGACATTTCCCAGTCTCCGTTTGCAAAATCTGTGTGTAGGACTTTGATTCCTGAATATTCTATCCTTTAAGTTTGTCCCTCTTTCCCGATCTGAAAAGTTATGTCCTTTTGAGGATTTATGTCGATCATCCCATATATTTGCTTTCTCTCCTAGTTTTGAGTCACCTGCCTACTGGACGAGCATGCCTTCTTTATCTCCTCCAGAATTAGTAAGAAAGCCGATGGCTGGTTTAAAGCCCCAGCCAGGCCAGTAGATGATGATACACGGATCCATCAGTGGACTTCTACAGGTGCATCCTTCTACCTGTTGTGCATCCACCACCTGCAACACTTGTCCAGATCACAGTGCTTCCTGTTGCTACCAGAATATCATAGGAAACCTCAAAGCTTTGTTTGCTATGCTTAGAACATTCCCAGTTTGAAACCCTATTAAGAAAAGGAAAGCCATGTATTTCCAAGCCTTACTGTAGGTAAACCAATATTATCATCTTCCAAATCTCCATGGCTCCTTGAAGAAGCTCCTCATGAGTCTTGACACATGAGTCTTGACACCTAGCCTAGCCCACCCACCTTAATAGTGATAGTAGCAAAAATAGCACTGGGGGATGCCAGATACTGTTCCGAGTACTTCGCACTCTATTCACTCATAGATTCCTTACAACAACTTTAGGAAATACTTTGTATTTTTATTCCCATTTTATGGATGAGAAAACTAAGGGACAGGAACGTGAAGTAACCTGCTGAAGGTCACTTAGATAACAAGGAATAGAGCTGGGGCACTCTACTTCCAGATCCTAATATCTTTTCTCTTTTTTGACTGTTGCCCACCCACTCTCTATTCATATCTTCATCTTGGCTCTTCCAGTTTAGCTCTCGACCCTCTAATATGTGCAGAGTATCATAATGATTACGAATATGGACTTAGGAATTGGACACCTGAGTTCAAATTCAGGTTCTACCACTGCTAGCTGCATGACCTTGGGCAAGTCATTTAATGCTTCCGTGTCTTGTTTTCCCTATCTTCATCTACTGGTGATTAAAATATTCACTCTGATTGTGATAAGGATTAAGGCGACTCACATATGAAAAGTACTCTCCGTATAGTGCCTGACACACTCTGAGTGCACCCACACGGCAGGTATTATTGCTGTTGTTATTATTATCATCTTTGTTGTTATTAGCTAAGTACGCTATGGGTCTCTTTGAAGCTCTGAGGCCCCAGTGGAGGGGCTTGAGGATATCACCTGCCCCCTTGGCTCCACCAGACCCTTGGGAGCTCTCCTCCCAGCCTGCCCCAAAGATGTCCAACCCTTGGGTTTGCCCATCCATCCTGGCCTCATGGATTAGACCTGGGCAGCCTAATGCCTGCCATCTGTATTCTTCAATGTCAACAATCTACTTTTAATAATGTATTCTGGAATGTTGCTAGAATTTAGTATCCAGATCACTCTTGCTTTTGGTCCTAGTGTCAGATGAAACAAGACTTGAGTCACCTCAAAGCCTACCCCAACCCTTCTCTGTTTGCTTTTTCAGGTCAGGGGTGGTTATTTCTTTGAGGTTTGGGCTTTGTAAAGTTAGGGGGATGTTGTCCCACAATATCCTCTTCTCTTCTGGCCTTTCATTCTCTCCTTAGTGTTCTTGTTTTACTTTCAGTGGGAGGAAACTCTTTTGTTTTTAACATCTTTATTGGAGTATAATTGCTTTACAATGGTTTGTTAGTTTCTGCTGTATAACAAAGTGAATCAGCTATACGTGTATATATATGTATATATATATATATATATATATATATATATATATATATATATATATATATATATATATACCCATATCCCCTCCCTCTTGCGTCTCCCTCCCACCCTCCCTATGGCACCCCCTCTAGGTGGTCACAAAGCACTGAGCTGATCTCCCTGTGCTATGTGGCTGCTTCCCACTAGCTATCTATTTTACATTTGGTAGTGTATACATGTCCATGCCACTCTCTCACTTTGTCCCAGCTTACCCTTCCCCCTCCCCATGTCCTCAAGTCCATTCTCTACATCTGTGTCTTTATTCCTGTCCTGCCCCTAGGTTTTTCAGAACCATTTTTGTTTTTTTAGACTCCATATATATGTGTTAGCATACGGTATTTGTCTTTCTCTTTCTGACTTACTTCACTCTGTATGACAGACTCTAGGTCCATCCACCTCATTACAAATAGCTTAATTTCATTTCTTTTTATGGCTGAGTAATATTCCATTGTATATATGTGCCACATCTTCTTTATCCATTCTTCCAATGATGGACACGTAGGTTGTTTCCATGTCCTGGCTATTGTAAATAGAGCTGCAATGAACATTTTGGTACATGACTCTTTTTGAATTATGGTTTTCTCAGGGTCTATGCCCAGTAGTGGGATTGCTGGGTCCTATAGTAATTCTATTTTTAGTTTTTTGAGGAACCTCCACACTGTTCTCCATAGTGGCTGCATCAATTAGCATTCAGCGGGAGAAACATCTTGACGGGAGAAATGGACTTGAGCCTGCGGGGGGGTGATCTGGCTCTCCCGAGTCTTTTGGAAACCTTCTGCCTCACCCCACCCGCCTTTTAAAAGCACTTCCCAGATTTCTAAGCATTCTCACCCATGTGCTCATCTGTTACTCTCTAAGGGCCACTATCCACAGGGTGTGGTCCAATCATGCTACTATCTTCCCATTCCTTTAGAGATTTTCAACAAATATTTTGATCCCAACATCACTGATTTGTTTTTAGCCAAGAAAAGAGAATTCCTAATTGCTTTTAGCATGGGGGCTAAAGTGTGTTTGCTCCTGGAGATCTGGCACCATTTCTCATTTGTTTCCTAGGGTCTCTAAATGGAGGGCATGCAATGATCCTTCATTAAAGATGCATGAGGATGTCAGGCTGACAGACAGCAGGCTCTGCAGAAAGAGAGATGCGCCTCTAAATCCCAGGTCTTTCTCTCGCTAGCTTGGTGACTTTGGACAAGCCACTTAACTTCAGTTCCTTGTGCTACAGTCAGGCTCACTTGCTCTTGTCTTGTGGGCTTTGTATAAGGATTAAATGAAATGACGCCTAGAAAGCATTTGGCACAGTCTCTGACCCATAGCAAGCACTCAAAGATGGTTTTGAAATTGTTACTGTGACTATGTGTCAATCATTTACTCTGATAAGCCCTGTAGCAGGTGCTTTGTACCCACTGTTTCCATGAAACTTCATATCAACCTTACCGGATAGGAATGATAGTATTTATTTTGCAACAAGAATGCTGAGAGTCACAGAGGTTAAGTAACTTGCTTCTGGTCTACAGTTAACCCAAGTGGCAGAACTGGGTCCACCTGCGTCCATAAGTCCCTGATGTTCATGCTGTTTCAGCTCTGCTCCTTGGTTTCCAGTTTATAGTTCTCTGTGCTCCAAATATTTTTGAGCATTTCTTCCCAACTTAGCTCCCAATCCTTCCCTAAACAAATTCTCTTCTCCAGCCATTGATGTCTTGATGTTTGAGGAACATGCTTTGTATAGAATTCTCCACTACCTATCAGTTCATTTGTTCATTCATTCAACCAACAACTCTTGAACCGTGTGTCTGGGGCTGGGCTACAAAGATGAAAAGGTCGGGACTTTGCTTGTGGGGAATTTACAGAAGAGTAAAGAGTTGTATAGAAGGACATTAACATGGATGTCTTGGCTTTGGTTACGATACATCATAATGTTCTATGAGATGGACCGCCCAGAGGAATTTGTAAAAATTATGCAGTAAAGAGTCAGTTAGCTATCTCATAAGCCCCTGACCCCACATCAGGATGTGAAAGTGTTGGAAGAAGAGGTGATTTAGTGGGAAGAGGACTTCCTGGCAGAAGCAGCTTGTGTGCTGGGCTCTATGATGCTCCGAAGTGATGGGGCGAGGTGCTTCCCCTCACCTTATGTCCTGGAGAGGAGCTTCAGCAGGGCCACCAGGAGAGTGATTAGAAGTTAGAGGTTGCATCATTAATCGTTAGAGAAATGCAAATCAAAATTACAATGAGGTATCACATCACACCGGTCAGAATGGCCATCATCAAAAGTCTACAAACAAATGCTGGAGAGGGTGTGGAGAAAAGGGAACACTCTTGCACTGTTGGTGGGAATGTAAATTGATACAGCTACTATGGAGAACTGTGTGTGGGTTCCTCATAAAACTAAAAATACAACTACCATATGACCCAGCAATCCCACTACTGGGCACATACCCTGAGAAAACCATAATTCAAAAAGAGTCATGTACCAAAATGTTCATTGCAGCTCTATTTACAATAGCCAGGACATGGAAGCAATCTTAAGTGTCCATCGACAGATGAATGGATAAAGAAGATGTGGCACATATATTCAATAGAATATTACTCAACTGTTAAAAAAAATGAAATGAATTATTTGTAGTGAGGTGGATGGACCTAGAGTCTGTCATACAGAGTGAAGTAAGTCAGAAAGAGAAAAACAAATACCGTATGCTAACACATATATATGGAATCTAAAAAAAAAAATAGTTCTGAAGAACTTAGGGACAGGACAGGAATAAAGATGCAGACCTACTAGAGAAAGGACTTGAGGACATAGGGAAGGGGAAGGGGAGGCTGGAACAAAGTGAGAGAGTGGTGTGGACTTATATATACTACCAAATGTAAAATAGATAGCTAGTGGGAAGCGGCCTCATAGCACAGGGAGATCAGCTCGGTGCTTTGTGACCACCTAGAGGGGTGGGATAGGGAGGGTGGGAGGGAGATGCAAGCGGGAGGGGATATGGGGATATATGTATACGGATAGCTGATTCACTTTGTTATACAGCAGAAACTAACACACCATTGTAAAGCAATTATACTCCAATAAAGATGTTAAAAAAAAAAGAAGTTAGAGGTTGCATTGGACCCAAGTCGGACTCCCATCTGGGATATTTGAGTGGTTAGAGATGGGCCGGCCAGCTGCTGACGGCTGATGCAAAGGAAAGGTGGCTGCATTGGCAGCCTGTCTTCTGGGAGTTTGTCAGGGATAAGGGTGCATGACTATTCTCATGGATCAGACAGGGATACATGTGCAAGACAGCTGGTGTGGGACCATAACTGACTCTGTTCCAGAGGGCTGCCTAGAGCTGAACACAGACCTCAGTTGGCACTGTGGCCACATTCCCGGGACATGTGGAAGGAGTAAAACATTAGTGGGAACTAAAGCACTCCATCCCCTGCATCAAGAGAGCTGTGGGCCAGAGCTCCTCAGCAACTGGGGAGAGGTCTCCAAAGGACTCACAAAAGCATCCCTTAAGAAAACAAGTCAGCTTTAAATGCCTGCTGTGCTCGGAGAGCATGAAGCCAGTCTATAGAAATACCAGACAAGCAAGAACTCTCACGTACCTCTCACCTTCCTCTCTCCTCTTTCTGACTCCAGGTAGGGGCTGTGTGGCAGAAACCACTTAGCGAGTTGACGGAAGAGAAGCCCCAGGTCCAGGCTTCTCATTTAGCACAAGCCTTACCTAGGGAAGGAGAAACGATTTAACCTGGAGTCAAATTGGGAGCAAGGATTATTGTATGAAGAGGCATTCTAATATCTGAAGGCAGACTCTGGTGGTGTAAAGGGACATCAGCTTTTATGAACTAAGAGCGATCAGAAAACTCACTGGATCGTATACGTTTTCCTCCTAGGGCGTGAGTACCTTCCCCAGCTGAATACATTTTAAAGCGACAGTGAGAGCACGGTGAAGTTGCTTTCTGCTTGCACCCCATGAAGCCAGCTTGTTCAGCATCTATGTCATAGCTGCCAGAGAGGTAGAGGAGGAAGCTGTACCACGCGTGGCAGGAGTAGCACAGAGCCGTGCACAGCACTATCTTTGCTGCCTGGAATTTTCTCTCTATCCTCTGCTTTCCTGAATGAACTCAACCTTCAAGGCTCAGGTCAATTTCCACTTCTTCCAGGCTTGGTCACAGCCAGGTCTCTCTCCTCTGATCTCAGCCCTGCTTTATGTTTGTTACTGGTCCTCCTGACAACTACGGCCGACTCAGGGGTCCTGATGAAAACTTTTATGAATATACCATTTTTCCTTCAGTGGGGATGCACCTGAGACAATGATGTCATAGGACCATCTGTGTTCTTTCCTCATACCCTGGGAACCAGGCACATCCAGTTAGCACAGTTTATTATGAAGCTGAATTGGTAGAAAACAGAGTATAACAAACATGGTCAGTGGTTGTAGGTAGCGCTGCTTTGGCCCTTTCCCAGCATTCTTCACCCCTCACCTGTCGCAGGATGGCTAGAGACGGTGTCCACCCTGCGCAGCGCTCACCGCCTCTGCACTGACTCTCTTGCTGTTATTTCTGCAGTATCATAGGGCTTTTGTTTGCTGGGGCTGCTGGAACAAAATACTGCAAACCAGGTGGTTGAAACACCAGAAAATTTTTGTCTCACAGGTCCGGAGGCTAAAAGTCCAAGATCAGGGTGTCACCAGGCTTGGTTCCTCCTGAGGGCTGTGAGGGAGCCTCTGCTCCATGCCTCCCACCTAGCCTCTGGAGACTTGCTGGCAATCGCTGGCATTCCTTGCCCTTATAGAAGCCTCATCCTGATCCGTGCCTCCGTCTTTACATGGCATTTCTTCCTGCATGTGTGTCTGAGTTCAGATTTCCCCTTTTTATAAGGACACCAGTCACATCGCACTAGGGGTCCACCCTACTGCACTATGACCTCATCTTAAATTCACTAATACATGTGCAATGACCCTATATCCAACAAGGTCACAATCTGAGGGGCTGGTGGTTAGGACCTCAATATGCGAATTTGGGGGGAAGCTACAATTCAGCCCATAAAAGTCAACTATGTTCTCCTCTTGGTACTCTTCCCAAAAGTTCTTGTTCCTAGATTTTTGAGCCAATCCGACCTGTGTCCACACTATACAGCCACCGGCCTCTAACGATGGCCCAGGAACCTCCATTAGGATTTGGGCCAATTGTGCTTGCACCCTTCCCCGCTTTTCCCTTCTGAATGGCTCTCATTTCTTCTCCCAACCACTACTCTTCCTCTTTTCCTTCTGCTTCTCCTCCTTTACCCCCCACCCCCCACCCCCACCCAGTCCTCTTTCTTCTTGTGTTTTTTGATCTTCTGGCTTTGTAACTCAACTTGCGAATTCCTCCCTCTGGACGCTGGTCTTCTGGGGATTCAGTGTCAGCTTTCCCTCATCCAGTAGCCTTTGGCTTGTTGTTCTTCTGGCTCCCAGTTCCAGCCTTATGGAATCTAACCTTGCCCTCCATCTACTGGCCAGAATCCTGGCTGGGCCAGCCAGGAGTCCTCTCAAGGCTGCTTAGAGCATTTGGCACTCTCACTGAGCCACTCTGAAAGTCAAGGACCAGAACACCAAGCCCCTGGGACAGAACCTGCTATATCCTCATGACAGTGCATTTGCTCTTTCTTTGGAGCACACAGCTAGATTACATGTCCCAGGCTCTGGGCAGTTTGGTGTGGCCAGGTGCCCAATTCAGGCCAACGGACTATAAACACAAGTGATGTGTGTCACTCCCAGACCTGCCCAAGCCTCCTGTGCAGCCCTCCCCATTCTCTCTGTCTCCATTTGCTGGGCGCAGAGGACTGGAAGGCTCTGCGTGGCTGTGGGAGGGGTGAGAAGATGGGCTGAGGGTTGTGGAGCCATGAGATGGGAATGTCCTGGGTCCCTGAATCACAATGTCAACAGCTGCCCACTGAATCCTTGCATTGCATTGTTTCATTAAAGAAAAAATAAACTCTTGTGTAAAGGCATTGAGATTTGGGGGATATTTGTTAAGCAGCTAAAAATAATTACCCAAACTGAGAAATCTTTAAGGAAGTAAAGGAGAAAACCTGAATTTTTTTTCTCTCCATGTTGCATTTTCCTCTCATTCATTCCCAAATCTCTATCCTGCACCCCCTGCTAGCTTGCCTGTTCTGAAGAACAGAAAGAAAATTACTGCCCCCATCTTTTCCCCTTTGTTGATTGAACGCTCAAGGGTCCTCCTCATGTGTGTTGGGGTCATCTTTCAGGGTGTCAGGGCTATGTTGAAAGCTTTATCATTAATTAGGTACGCACTCTGACTTTACTTCTGTGTGTGTATGTATGTGTATATATACACATAATAATTTATACACTCACACATCTATAAATTATAGTATACTATACTATTATATATAATATAGAAATATATACATATGACATAGTCTATGTCTATAATATATTATAAATAAGTTATAATATATTATTAAAATATATATTATAAATATAATTATATTTTAGCCTTGTTAGCCCATGTCATTTTTTTTAACATCTTTATTGCAGTATAACTGCTTTACAATGGTGTGTTAGTTTTTGCTGTATAACAAAGTATATCAGCTGTATGTATACTTATATCGCCATATCTCCTCCCTCTTGCATCTCCCTCCCACCCTCCCTATCCCACCCCTCTAGGTGGTCCCAAAGCACTGAGCTGATCTCCCTGTGCTATGCAGCTGCTTCCCACTAGCTATCTATTTTACATTTGGTAGTGTTTATATGTCAATACTACTCTCTCACTTCGTCCCAGCTTATGCTACCTCCTCCCCGTGTCCTCAAGTCCATTCTCTATGTCTGCATCTTTATTCCTGTCCTGCCCCTAGGTTCATCAGAACCTTTTTTTTTTTTAGATTCCATATATATGTGTTAGCATACGGTATTTGTTTTTCTCTTTCTGACTTACTTCACTCTGTATGACAGACTCTAGGTCCATCCACCTCACTACAAGTAATTCATTTCATTTTTTTAACAGCTGAGTAATATTCCATTGAATATAAGTGCCACGTCTTCTTTATCTATTCATCTGTGGATGGACACTTAAGTTGCTTCCATGTCCCGGCTATTGTCAATAGTGCTGCAATGAACATTGGGGTACATGTCTCTTTTCGAATTATGGTTTTCTCAGGGTATATGCCCAGTAGTGGGATTGCTGCGTTATATGGTACTTCTATTTTCAGATTTTTAAGGAACCTCCATACTGTTCTCCATGGTGGCTGTGTCAATTTACATTCCCACCAAAAGTGCAAGAGGGTTCCCGTTTCTCCACACCCTCTCCAGCATTTATTGTTTGTAGATTTTTTGATGATGGTCATTCTGACTGGTGTGAGGTGATACCTCAGTGTAGTTTTGATTTGCATTTCTCTGATGATTAGTGATGTTGAGCATCCTTTCATGTGTTTGTTGGCAATCTGTATATCTTCTTTGGAGAAATGTCTGTTTAGATCTTCTTTCCACTTGTGGATTGGGTTGTTTGCTTTTTTGATATTGAGCTGCTTGAGTTGCTTGTATATTTTGGAGATGAATCCTTTGTCAGTTGCTTCATTTGCAATTATTTTCCCCCATTCTGAAGGTTGTCTTTTCATCTTGTTTATGGTTTCCTTTGCTGTGCAAAAGCTTTTAAGTTTCTCTCTAGGAGGTGGATCAAATAGGATCTTGACATGATTTATGTCATAGAGTGTTCTGCCTATGTTTTCCTCTAAGAGTTTTATAGTTTCTGGCGTTACATTTAGGTCTTTAATCCATTTTGAGTTTATTTTTGTGTGTGGTGTTAGGGAGTGTTCTAATTTCATTCTTTTACATGTAGCTGTCCTGTTTTCCCAGCACCACTTATTGAAGAGACTGTCTTTTTTCCACTGTATATTCTTGCCTCCTCTATCAAAGATAAGGTGACCATATGTGTGTGAGTTTATCTCTGGGCTTCTCTATTTCTGTTCCATTGATCTATATTTCTGTTTTTGTGCCAGAACCATACTGTCTTGATTACTGAAGCTTTGTAGTATAGTCCGAAGTCAGGGAGCCTGATTCCTCCAGCTCCGTTTTTCTTTCTCAAGATTGCTTTGGCTATTCGGGGTCTTTTGTGTTTCCATACAAATTGCGAATTTTTTTGTTCTAGTTCTGTGAAAAATGCCATTGGTAGTCTAATAGGGATTGCACTGAATCTGTAGATTGCTTTGGGTAGTATAGTCATTTTCACAATGTTGATTCTTCCAATCCAAGAACATGGTATTTCTCTCCATCTGTTTGTATCGTCTTTATTTTCTTTCATCAGTGTCTTATGGTTTTCTGCATACAGGTCTTTTGTCTCCTTAGGTAGGTTTATTCCTAGGTACTTTATTCTTTTTGTTGCAGTGGTAAATGGGAGTGTTTTCTTAATTTCTCTTTCAGATTTTTCATCATTAGCATATAGGAATGCAAGAGATTTCTGTGCATTAATTTTATATCCTGCTACTTTACCAAATTCATTGATTAGCTCTAGTAGTTTTCTGGTAGCATCTTTAGGATTCTCTATGTATAGTATCATGTCATCTGCAAACAGTGACAGCTTTACTTCTTCTTCCGATTTGGATTCCTTTTATTTCTTTTTCTTCTCTGATGGCTGTGGCTAAAACTTCCAAAATTATGTTGAGTAATAGTAGTGAGAATGGGCAACCTTCTCGTGTTCCTGATCTTAGTGGAAATGGTTTCAGTTTTTCACCATTGATGAAGATGTTGGCTGTGGGTTTGTCATATATGGCCTTTATTATGTTGAGGTAAGTTCCCTCTATGCCTACTTTCTCATAAATGGGTGTTGAGTTTTGTCAAAAGCTTTTTCTGCATCTATTGAGATGATCATATGGTTTTTCTCCTTCAATTTGTTAATATGGTTTATCACATTGATTGATTTGCATATATTGAAGAATCCTTGCATTCCTGGGATAAACCCCACTTGATCATGGTGTATGATCCTTTTAATGTGCTGTTGATTCCGTTTGCTAGTATTTTGTTGAGGATTTTTGCATCTATGTTCATCAGTGATATTGGCCTGTAGTTTTCTTTCTTTGTGACATCTTTGTCTGGTTTGGGTATCAGGGTGATGGTGGCCTCATAGAATGAGTTTGCGTGTTTTCTTCCCTCTGCTATATTTTGGAAGAGTTTGAGAAGGATAGATGTTAGCTCTTCTCTAAATGTTGGATAGAATTCGCCTGTGAAGCCATCTGGTCCTGGGCTTTTGTTTGTTGGAAGATTTTTTTATCACAGTTTCAGTTTCAGTGCTTGTGATTGGTCTGTTTATATTTTTTATTTCTTCCTGGTCCAGTCTCAGAAGGTTGTGTTTTTCTAAGAATTTGTCCATTTCTTCCAGGTGGTCCATTTTATTGGCATATTGTTGCTTGTCGTAATCTCTCATGATCCTTTGTATTTCTGCAGGGTCAGTTGTTCCTTCTTTTTTCATTTCTAATTCTGTTGATTTGAGTCTTCTCCCTTTTTTTCTTGATGTGTCTGGCTAATGGTCTATCAATTTTGTTTATCTTCTCAAATAACCAATTTTTAGTTTTATTGATCTTTTCTATTGTTTCCTTCATTTCTTTTTCATTTATTTCTGATCTGGTCTTTATGATTTCTTTCCTTCTGCTAACTTTTGGTGTTTTTTTGTTCTTCCTTCTCTAATTGCTTTAGGTGTAAGGTTAGCTTGTTTAGTCGAGATTTTTCTTGTTTCTTGAGGTAGGATTGTATTGCTATAAACTTCCCTCTTAGAATGGCTTTTGCTGCATCCCATAGGTTTTGGGTCATCGTGTTTTCATTGTCATTTGTTTCTAGGTATTTTTTGATTTCCTCTTTGATTTCTTCAGTGATATCTTGGTTATTTAGTAGCATATTGTTTAGCCTCCATGTGTTTGTATTTTTTACAGTTTTTTTTCCTGTAATTGATACCTAGTCTCATAGCACTGTGTTTGGAAAAGATACTTGATATGATTCAGACTCTGTCAGCTGAAGTTGTGTTTATGGTCAGGGAGAGGAAAACATAAAAAGTGAAATCAACAAAATAAGTGAACATTCTTATGGGAGGACAAAACAGGAAGACTATCTAAGGAAACCCATTCTTCTGTTTGGTCTCTCAGAAGGGTATTGAATGAACAGAACATGGACAGTAGGTGAATGCAAAGTGGGACATGACATCTAAGCACAGGATAAGGACAGCTAGAGACTTTAATTAGCAGAATATTTCAGACTTGCAAAAGTTATACAAATAGTTTTACAGAGAGTGGTTTAGGATATTCCAAGGAGGGACGAGGCAGATGTGGCCCAGTAGAATGAGCACAGAATTCAGTCAAGATTCAGGAAGCAGACTCATAATCTAACCCTAGTTCTGTCTTCTACTATCACATACATCCTCAAAGTCAGTTACACACTTTGGGTCTTGGTTCCCTTTCCTATCAAATAGCTGTAAGACCTCACTTGTAAGCTTGCAACAGGTAAGTGGCCTGAGCATTCAGAACCATTAAATACCAAGCTTAGGGCTCAAACGTGACTCCTCTCATTTGGGTTGCTCTCACCTTGTGACCTGACTTTTGCCATCATAATATCTTCCCTAGATTTGGGTCAGATTCTGAAGGATTTTTTTTTTTTTTTTTTTGCCAGCTTTCTTTTTTTTTTTTTTTAACATCTTTATTGGGGTATAATTGCTTTACAATGGTGTGTTAGTTTCTGCTTTATAACAAAGTGAATCAGTTATACATATACATATGTTCCCATATCTCTTCCTTCTTGAAAGCTTGGCTGAGGAATTTAGACCTGACTTTCGAGTTAAAGAAGAAACTTCAGACAATGGAGACCATTAAAACCTTGAAGATTGGGTTTGTTAATCCCCGTGCCTAGAGCATTTTCTGAATTTGTGTCCTTCATTTCATAGCGTTTAACCCCACTGAGTAGTATGACTAGAGTCAGCCCCCCTGGTGGGTTGTTCTGAGTGGCTGTGACCCTCCCCTAGTCCAGGGAGGGACTCTTAGGTAAGGGGATCTGAAAGCGGGAGGAGGGTAGAGCCAGCAGGCAGGAGCCCAGGGCTATCCTTTGGGGCCTGTCAGTCAAGAACTGTGGGTGTCAAGATGTCACTTTTCCTCTTAAAGACGGATTTGAATGATCTGCCACCTGATGTTTTTCAAGTTATCATCTATTAACAACTTATCATGTGCCAAGAATTTAGGGGGTTACAGAGCCTCTCCAGGAAACCCAGGCACCCATTCATTGTAGCATTGCCCAGAGATTCCAGCACAGGATGCTTCATACATACATAACTATTTCTCAAAATCATATGGATGGGACTTATGTCCACACAAAAACCTGCACATGGACGTTTATAGCAGCTTTATTCATAATTGCCAAAACCGGAAGCAACCAAGATACCCTTTAGTAAGTAGGTGAATGGATAAATAAACTGTGGTACATCCAGACCATGGAATATTATTCAGTGCTAAAGAGAAATGAACTATTAAGCCATGAAAAACATGGAGGAAGTTCAAATGATTATTACTAAGTGAAAGAAGCCAATCTGAAAAGGCTACATGCTGTATAATTCCAACTATATGACATTTCTCGTATGAGCAAAACTGTGGAGACAGCAAAAAGATCAGGGTTTGCCAGGGGTTGGAGGGAGGGAAGGCTGAACAGGCAAAGCACAGAGGATTTTTAGGGCAGTGAAACTGCTCTATAAGATACTATAATGGTGTGTGCATGTCATTATACATCTGTCCAAACCCATAGAATGTACAACACCAAGAGTGAACCCTGATGTAACTATGGATTCTGGATGACTATGATGTGTCAACGCAGGTCCATTGATTGTAACAAATGTACCACTCTGGTAGGGGACATTGATAATGCAGAAAGGTGGGCATGGGGGGAGCAGGGGGCATATGAGAAATCTCTCTACCTTCCTCTTCATTTTGCTGTGAACCTTAAACTTCTGTAAAACTAAAGTCCATTAAAAGAAGGAAAGGAAGAAAAAGAAAAAGGACATTGTGATGACAAAACCACAAATTCATTTATACTTTACACGATTAAAAAAAATGCCATAATATGCCAATAAAATGACAATATAAAGAAAAGCAAAATTATGAGGAGACTATGTTAAATGGGGTTCTCATATCTGGAAAGTTGGTGAATCACTGAAGTAGATGGTCTTGGAGACCTCTCCCATCTCTCCCATCCTGAGGCCTTACTAAAACCTGTAAGGATGCTATCTATAAATATAGTGGCTGTTGGGCGACCTGATGAGGGTCGCTGTCTATTTAGCTTCATCTACTCACCTCGTTTTTCTTAAGGGGGAAGAGCCAGCACGTGTGAGCAACTGCACTGGGTCAGGCACATATTTCGTCTCCACTCCAAATCTTCGCGTGTGAGGTTCTCCCTACTTAAAACCCTCTTTTCCTTCTCAATTTGTCAAATCATGCCCACTCTCTCCTGTCCTGGGTCCAGCTCAGGTGCCTCTGCTCCTTGACTCCTTGTATACTTTCCAGTCCACCGGCCTGACCCCCTTGGAGGTACTCCAGCTCTCACTGCCAGCAGCACTCCCTCTGCCCTGGAACTAGAGAATTCAGCATCCCCTGGGGACCCCTGAGCCCCTTTTCTTCTTTTTCAGAAAAGCCAATGGAGGCGACTTGCCCAAACAGTGCTGGTTAACTGGGCAGAGCCAAGATGGCATGAGGTCTCTAGACACCATGAACATGTGTCCTCTCCCACACGAGTGTGTCAGCTCTTGTGGAACAGGAAATACATAGACCTCACTTTTCCTGTACCCTCTTTAGAAACAAAGTGGGATTTGGGACCTCTTAGGAATGCAGATACTTGAAGATTAAAAAGTGGCAGGACAAAAATGCCATGATAACTTGCCCTTTATTAGTAGAAAGATCTCTCTTTCCTTTTCTTTTTCTTCCATTCTATAAAGCTGGGTTTCTGAACCTCAGCACTATTCCATTTTGAGCCAGAGAAGTCTTTGATGTGGGGTGCTGTCCTGTACATTGTGGGATGTTTAGAAGAATCCCTTGGCTTCTACCCACCAGATGCCAGTGGCCTCTGTCCCCCAATCTGTAACAATCAGAAATTTCTCCAGACTTTGCTGAATGTCCCCTGGGGAACAAATCACCTGTGTTGAAAACCACGGTTCTGAACTCACAATGAGTACCTGCTTTGTGCCTCGTCTTCCATTCTTGAAACCTGCATGGGGTCCCCACTCCATACCAAACAGTACTCTAATTGCTAGGAAGCCGCTTGGTCTTCCCTTCCCAATCCTGGACCCCTACTTTCTTTCTCTCGCATCATAAGAAATCATGGCTTTGGGGAAGGCTACTTACGGGAAGCCATAAAGTCATTCTACACTCTCTCACCTCGGCTGCAAAGATAACACAATCACATTACAGAGGCAGAGTTTGGGGAACTTCAAAGCTGAGCCAGAGGGAGTGGAGGGACAGGAGCTGGGGAGCTGAGGTCTTATCTATGGCTTGAATGTTCTCACCCTTATCAATCCAGAAGGAGGGGTGCCTAGGGGACAGGAAGGGGGAATTAAAAGACCAGATTGCTTTCTTTCTCCCACCCATCATTAGATTGAAAAGGACCAGGGAATAAGGAAGGACAGAAGGAAGAAAAGCAAAGTAGGAAGAATGCTGACGGGAGAGTGGATTTTGGGGGAGTGTGGAGGGGGCTTTTCTGACCCTACGCTAACCCATGCTGACCTGGATTGGACACCAGGGTTCTAGAACCAGAGAACCTGAGAGTTAGAAGGTCTTGGCAACAGCTTCATGAGTATCACCCAGATGACAACTGGGCCTCAAGCCCAGTTGACAACTGGACCTTCACTGGGGTAGGTGTGGAATGAGGTGCAGCTGCTTTGAGAACATCTGCCGTAGAAAATGAAGACCTGAACACAGACAGCAGCAACTGGAATGCAGAAGTGAGAATCTAAACAGGATGAATTTGCTGGAGTTGAGGGCCAATCATTTGTGGGGGGTTGAGGGAGTAGGAGGGATCTAAGACAATAATAATTGCAAATCCTTATATATCACTCCCTGTGTTCCAGACACTGTTTGATACACTTTTTATAGATGTTAACTTGTTTCACCCTCCCAACAAATTTATAAGAGAGGTCCTACTAAAGTACTCATTTTATAGGTGAGAAAACTGAGGCACAAAGATGTTTACGAATTTACACATCACAGAGCAAATCAGGGGGAGAACTGGGAACTAAACCCAGATAGGCCAGTTGCTAGCACTTGTGTTTTAACCAAGTTAAACACAAGTTTGTGCTCTCTACCACTTGGTTAAGAAAACTTGGGCAGCTAAATGGACAGTAAAGTCATGAACCTGGGTATGGCCTGAAGGAGGAGTAGGTTTGAAGGAAAAACAATGGATTCAGCCTTGGAGATACTGTGTCTGGCATGTGTGTAGGGCACCCAAGCATTGTCGCCTGGAAGGTGGAGTGGCAGTTCCATTCTAACCTCAGTATGGAGGTCCAGGTAGCTGTCCATGGACTTGGAGCTGTGGATAAGGAGCTATGTGCAGTGAGAAGAAAAGAAGACCAAAGAACCCTGGGGAAAACCAACAGTTAAAGACATGGAAGAAGAACCAGGAAAAGAGGCTGGAAAAAAATGCATTAGCATGAAGAGTGGCTCCCTGGAAATTAAGGGTGAAGTGAGTTTCAGGAAGGAGGGCAAGGTCACCAGGGGCAAAAGCTATAAAGAAGTCTAAGATAAGAAATGAAAAGAGGTATTGTTCTTCAATGGTTTCATGGGTTTCTGATTTATCTCCCCAACCAGACCGGAAACTTCTTGAGGTCAAGAGCTGCATCCAACGCTTTGCTGTGTTCGTCTTTGGGCCTCCATCCTTTCTGATGCAGGGCTAGGCAGGCAGAAGGCAACCGCCGAATACCTATGTGCTGATGGTTGTTCAGGTTCCTGTTGGTTTTTCTCCTTGTTAAGTCCATGCCACTATTTATAAACCGCCCTCACCCGACGAAGAGGATGTATGATGTTCCGAGTCTTCCACAATGTTGGGTAGCCCACAGCCCCTGGACTTGGCATTGCCAATGCAGATGATTAGCAGATGCGGCATCTCGGTCTTCTATTCTTCAACAATAGGGATAAACATAAAAGCTATTGTGCATGTACATGGAATCTAGAAAAATGGTTCAGATGAACCTGTCTGCAAGGCAGAAATAGAGGCACAGACGTAGAGAACAAACATAGGGACACCAAGGGGGGAAGGGGACGGTGGGATGAATTGGGAGATCGGGATTGACATATGTACGCTAATATGCATAGAATAGGTAACTAATGAGAACCTGCTGTATAGCACAGGGAACTCTACTTCACTTCGCTGTACAGTAGAAACTAACACAACATTGTAAAACAACTATACCCCAATTAGAGACAAAAAGCGATTGTGTGTGGAGGACCTCCTGCGTGCCTGACCCTGTACTGGACATTTGACATTTGTAGCTCAAATCCTCACAATCTGGCAAGCTGGGCATTATGATCTTTTTCCAGATAAAGTGCCGGGATTCAAAGCTGGTTGCCTTGCCCAGGGCCACACCAGTAGGCAGAGCACTGCCAGGATAAGGATCCAGGTCCATCTGACTCCAAAGACGCTCTTGACTAAGCTCTGCTCCCTTCCCTCAGCAGCACTGCCTTATTCCAGGTGTCACCATCATTTAGGTGGGTTTTATCACAGCTCCTTCTTTGTTCTCCAATCTTCCATCAAACCTCCTTCCCCAGAATCCATCCTCCAAACTACACCTGAGGAATTTAGCTATTTAATTTAAATGCATTTAAATGCAACCCTTATCACTTTTAAAGTCCTTCAGTGGCTCCCTTTTTAGGATCTAGGGGATATGCCCCTTTGTTTTATGACATCAGCCCCAACCCTTCAGCACGCTCTCCTAGGCTTTCCTTGTCTGACCCCATTCGATTTTCCCAGCCCTCCTTGGCTGTCGCCTCCTACTCACCCTTCTCTCAGCCAAACCAACCTCCTTCACTTCCCTGAAGATGCCCTACTCTCATTTAGCTCATTCTCTTCTCTGGGGCTGCAGTGCCCTTCTTCCCTTTTGTCCTGGGTTAACACACACTTGTTCTTTAAGACTCAGTTCACCCCCTCCCGTCACATGCCTCCCTGGACCTTCTGAGACCTTCCTGCATGACCCTCCTCAATTTTCCTCCTCTGAGAACCTCGGTACCCCAGGAATAGCTGCATCACCCTGCTTCCTGCTTGCTATTTTCTTGTTTCTCTTACTTGACTCTGGGGTCTTGGAGGACACGATCACATACGTTCCCAGCTCAGAGCAGAAGCTGAACCCCTGCTTGTTAAATAAGTAACTGGATTTGGACGTTTGGACCGCACCGAGGTCGGAAGGCAGGAGAATGCCGGGCGGCAGCTGGAAGGGCAGGCAGTTGGGTTGACTGGAGTGTGGGCGTCGCGGTAGGGAGCTGGTATCATGCTTCTTCCACATTTCCTTCTTCCCACCACTGCTAAAGGCACAGGGCATACCCCGCCTCTGCTTCCAGACAGTGATAATACTGCTCGACCAGTCTAGGCCAAAGCTTTGCCTTGAGTCTTATCTTTGGAGTCTAGTTTTCTTTTGGCAGGACTGCAACAGGAAACACTTGCACGGTGAGGCTCTTCTCGCATGGAATGTGTGTTGTGTGGGGACTGAGAGCCAGATGGAAAAAGTCTCCGAAGTCCTAAGCCAGCCTGGAAAGATAGGTGGATGACAGTGAAGGCCATTCCTCCACTTAAAGAAGAGATGGCCGTGAAAGTAATCCAGGATCCTGCATCTGAAGTGTTGCAAAAATTAACAGGACTTGGGGGCTGAAAGGAAGGAAGCTGAGCAGAAGAGAAAGAAAGCTATCTTCTCCTGCATTATCTCTACCCTCCTGTCTTCACACCGAGGGAAGCATTTCTGTTTTAGTGGAAACACGATGCCTTTACTGAAAGGAACGTCTAATGGTGGAATTTTTAGACAGTCAAACAGTAAGGGAGAATCTTTCTGGGCAATCGGGCTCTTCAAATCACACTCAAGGGGCAGCCACTGGCCTTCTCTGCTTGTAGGACCAGCCCTGTGGGAGTGTTATGGTACCCTAACCATGAGCATTTGATGAAGTTATTAGCTGGTGACGTACTTCCACAGACGTCGTCTGAGTTGACCCTTACAACAGCCTGGTGAGGAGGGAATTATTGTCCCCTCTCCCCATTCTACAGAAGAGGACAGCAAGGCTCAGAGAAGTTAGGTGATGTGTCTAAGTTCTCACAACCACTTACTTATTCTTTCATTCATTCTCTCATTGCTTATTAAGCACTGCCATTGCCCCAGGGCACCATTTCATCCCTGGTGATACCACGCTGCACAAAACAGGCAAGGTCCCTGTGCTCACAAAGCTTCTATTCTAGTGAAGCGGACAGACAGTAAACAAGAGACTAGAGAGGTAAACAGAGCCATGTGCTGTAAAGAAAATAAAGCTTTGGACCTGGATAGGAAGTGCTGGTGGATGGCGGGTAGTGGTGGGGTGTTTGTGCTGTTTTGGGAAGGAAGATGGGGAAGGCCAGTGGAGAAGATAAAGACGGAATTTGGAGGAGCACAAACACTATACTTCTTTCATCACACCCACACTGCAGTGGGGTGGGCTCCTGAAGGGACCTCCCTGCCCCACACCTTTCTCTTTTTCTGTTAGAAGTCCCCCAAAACCTCTCATAGGAAGTGATACAGCCAGAGGCATATGTCTCAGGGACCTGTAGAGAGGACACTTGAACCCCTACCAGTGACACCTCAGAGATGGGAACATGCAAGTGCCGGGCTCACCCTGGCAGGGTATTGGCAGCTGTTCTGAAAAATAAAAACACAGGCTGTTGACGGATGCAGGAAGCTGAAGCGTTTTACAGGCACAGTCATCGAGGACAAACACAGCCACGTTTCTTGACGACATCTCCCAGAAGCCGTTCATCTGGACAATAGCAGGCTGTGAGGAAACTTAACAATCTTCAAATATTTGAAAGACTCTCAAGTGGCAGGAGGCAGGAGGGAGGTCGGTGTCAGCCTGGTGCTGGGAAAACTTTTCTAACAATCTCCACGGCTCAACAAGGGAACCAGATTTCCCTGGGTGGGAGAGGAATGCTTCCCTCCACCACCAGAAGTGTTCAAGGAGGGGCTCAAAGATCCCCTTCCACCAGTTCAAGGAATGATTTGTTGATTGATACCTTCATTTAGCTAGTATTTATTAAGCATCTTCTGTGTGGTTGGTATACGGATGCAGTGCTGGAAAAGACATAACAGGATCCTTGCTTTCATGCAGCTTCTATTCTCGTGGTGGAGACAGTCAAGAAAGAAGTGAAAAATAGATACGAAGATAGTTGCAGTTAGTGATGGGTGTTATAAGCAATAAAAGAAGGGGGTGTACAAGAACAACTGTTCGTGTGTTAGTCTGTGCATGTGTGTGCTTGTGTGTATGGAGTGCATCGTACTTTATATCACGTGGTCAGAGAAGGTGTCTCTGAGGAGATAAACTTTGAGGCAAATCCTGAGTGACCAGAAGGGCCAGCAAGATCAAAGGCCCAGACTGACGGGCTCAGGGATGAAAAGAGGCCAGTGTGATTGGCTCAGAGAGCAGAGGGATGGGGCAGTAGGAGGTGAAGGCAGGGGCAGATCACACAGGGCACTTGTAGAGCATGACAAGGCAGGTGGGTACTTTATAAAAAGGGCCATGGAGAGCCACATCAGGGACATGGTTTTTGGATGAGAGCTTGGACTAGATGAGTGGTTTTCAACCCTGGTGGTACATCAGAATCACCAGGAGATCCAGAGTTGGAATCCAATGGACTAAGTGAGCTCTACAATTCCTTTCATGAGGAAGATGTAAAGTACCAATATGAGCTTCCCTGTGGGATCACACATTTTGCTGAGGACATATGAGAAGGTCATGGCCCAAAGGAATTTTGCTAACATATTGTCTGTCAACCACTTCGTTAGTGTGGCTGGATTCTAAGTAAGTTTAATTCACTTCAACAATTACTTAGTGGATCATCTTCTGTGTGTCAGTTTCTAAGCATGCACAGGGGGAAAGGGCTGTGTCTGGCACACAGCAGGTGCTCCGTAAATACTTATTGAATAAGTGAATGTTTGAACATGTCTGATATTCCACTGAGCACTGGGGAAAAGAGATGGGGGGAAAAGACATGGGGAAAAGCTAGTAAAGATGCTTCTCCCTTTACTATCTCGTAGGAGGACTGTAATAGGATTATTTGCAAATTGCTACAAGGATGAACAGGTAGAAAGTGCAAAGGAAAGGCTTTTGGTTTGTTCTAGCAGCAGGATTCCACAAGGTGCTCACGGGGAAGGCAAAATGCAGAGTCAGCCCTGGGACCATTTGGAGAATCTGATTTCTTCACTTCCCAGGCTCCTGGTTTCCCAATGGAGTTTGCCTCCCAATTCATAGGGACAACAACAAAAAAAACCCTGGATGGTCAGAAGCAGGGCCACTGAGGCCCCTCGGGAAGATCAAGCAGCTTAGAACCAGAGTCTCCCGTTTCTCTGCTTCGGCAGGAAAACGAGGGTTTTGCCAAGGAGCTCAAGGCTCACAACATTAGCAGCTGGTGTAGCCTGTCACAGGGCCAGACCTCTGTGTGCTGCAGCCTGTGTTAACTTAGTCAAATTACCACCAAGTGGCTGGCAGCCACAGCCAGATCAGCCCCACTGTTCCCCGACCCTATTTGAATCATCCAGGAGCAGATTTCCAGAACTGCCCCTAAACTAGTGAACGCGCGTTAAAGACTCTAACCTAAACAATTAACCCCTTTCCAGGGCCAAGGAGCCATTTATAGAAGGTACAGTTTTGGTTTCTGCAACTGGATTTAAACTTGTTGCAAATTCCAGGAGGGAGGGAAGGAGAAGAGCTTTTGATCGCTCCTATGATGGTCCAGAAACTCTGCTAGATGTTAATATCCATGACTTACACACACCAGTTCTAAGATAAGTATTACTATCTCCATTTTAAACACAAGAATCCAGAGCTTCAGAGAGGTTAAGGGTCATGGCCAAGACTATGCAATTTAGTAAGTGGCAAGATTTGATCCCAAGACTATCATCAAACCCCAGGCTTTTCTCATTATATCTCTTTCTGGTCCAGGACTGTCCAGTGATCACAGACCCTTTCTTTTCTTTTCTTTTCTTTTTTTTTTTTGGCGGGGGGCGGGGGCAGTGGTGCATACATCTTTATTTATTTATTAACATCTTTATTGGAGTATAATTGCTTTACAATGGTGTGTTAGTTTCTGCTGTCTAACAAAGTGAATCAGCTATATGCATATGTATATCCCCATATCCCCTCCCTCCCACCCTCCTTATCCCACCCCTCTAAGTGGTCGGAAAGCACCGAACAGCCCTTTTCTTATAATGTCTGCACAGTGGATTGAGCCCTATGGACGATCTTGAGGATTTCAAGTGTTGTAGATGGGGCAATGCCATTATTGGGTACTTATGCCCTACAGTAGAACGCCTCGGCTTTACTCCTAAGAAATTCTGATTTAATTGGCTTGGGGATGCAGCCTGGACCTTATATATATATGTGGATATATATATAGATATATATATTTTTTCTTTCTTTCTTTCTTTCTTTTTTTTTTTTTTTTTTGCGGTACGTGGGCCTCTCACTGTTGTGGCCTCTCGTGTTGCGGAGCACAGGCTCCGGACGTGCAGGATCAGCGGCCATGGCTCACGGGCCCAGCCGCTCCGCGGCATGTGGGATCTTCCCGGACTGGGGCACGAACCCGTGTCCCCTGCATATGCAGGCGGACTCTCAACCACTGCGCCACCAGGGAAGCCCTGGACCTTATATTTTTATAAGCCCCAATGTTAAGGATTGGAGGCATGCTGGTCCCTCAATTGCAACCAGGAGGAAAGCGGGAGCCTAGTGGAAGGAATGGGACAGAGGAAGCTGTGGGGCTGCAGAGGGTCAGCTCTGTAAGGGCATCAGGGTGGTCTAGGACATGGGGTCCAAGGGATGAAACAGGATCAGGACCCCAGGTCTAATATCTCAATAGTTGGTGGGACCCAGAAATGGGAGGCTTCAAGAGGCTGGTGGTGATGAAGGAGAAGAGCTGCAAAGGTCCAGTGAGAATCCAGTTAGGAATGGGAGTGGAGAGGACAGGGCACACCAGGGGAGCTCCAGCCTCCTCACAGCGGAGGTGGCCACCAGTGGGTAAGGGAGGGGGAGGGATACATCGGGAGATTGGGATTGACATGTACACACTACTATACGTAAAATAGATAACTAATAAGGACCTACTGTATAGCACAGGGAGCTCTACTCAGTACTCTGTAGTGGCCTGTATGGGAAAAGAATCTAACTGATTCACTTTGCTCTACACCTGAATCTAACACGGCATTGAAAATCAACTATACTCCAATAAAAATTTAAAAAAATAAATGCTATCGAATGCATTAAAAAAAAGATAATAGGACTTCCCTGGAGGTCCAGTGGTTAAGATTCCGTGCTTCCACTGCAGGAGGCGTGGGTTTGATCCCTGGTCAGGAAAGTTCTGCATGCTGTGCGGTGCCGCCAAAACCAACAAACAAAATACATAATAAATACAGTCAAATACGTGGAAAAAAGAGGTGGAATGCGTGTGGCCTGAAGGGAGCTCCTGTGAGTTGAAGATTTTAACCGGCTGCTGTCCTACTGTCCTAGGACATGGCCTAGCTGATAATGAGGATGACAGCCGTGACAAGGATGACGACGATGATGATCACGAAATACCTGACGTTTCCTAAGCACCGAAAAAGAAATCCACCTGGATTATCCCCTGCACTAAGTTGAATGATGACCCCTCAAAAGATACATTCATGTTGTAATTCCCAGAACCTGTGGATGTGACCTTATTTGGAAAAAGAGTCTTTGCAGCTATAATTAAGGGAAGATCATCCTGGATTATCCACCTGGGCCCTAACTCCAATGACAAACGTGCTTATAAGCAAAAGGCAGACGCAGGTTGAGACAGAGAAGGACTGGGGGAGGACCACGTGAAGAGAGAGGCAGAGACTGGAGTGATGCAGCCACAAGAGAAGAAACATCTGGAGCCAATAGAAACTGGAGAGGCAAGGAAGGACCCTTCCCTATTGCTTCTAGAGGGAGCACGAACTTGCCAATACCTTGATTTCAGATTTCTGGTCTCCAGACTGTGAGGGGATAAAGTTCTGTTGTCCTAAGGCACCTGATTTGTGGTCATTTGTTATGGCATCCCTAGGAAATGAACGCATCTCCCTTGAGTCCTCACAACAACGCTGAGGTTGGCACTGTTATTCTTTCCATTTCAATGGGGAGGATTCTGATGCTCAGAGATTTTGCATGTGTTGCACAGCGATCACAATGACACAAGATGCACACCCAGAGAAGCTAGCTCTGGAATTCGGGAGTGCTGTGACCATCTGTGAACTTCACAGGGTAGGAACTGTTTTCTGTATTTCTGCTGGAAACTGAAGGCTAGACAGGTGCCCAGGACTCCTGCCTGGCACTGTGGTTTCTAGGACTCATTTCAAGCCAACCAGGGCCAGGAAAAAAGTGAAACCTGATTTATGAAAAATTCACAGAAAATAAACCATTTTAAAGTGAAAAATCCAGTGGTATTGAGTACATTCACAAAGTTGTTCAGCCACCATCTCTATCCAGAGCATTTTCCCAAAAGGAAACCCTGTACCCATGAAGCATTTGCCCCTCACTCCCCTCTCCTCCACCCCCAGGAACCTCCAATCTGTGTTCTGTCTCTACGGGTTTACCTATTCTGGATATTTCAAATTAATGGAATCCTACAACACGTGGCCTTTTGTGTCTGGTTCCTTTCACTTAGCCTATTGTTCTCAAGGTTCCTCCATGTTATGGTATATGTGTCAATATTTCATTTCTTATTAGGGCTAAATAATATCCCATTGTATAGATAGACCACAGTTTGTTCCTCCGTTCATTGTTGATGAACATTTGGGCCACCTTTTGGCTGTTGGAAATATGCTGCTATGAACACCCATGTCCAAGTCTCTGTGTTCACATGTTTTCATTTCTCTTTGGTATATACCTAGGGGTGGACTTGCTGGGTCATATGATAACTGCTAACTCTATGTTTACCTTTTTGAGGAACTACCAAACTCTTTTCCACAGTGGCCGAATTTTTTCTTAACCGCTTAAATTGAGTCCTTATAACATGCCACACAGTGTACTGGAAGTCTTATTAAGTTGGATCTTTGCAACAAATCTGTGAGGAATGCATTATGGTCTCCATTTTACAGGTGGAGAAACTGAGGTTGAGAGAGAGGTGGAATAACTTCCTCGAGATCACACATGTAAGGAACAAGGATGCAAACTTAAGTTTGTCAAAGCCAAAGCTTGTATGCTTGGTCATGATGTCCTATTGTCCCCTGTGCTGTGCCCACTGAGGTGGACATGTTTAAAGTAAAGGACAGGATTGAAGGCTGACCTTGAGTTGGATATTGAATAAACTCCCAGCAAACATCTGCTAAAAATGGCTAAGAGTTCATTTGCTGTGTAAAATAGCATCTAAAGGTGTAATATTTTGCCTATAAACCTGTGGAAATCTTAACAGAAATTAGGACTAGGCTAAACCTCCTTGGAGGATGACAAATCTGGTCTTCTAGAATAGTTTTTTTTTTAAAATAAATTTATTCATTTATTTATTTTTGGCTGTGTTGGGTCTTCGTTGCGGTGCGTGGACTTCTCATTGCGGTGGCTTCTCCTGCTGCGGAACACGGGCTTCAGGCACATGGGTCTCGGTAGCTGCAGCACATGGGCCCAGCAGTTGTGGCTCACGGGCCCAGCTGCTCCGCGGCATGTGGGATCCTCCCGGACCAGGGCTCGAACCCGTGTCCCCTGCATTGGCAGGCGGATTCCCAACAACTGCACCACCAGGGAAGCCCTAGAATAGTTTTATGGCCAATAACTTTAGGCTATTTAGCAGGATTGTGGGGCTCTGCCTACCATTTTTAAGAAACTGTTGGAGCTTTGAGTCCAGGGTTCCCCCTCAAGGTGTTTAAATGTTGAAGCTTAAGATGTGGATGAGATCCCCAAGAGTTAGAGTAGAGAGAAAAGGAAGGCACTTGGCTTTTGGCAGAAACTTGGGAGACATTTACATTCAGGAATTCCAGGAGAAAGAGAAACTGAGAAAGCAGAGAAGACAGTCATGGAAGCAGGTGATTGTCAAGCTTGTGCTCAGCCCCAGAGCACGAGCAAAGAAGGAGAGGTGGCCTCCAGTGACAAATGCTGCTGAGAGCAAGGATACAGAGCACAGCCTCATTTGAGTGGGTGTAATGAGCTCACGCTTGGATCAGAAATGCTCAGCCTGTTCCTAAAACACAGAACTAATTGTATCACAGCCCTGCCTAAAATTCTTCCGTGTCCACAGTTGTCCTCAGGATGAAGCAAACTGCCCACGAGGCTTGCTCAGCCTGGCCCCTGTGCCTCCTCCAGGCTCACTGCTCCCAGCTCTTTTCCCAGGTCCACCATCACTGGTCTTAACGCTTTCTGCTCAGCCGTGCCTCTGGGCCTGCTTCCCCTCTCCTGAGGACGCCCTTTCCTTCCTTGTTCACCCAGTGAAGTCCAGCCCAGCTCCAGCCTTTCCCTCTGGAGGAAGTTCCCTCTGATCCCCCTTCTTGTTCCCGAAGTAGCGAAGACCTCTCGCTTCATTATCTCCCAGGGGAATCTTGGGCAAATCTCCTTTAAGACCTGCATTGCTTTATACCAGGATTATTTATTTATAGGTCCATGTTGACTGGTGAACTGTGAGCTTCAAGAAAGCAGAGCCTGAATCTCTTTACTTTTTGTCTCCTCTGTGGGTTTGTGGGTTTGCAGTGAATCCTTGATGAATGAATGAATGAATAGATGAACTACCAGTGAAGATATTCCAAAGGTTAGGGCTGGTAACGCAGGACACCTCAGATGATGACAGGGTACCAGGTGCACCTGCCTGGACCTGCTCAGTAATGTGAACACACTCAGCCCTCTTCACCCCTCAGACAAAAGCCTGCCATGACCTTACCTGTCCCTCTAAATCATTTCTGGAAATGAGGCAGCTTAGGGTAGCTGTGGCTTAGTGAAAAGTCACGGGCTGGAGACAAACGAACTGGGGTGACCTTCTTCCTCAGAGCCTGGCAGTTGTGATGACACGGATGATTCCAGCTACCTTTACATCTTCAATTGACATCGAGTGGGTGCTACAATGTGAGGTGCTGGGACTGCAAAGAAATCAGAAACCAATTTTGCCTTTCGGGTGCTCCCATTTCTTGGAGAGAGCTCAGAGGATCGCTGTGCAGATGAGCGTCAGAAACGAAAATCAGGGGCTTCCCTGGTGGCGCAGTGGTTGAGAGTCTGCCTGCCGATGCAGGGGACACGGGTTCGTGCCCCGGTCCAGGAAGATCCCACATGTCGTGGAGCGGCTGGGCCCGTGAGCCGTGGCCGCTGAGCCTGCACGTCCGGAGCCTGTGCTCCGCAACGGGAGAGGCCACAACAGTGAGAGGCCGGCGTACCGCCAAAAACAAACAAACAAAAACAAAAAACCCCCCGAAAATCATAACAGCAACCACTTATGGAGCGTTGCTAGTGAGCTGGGCAGTGATCAGTGATAAGCACCTTCATACATTACCTCACTGAAGGCCCACAGTAACACCATGAGGATGGCATCATTAATAATCCCATTTTGTGGATGAGGAAAGTGAGGCTCAGAGAGAGACTGAGAAACTTGAACCCAAGTCTGGCATGTACTCCCGAGCCAGGGCTTCCTTACATGTTCTATGGGGAGCGGCACTGCTTGGCTGTTGTATCTGGGGTTCAGGAGGGTCAGATCTCAGCTCCCCTGCTTTTAGCCATGGCTATTGAACTTGATGGGTTGCGGTGACTTATACGACTCAAGCCCTACATTGGTGTTTCTTAACAAAATTTTTATCTTTCAAGTCTTAAACCTTCTCTCCTGTGTGTGTGTGTTTTCTTCTCTTAGTTTTCCCTGGTCCTGCACGAGAGTAGCTGAGCTGATTCACCTAATATGGTCCTCCAGCCCCGCCCGCTCCAGTGTCCCTCTATTTGGAGAGGGGAGCTTCTCCCTGCTGGCTTATAGGGAAAGGGAAATGATTGTTGCTGGCTGCGAACCAAAATTAGGGAAAGACAGGGCTTGGGGAGTAGGGAAGAAGAAACAAGTTCACGGAGAGAAGGCTGGACTGTTGGACTTGCTGTCTGGGAGCTGCAAATATTTAGGTAAAAGGGACTCAGAGTGCATATCTTATTTGTATCCAGACACTTGCCTGTTTCTGTTGAAAAGACCTGGCAGCCAAGGAACTTGGGAGAGGCATGCAGGAGGCTGGAGGATGGCTAAAAATGAGGCAGGCCACCAGAGGACTGGAACCCACTTTGTATCTGACACAAAAATACTTCCTCAAACTTCTGCTAATGGAGGGGGAGGGCGGGAGGGGGAGGGGAAGTGGAGAGGGGCTGTGAGCGGGGCTTGGTGGGGGAACAGTTGGGGTGCTGATAGGAGTGCCTGGCTCACAGCAGGCAGCTCAGGCTCTCGTCTGGGTGGAATGGGTGCAGTTCAAGAAGGCTGGGAGGTGGGAGCTTTCGGTCCCAGTGAGGGTTCCTGAGGCTGGTTCTCTGCAAGGGGAGCCCTGGGGTAGGACGGAGGGGATGATGCAGGGAATGAGGAAGGGCTAACAGGAATCCAGCATCCACTATGACCAGGTATCGTGCTGCCCAGTCCTGAAGTCAACCTCTCATCCCGAGATGCCATCACTCCCCCATGACAACTGCAAACCCCGACGTTTGAAAGGTCTCATGACTTGTCCCAGGCCCTGCAGCCAGGTGGCAATTGGGACTTCAAACTCTGGATGTCACTGATACAACTGGTAATACGAATACTTGTGTAAATACATGCAGGGACCTCTGGAGCCCAGAGGAAACGTGCCCGACCTTATTGCAAAAGCACAGCCTCTCTGCTGGGAATGCTTCTTTCCTCTTTGTCTGCTTGGGAGCACCTGCTCATCCTTGAAAAGTCAACTCAAGCTTCACTTCCACCTTGAAGCATTTTATTCCATCCCCAGGTAGGCTCAGGTGTGAGCTTCCCTGCACAGATTTTAGACACAGCCCTTCTTGTGCTTCTGTAATCATCTATGTCCATCTGTCTTCTGCCCCCAAGACCGTGAAGCCCTTCGGAGCAGGGCAGAGTGGCCATTTCTGCATCTCTAGCACCTGCCACGAGTGATAATCACTAATAATGGCTGACAGTCCTTGGGCACATACTGGGTGCTAAACAGTTTGAGTATGGCATCTCTTTTTGGGGGGGGGAGGTGCTCAAATACTTTATTTTCTTTTTCTTGAAAAACAATAGATTTATTAGAACGTTGCTATCTTGGCTGTCTTGGGTCTATTTTTCCCAGGCACGTGGGTCTCTTTCAACAGCTGGTTTAAAAATGTTTTAAATGAAAGCTTTTATGAATTGTAATATTATTCTGATCACTTACTCTCCAAAAGATTTTTTTGCAGCTTTATTGGCAGCAGAATTGATAACCAAAAAAGCTGTACAATTTTTTTTAATATTTATTTTATATTGGGGTATAGTTGATTTACAATGTTGTGTTAGTTTCAGGTGTACAGCAAAGTGGTTCAGTGATACGTATATTCATTCTTTTTCAGATTCTTTTCCCATATAGATCATTACAGAATAAGCTGCACATATTTAATGTATATAATTAGATGAGTTTAGACATATGCATATATCTGTGACACCATTACCACAATCAAATAGCATCTCATTCAATCATCACACAACTCCCAGAGGGAGATATTGTTTATGTTCATTACGGTGAAGCATAGAAACCCAGGAATCTCAGTGGCTTAACAAGGAAAAAGTTAACTGTTGCTCACATAAAGTTCAGGAGGAACTCCTGACTGGGAGATGGGGCCTGCTGTAGGCGCTACTGGTTCCCACTCCGTGCCCATCCCCTGCGCTGTGTTGGCTGCAAATGACTCGTGGTTGCCCCCTTTTCCAGAAAATTGACTTCTGCAGAATGGTGGGGGGAGGGGAGGCTTCCTTGCCTGGGACTTTATACTCCCCACCTCCTAGGGTGCTGGCGGCTATCCTCGGTCAATGACAGGTGCAAAGGCCACACCCCCGAACACACATCCCCCAAGACGGGACCAGATCTGTGGTATAATTCATGCTTCAGAGGCCCCCATACAATCAGGCCAAGGTTAGTCCCCTGCTGAAACCTCATCCTTGCCTATGTCCTTTTCCTGTCCTAGCCTGCTTTTCCCTGCTCCCCTTCCCCTGAGATCCCTTCTCCAGGGAATCATATACACTCTAATCTCTGTCTCAGGCTCTGCTTCAAGGGAACTTGACCCAAGACAGGAGCTCTCTGATGCACGCAGGTGATCAGGAATTCCAGCTGATGGAGGCTCTGTGTTCAACACAGACCTTCCGAAGTCACCCCGGGTCTCAACATCCTGCCAGCAGACTAGGAAGGCGAGACAGTGGAGGATGGCGATGGAGGGTGATGAGTCAGGCCTGGAAGTGGCACCCACTGCTTCTTCCCACATTCTATTGGCCAATTCTTAGCCACAGCCACACCTGATTGCAAGGAAGGCTGTGTAATGTAGTCTAGCTATGTGTCAGGAGGGGAGGAAAATGGGTTTTGACCGGTTAAACCAGTCTCTGTAGTGATATCTCATTTTAAAGGTGAGAAAACTGAGGTTTAAAGGTTTTAAGTAATTCACCCAAGGTCACAAAATCAAGACTGAAAACATGGTCTGATGCCAGAATCTGTGCCCTTGACCGCACCTCTCCATCATCACGTGCAATCAAAGCTCACGGGATGCTGTCAGTGACTGAAGATGCTGAGGTTCCTACTTGTGGCAGAGCCCTTGGCCTCACAGCTGTATGGGCAGGTCCTTGCATTGCCAGTGTGTGATCCACTCTGGCTCGCCTGAGACATCTCTCATTTGAATTATAAATCAAATTATGATAAAATGCCCCTCCTCTACTTCTTTCCAGGGACCACTTGAGCAGAATGTTCCCAGATTTCAAAGATGAAGGAACAAGACACTTGTAAAGATGAGGGTGGGAGCAAAGAGGCGAATTAAACAGAGCTTTAACGCGGCACCATTTATCCCCCTTCAAGGCTCTGAAATTCCTACAGAGACCTTCGCAAGGCTCGAACCTCTGGCCCCATATCTTACCCCGCCTTCATGTTAGCCTCCTGATGGCTCACTCCACTCCAGCCAAAGTAACTTTTTCCTGGGTGAGAAAGCTGAAGGATTTCCATAATGGAGTGGGCATGAGATTGCCTGGGTTCACGTTCTAGCTCTGTCCCTTCGTGGTTGTGTGACTTTAAACAAGTGGCTTAATCTGTGTCCTAGTTTTTAATCTTTAAAATGAAGATAATAATAACTGCCTCATAGGGTTTGTGGTGGGGATGAAATGAGTGTCTGTTTCACCGAGCACAGTGCTCTGCCTTTAGGCTTATATATATTTGCCATTATTGTTGTTATGCTTTAATGAGATTCTTCCCAGATCACGCCTTAACTGCAGGCAGGACCCTCTCCAGACCTCACAGTCTCACTCCCTCTACAGGTCTTAAGTTCAAAGTCACATTCTCAGGGGAGACTTACTTAACCCCCAGCCTAAGACTGGCTCCTCTAATCTTCTTTGGCAAGGCTGGGATTAGGGTAATGTGAGGGAGGCACCCGCTTTGTGTACAAAATATAAGTGAGAGCCCCCCCAAACCCCTTAGTAACTGAGATAAATAATATTCTAATGCAACACTTTAAGATACCACAATTAACACAAAAAAATCCACAGTGAACAAAATAGCAAATTCTAAATAAAGGTCTATTTTGTGCTGAGCCCAGCTGATGCCTGAAGCCGGAGGGAAAATGTGTGCTCCTGGCTTTGTTGAAAGTAAAACTCTCTGGGACTTCCCTGGCTATCCAGTGGTTAAGACTTCGCCTTCCAATGCAGGGGGTGCGGGTTCCATCCCCAGTCAGGGAGCTAAGATCCCACATGCCTCGCGACCAAAAAAACCGAAACATAAAACAGAAGCAATATTGTAACAAATTCAATAAAGACTTTAAAAATGGTCCACATCAAAAATAAAAATCTTAAAAAAAAAAGAAAGTAAAACTCTCCATAATATTTTCAGTGTCTATTTCTTTGTTTCTCTTGCTGTCATCGGAAAGGATTGTCACATGTGACAACTTCTTGTGACCAAGTGACAAGCTTAATGATTTTTTAATTAATGCAAGCTGAAGTAAAATGACAATATATACTGTTTTGGAATACATAAAGTATTTAAACATAAAATAATGTTGTGAGTTTTTTTTTTTTTTCCTGCGGTACGTGGGCCTCTCACCGTTGTGGCCTCTCCCGTTGCGGAGCACAGGCTCCGGACGCGCAGGCTCAGCGGCCATGGCTCACGGGCCCAGCCGCTCCGCGGCATGTGGGATCTTCCCAGACCGGGGCACGAACCCGCGTCCCCTGCATCGGCAGGCAGACGCCCAACCACTGCGCCACCAGGGAAGCCCTGTTATGAGTTTTAATACACCCACTTTTAACATTTTCAGTAGTTTTCAACTACTTTAATGTTCTATGGAAAACATAACCATTAAAATATGCAAGAATATGGGTACAGGGCTATACATTTTGCTTTTCTCTTATGTTCTAACATTGCTGGGCATGACACTGGTCTATGTTTACATTTTGGATATTTTGTTGTGCATGGATGTTTTTGTATCAATTTTGATTAAAAAATATTGCACTGACGTAGCTATCTTTTTTTTTTTTTTTTTTTTTTTTGGCAGCTCCTTAAATTTTGCAGCCCGGGCAAATGTACCTCTTGCTTCCCCCTCATCCTGGCCCTGCTCTTTGGTGGCACTAATCACGGCACCGTTGAAGTAAGTAGCTATGCCATTGCTTGTTTGATTTGCCCGCACATAATCGTCCTGAGGGCAGGAACAGGCCTGCTTTGCTCACCACTGAGTTCCCGGTGTTGTTTCTCTGTATACCCCTCAGGTATGCAAAAACAATTTCTAAACAAATGAGTGAAGAGATTTCTAAAAGGGACCGCTCTGGATCTGGTCTGTAGATTCTGTTCATTTCTTCGCGTTGTTTAATTAGGGAAGCATTTATTGTACATCTCCTGTGGCTGAGTGCCTGCCATGCAGCTGTAAGGATGGTAAAGACAAGGCCTCTGCTCTCAGCGAGCTTGGCTGGTGGTGAAGACTGGTCTGAAGCAGTTTCATTCCAGAGGAGAAGTACTGAGAAACAGAGGTCACGGTGGGGGAGCTGCAAGAGCACAGAAGAGGGGTACAAGCTCACCCAGAAGATTCAGGGGAAGGTTGGCTTAGAGACAATGTGTGAGCCAAGTTATGGAGAAGGAGTAAGCAATAGGCAAGTGGACAAGCAGGGAAACAGAGTTTTGGACAGAGAGCACAGCACGTGCAAAGGCCCAGGGACATGCTCTGTACGTGTGGGAACTCCTAGCAGCTTGGTGCTCTTGGAGCAAAAAACAAAACCCTAGAGATCAGCTATGACAGCCTCCTAGAAATGAGCTAGGCAGACTCCCACAATCTGCAATGCAGGGTCTTCAACATTTCTCTGTGGTGGGCAATGTAACTCCTTTCCAGAAGGCAACAAAATAGGATTCCACAGTCTGTCAGGTCGAATGCACGCCCAGTTGTTTTCTGGAATGGTTAGACCCACAGCCAAATATCAGGAATTGCAGGGAGTCATTTGTTATGGAGAATAGGAAAGCCGGGAACCCTTCTCTGTGGAAGCCTGGTTATAGAGCTCAAAGTGGAGACGCCCCAACCCAGAACTCAACCGCAGCCAATTCACCGGTGTCCCTTCATCCCTCTGACATGTATCCAGGGCTGTCACCTGCCACTAGGTTGTCACTCACACCAAGTAGGGATTTAATAGTATCTATTTCCCTCTTGAAGCAATCTCAGCCTGGCCCTAACATCAGATAGAGTGTTGTTACCGGCCCAAGGCACCTATGTCTGTTACAACTCTCTGGTCCAAAGTCACAGTTGAAGCAGTGGACACCACCCCTTTGCCAAACAATTGTCATTCCCCGGCCATGGGCCTGGAGAGCTTATCGCAAGGGCCTGGTGGGGCTTCCTGTCATAACTTTGCACAAGGCGTGGGCTTATCTTTCGGGAACCTTTGGAGCTGTGAGTTGCAAACCCTTCCCTGCGGCCCATTTCATCCTGGGATGAGTGTCCTCGCTCGCAGGGAGATGAAAAGTGCCCTGCCTGGGTTATTAAGGTTTACATTATCAGCTCCTTGAGCTTGTATCAAAAAGACATTTGTGGTGGCATTTGACCTCAAGTAGGAATCTGGGTCATCTGATGGTAATTACGGCACTTTTATCTGCCTCTGTTGAGCATAAACTCTCCAGGGCCGAAGGCTCCACCCAGTAATCTGGTTTCAGCCATCAGAGCTAGACAGAAGGTGTCCTGAAGACATTCTGCCAGGGAGGCAAGATTTGGCCATGTCTTTCAAGCTAAGAGGAATCCAGTTGGTCCAGGAGAAAGAAGTCCTTTCTGTATTTACCCACTGTAACCCTCCTCCAGTGCGGAGGCATCTGGAGCTCATTCTTTCTAGATGCATGACTGTGTGGTTATACAGTCAACCTCAGCCTCAGTTTCCACATGAGTAAAATGGGAATCATTTTGCCTGTCAGGATCCTCATCAGGAGGAGAGATGACAGTGCACCCAGGGAGCCCAATGCATAGCTGATGCTTGCTCTGGGGTTGGTGACCTCTGCACACGGCTCTCTTCTCTGTCCTCCACTCTCCGATTCTCTGGTCAATCAAAACTGGAGAAGGAAAGGAAATTCCCTGGCAGTCCAGTGGTTAGGACTCCACACTCTCAATGTCAAGGGCCCGGGTTCAATCCCTGGTCAGGGAACAAAGATCCCATAAGCCACGTGGCGCGGACAAAAGAAAAAACAAAGAAACAAACAAAAAAATGAGAAAGATCTTTATAGCAGCTTTCTCCATAATTGCCCAAAACGAAATGAAACTCAAATGTCCTTCATACAGGGAATGGATAAACACCTGGGCACACACTCATGCCTTGGAATACTCCTGAGTGTTAAGAAGGAAAGAGAATCAACTATATTTCAATTAAAAATTTAAAAACAAAACTGGAGAAGAAAGTACAACTTGCACAGAGAAAGTAAGTGGCTCTCGGGTTCTAACTGCAAATAGTGGGCTCTGAAGTTGGGTCCTTCTCATAACATTTCCTTTCCAAACAGATCACAGTTTTATATACACAATTTTTTTCACAAATAATATTTCACTGGTCAAATACTAAATTTATTTTATCTTCTGGAAATTTGGGGAAATAAGGGCAGTGGATCCGTCTCAGTTTGGTCCCTGACTCACGGATTATCTCCTACTTTGCCCAAGTGGAACTGGAATCCACCGGCCAGAGCTCATTCCTGCTAGTGAATTGTCTTCTGGCTCAGTTTCTGCAGCAGCCCCCAGCTCCCATCTCTTGGGGTTGATGATGTGGTGGTTTCGACATCTCATTCTGACTGACTGGATAATTTTGGGCAAATTCTCTCCTATTTTCCCTCTCCCCTCCTATAAAATGAAGGGCTTGCATGGAGTATTTTTTAATATCTCTTTCTGCTTTTGTTGAGTTCTCTTCTCCTGTTTGTACATTTTACGTTATTTATTTTTTATAAATTTATTTATTTAATTTATTTATTTTTGGCTGCATCGGGTCTTCATTGCTGTGCACAGGCTTTCTCCAATTGTGGCGAGCGGGGGCTACTCTTCATTGCAGTGCGTGGGCTTCTCATTGTGGTGGCTTCTCTTGTTGCAGAGCATGGGCTCTAGGAGCATGGGCTTCAGTAGTTGTGGCATGCGGGCTCAGTAGTAGTGGCTCACAGGCTTAGTTGCTCTGAGGCATGTGGGATCTTCCCAGACCAGGGCTCTAACCCGTGTCCCCTGCATTGTCAGGTGGATTCTTAACCACTGCACCACCAGGAAAGCCCCTACATTCTGCTTTAGATTCCCATTGTTCACTGATTAAAGGTGAGTTGTGTCTCAGGCCTGTGTTCGTCTTGGTCATCCGTATTTTTGCCCCCACCCATCCACTCACCTGAGAGGCAGCTTCTTTGCCTCCTTCAAGATGAAGACTTCGGAGCAACTAAGCCCGTGCGCCACAACTACTGAGCCTGTGCTCTAGAGCCTGCGAGCCACAACTACTGAGCCCATGAACCACAACTGGAGCCCACGTGCCTAGAGCCCGTGCTCTGCAGCAAGAGAAGCCATGGCAACGAGAAGCCCACACACCGCAGCAAAGAGGAGCCCCTGCTCATTGCAACTAGAGAAAGCCCACACGCAGCAACAAAGACCCAAAGCAGCCAAAAAAAAAAGTATATAAATACATATATATTTATGTATATAAGTATATATGAATATATAAAAAAATATATAAGTATATATATAAATATTTATATAAGTATATATAAATATACATAAATATACATATAAAAATATATAAAAATATATAAGTATATATATATTTATATAAGTATATATAAATATACATAAATATATATATTAAAAAATATAAAAATATATAAGGGTATATATGAATTTATATATAAGTATACATATAAATATATATAAAAGTATATATAAATATAGATATAAATATATAAATATAGATATAAATATAGATAATAAATATATATAAATATATTACAAATATATATAAGCATAAAAAATATAGATGTAAATATATAAAAATATATAAAATATATTGAAAAATATATAATAGATATAGATATAAATATAGATACAAATATATAAATATATAAAAATATAAATATAGATAAATATATAAAATATATAAGCATATATATATTAATAAATATATGAATATGTATAAATATATATAAGTATAAATAAATATATAAATATAGATATAAATAGATATAAGTATATTAAAAATATAAATACAGATAAGTAAATATTAATAAATATATAAAATATATAAATATATATAAATACATATTTTAAAAATATATATATAAGTATATGTAAGTATATTTGTAAACGCATGATAATATATATAATTATAAATATAAAAATATATAAAAACATAAGTACAGATATAAATATGTATAAATATGTATATAAATATATATAGAATATATATATAACTATTAAAAAAAGATAAAGACTCGTCAGAGTTACGATGTTTCTGTTGACGGGTAGATCTGGGCTCAGCCTATCTGGGGATAACTTATTTATTTCACTTTCCTGGACCTCAGTTTCTTCATCTGTAAAACGGTGAACAGCCATAGACAAAACAAAAACGAATGGCCTTGGCTGCGTTCCAATAACATTTTACTGTTGGGGACTGAAATTCGAATTTTGTATAATTTTTACACATTACAAATCTTCTTTTTTGAGTTTTTTGATCGTTTAAAAATGTGAGAAATGTTCCTAGCTTGTGGACTGTACCAAAATAGGTGGCAGGCCACATTTGGCCTGCCGGCTGTAGTTTACTAACCATGTTCTAGTCTTTTCTCTCTTCTTGGGGCTCTGTACCTGGGACTGCAGAAGCTGACCCCATCCTTTGAGAATTCCTTGTCTTCAGAGCCCAGCACTCGAGGCTGGCAGGAAGGCAAGAGGCACTGCTCTTGGTCCTGTTTACGCAGCTCTGGCTTCCCTCTGCTAACAGCGCAGGGACAGGTGCATCTGGGTGTTGCTTTGCTCCCAGCCTCAGCTGCCCCCAGCTGGTTAGTGCCACGTCAGGTAATTACACTAACCAGTGGCTAGTCCACACAACCTCATTTACATCGATCCCTGCACATCTAGAAGCAAATCTCTAAGGTGAGAGGCCCCTGCGGCTGACTATTAGCCTCTAAAAGTTTGTGCTTCTGAAAACAAATTTGCACAGACAATGCATATACACATCACCCAGAATCACACCCACCTACCCCGTTCCTATCGTACACATCCCGAGAACATGAAAAGTTACATGGTTAAAAAACAACAACTTGGAAAACCCCAAACTGTATTTCAGTATTAAAATGCAACTTCCTAAAATTTTTTTTTTACATCTTTATTGAAGTATAATTGCTTTACAATGGTGTGTCAGTTTCTGCTTTATAACAAAGTGAATCAGTTATACATATACATATGTTCCCATATCTCTTCCCTCTTGTGTCTCCCTCCCTCCGACCCTCCCTATCCCACCCCTCCAGGCGGTCACAAAGCACTGAGCTGATCTCCCTGTGCTATGCAGCTGCTTCCCACTAGCTATGTACCTTACGTTTGGTAGTGTATATATGTCCATGCCACTCTCTCACTTTGTCACAGCTTACCCTTCCCCCTCCCATATCCTCAAGTCCATTCTCTAGTAGGTCTGTGTCTTTATTCCTGTCTTACCCCTAGGTTCTTCATGACATTTTTTTTCTTAAATTCCATATATATGTGTTAGCATAAGGTATTTGTCTTTCTCTTTCTGACTCACTTCACTCTGTATGACAGACTCTAGGTCCATCCACCTCATTACAAATAGCTCAATTTCATTTCTTTTTATGGCTGAGTAATATTCCATTGTATATATGTGCCACATCTTCTTTATCCATTCTTCCGATGATAGACACGTAGGTTGTTTCCGTCTCCTGGCTATTGTAAATAGAGCTGCAATGAACATTTTGGTACATGACTCTTTTGGAATTATGGTTTTCTCAGGGTATATGCCCAGTAGTGGGATTGCTGGGTCATATGGTAGTTCTATTTGTAGTTTTTTAAGGAACCTCCATACTGTTCTCCATAGTGGCTGTACCAATTCACATTCCCACCGGCAGTGCAAGAGTATTCCCTTTTCTCCACACCCTCTCCAGCATTTATTGTTTCTAGATTTTTTGATGATGGCCATTCTGACTGGTGTGAGATGATATCTCATTGTAGTTTTGATTTGCATTTCTCTAATGATTAGTGATGTTGAGCATCCTTTCATGTGTTTGTTGGCAATCTGTATATCTTCTTTGGAGAAATGTCTATTTAGATCTTCTGCCCATTTTTGGATTGGGTTGTTTATTTTTTTGTTATTGAGCTGCATAAGCTGCTTGTAAATTTTGGAGATGAATCCTTTGTCAGTTGCTTCATTTGCAAATATGTTCTCCCATTCTGAGGGTTGTCTTTTGGTCTTATTTATGGTTTCCTTTGCTGTGCACCTAAATTTTTTTTAATTTTTATTTTTTAATTGAAGTATAGTTGATCTACAATGCTGTGTTAGTTTCAGGTGTACAGCAAAGTGATTCAATTATACATATATATATTCATTTTCAGATTCTTTTCCATTATAGGTTATTATAAGATACTGAATATAGTTCTCTGGGCTATACAGTACGTCCTTGATTTTATTAAAATGCAAATTCTTAAGAAGTTTGCATTATTGACAATAACTCCTATGGTCCTGGGGTACGTGAAGGCAGGACAATGTGTGTGCCTTTCCAGGCTGGGAGGGAGCGGGAAGGAAGGACTCAGCCCAGACAGGTTGTCATCATTGTTTCCTCCAGGAATTTTTCTTGGCTCTCAGAAGGTGAAGCGTTGACGGGGACAATGAGCTCAAGGCGCAGGTGGCAAAATCTAATTAAGCTCATTAACAGGGCAGCCTTGCCTTGGGTCAGCTCTGGAGCAGGACGTGGGAGAAAGAGGAACTGCCTTCCCGTGCCCAGGGCCTCCAGTTCCCCATCGGCATCTAAGGAAGCTGTGCGTAGGGCATTTCCAGGTGGGGCGGGGCTGTGCCCTCACCTGGAGTCTGTGCTGCAGGATCTAGAACTAAGGTGGTCAATTGTCCTGGTTTGCCCAGAACTGGGCAGGAAAGGGGTCTTCCCTGAAAAAACCAGGGAAGTTCCAGGCAAACTGGGACAAGTTGGTCACCTTAAATCATGCACTGGGGTGGGAAAAAAATGAGGTCTGTAGTGTCCTTGAGTCTGGGATATCAGTGATACTTTACCCTGGTCCTTGAGGACAGACATCAGCAAACTTTCAATAAAGGACCGAATAGTGAAGACTTCGGACTTTGCGAGCACGTGGTCTCTGTCGCAGCTAGTCAACCTGGCCACGGTCTTGTGAGAATAGCCACAGACAGCACGTAAAGAAATGAGCTTGACTGCATCTCAGTAAAATGTTATCTATAAATGCAGACTGGATTTGGCCCGTGGGCTGTACTTCACTAACCCTTGCCATAGGAGGTATATATTTTTTCTACACTTCCCTCCATGTCACACGTACATGTACCCTCAGCACTTTTGTTTAGGAGGAGAGATACACAAGTGGTTATGGAGGGCTTGGACTTCGGAGTTAGACAGACTTGGCTCAAATCTTGGCTCTGCCCCCTGGTAGCTGAGTGACCTTGGGCAAGTTCCTTCACATCTCCGACCCTTGGTTTCTCCTCTATAAACTAGGGATAACAAGAATGACATCTGCTGCCCAGACTGAAGGGAAGGGGACATAGACCCTCCCCCCTCTCAATGGGAGAAGTCTCAGGATACGGGGCCGTCTTTCATCAACAAGAGTGGTCCTGGAGAGGTGATGTGGATGCCCAGCACACACTCCTTTACACCCGGCTCCGAGCTAGTTACTGGAGCCGAAACACTAAATAAAATGACACACTGCTCTTCTCCACAATCTGGTGGAATATATAAGTAGGTAAATAGGCAATGAAAATAAATAGGGTTAAATTCCAGATAGAGAGGAGGCAATGAGTGGAGGAGGCGTCAACCCTTCTTTCATGAGAAGGAAATTTCAGCGAGGGGAATATATCTCTTAAACCGTCTGGAAGAGCTGAGAGCATCCACCACTTGGGAGCTGCTGGGGTCTGACACCGATGCTGGTGGTTTCTCCTGGTGTGGGAGCCTGGGTGGGGCTGTTTGCTGCAGGGGGGTGGGCTCAGCATGTGTGTGTGAAGGTGTGTTTTTGTGTCTCCCGGTGGGTAGTTTGTGGGTGTGTGGCTGTCTGATGACAGATGAAGGGCAGCTCTGATGTAACAAGGGACATGTCTGTATCTGCGACTTGAAGAAACAGAAGTTTATGGCTGGAAGGGTCTTAGAGATGCCTACTCACGTTCCTCAGCCTCTTCTCCTGGTGCTACGGGTGGCTAAGTGGAGGCTGGTCCCAAGACGCCCTGCTAGTTAGTCTCCTGACTCCTGACCCAAATACACTGCACAAACTAGGTCAACTAGATTTTGGGTGAACTTGGCCATTGAGTTCAGACAACGCTGTCTGGCTCCGCCTGGTTTGGGGTTGACAGAGGAAGGCAGGGTGAGTACTGGGAAGACAGAAATGCATATTTATGGCAAAGAACTAGGCACAATGCCAGGCACTGTTCTCAGTAAGGGTCAGCTGAATTTGAACCTACATTTTATTCATGTTTCCTTGAAAGCAAAATCAAGACCGGCTATTTAAACATTTCAACTTGCATTAAAATGATTGCATTTCCCTTTCCATTAATAAAAACTCCAATTTAAAACTTCATAAGCTAGGGGTGTGATCTCAGGAGAGATGCTATTGTATTCTAAGAGGCCCTTAATGTGTTTAAAGTATGAATTGGTTTATGAAAGTCTTAGAGGAGTTTCAGAAGATAGAAAGAACCTTTGACCAGCATCAAGTTTCTTCTGTCAAGAGAGGTAGGCAGTATTTTTGACCTGGGGCGTGTGGTCACAGTTCTGTACACCAAATGTCTGATTCGACCCCACAGTGTGGGAATCTCATCTCTCAGACAAGGTCATGCCAAGTGTGCAGCCCTTGGTACGTGCCTGACAGATATTTGGTTTGTGCTTCCATCCAGGAGATGACACCCCTGGGCTTGTCCTGAAAAAGGTCAAGTCCAAGGGCTTATTAAGGTGCTTTGAGAAAGCTTTATTAAAAAAATACTTTTAATGTATCAGCAATGCATAAGATGAAATCAAAGCACACGGATAATCTAATAAAGTTAAAAATCACACTATTCAAAGACAACTACTTCTAAGACTTCCAAATGTATTCTTCTAGACGTTTGTCTGTATGTGGTGTGAATGGATTTTTTACATGAAATTGAGATGGTGCTGTAAAACTCTGTAGAACTGAGAAAATGGCTTAGACTTCCTGAGCTTAGGTTTCCCGTTGCGGAGCACAGGCTCAGGACGCGCAGGCCCAGCGGCCATGGCTCACGGGCCCAGCCGCTCCGCGGCATGTGGGATCTTTCCGGACCGGGGCACGAACCCGTGTCCCCTGCATCGGCAGGCGGACTCGCCACCACTGCACCACCAGGGAAGCCCCTATCAACTCCGTTCTTGAAAGGACTTTCCTTCCTTCCCACCTTGACGCCGTACAGTCTGGCTCATTCTCTGTCAAGTTCATCACAAGACTGCACCCAAAGGCCACTCCATTCCACTAGCTCCCTCTCAGCTCACCGAAATTCTCCTTCGCCTCGGCTTCCAGGCTACCTGTGTCTGCCCTGCTACTTCTCTTTGCTTACTGAGTGGTCTTGGGCAGTTTCTTAGTCTTCTGTGTTCATACATTATCCCTGGATAGTTTCCTTTTCCCTTCATTGTGGGGACAATTCCTGAATCTTGTGAGGAATTTCCTCTAGCTCCAAAATTTAACCTGCCCATCTGACCTCTCCAATTGCCTGCCGGATGCTTCAAACTTTCTTCAGCGACTTTCAGGTCCTTTTTATGACAGCACTGGGTATTCAGTCAGACCTTAGTGTCTGAGTCAAACAGATGACTTGGCTCAAATCATGACTTGGCTGCTTAATAGATGTATGTATGTGGTCGAGAAGGTTACTTCACTTCTCTGAGCCTCAGCTTTTCCTCTGTAAAATGGGGATAATGTCCTTACCTCCTAAAAATGTGAGGATGTAGTAGTTGTTCAAAAATGTAACTATTATTATGGGTAGTAATTTAAAAATGTTACCGTTTCTGATTATAATATTGATACATGCTCATTTTAGAACATTTGGAAATTTCTGGAAAGTAGTTTGTCATTCAAGGCTAAGTACAGCTAACACGAGGGTATGTTTCCATCTGTCTCGTATTATTGCATTGTGTGTGTGTGCTTGGGTGTTTGAGAAATTGGGTGTTCTCAATGACCCTACTGTTTTCCCAGGCTCTCAAGGTAGAAGGCTTGCTGTCACCTCACATAACCTCATCCAATTCGTCACTAAATTCTGTTCATTGCAGCCTCAGATTTCTCTCAGAGGCAATATCCTTTCTGCCCTGTTGCTCTCATCATTTACCTGGGTTTTCAGTTTCCAGACTCCTTCCCCACTTTTTATTCCAAATCCCACATGGCCTGTCTCCTCAAATCGCAAAGTGGAATGTGGCAGCCCCTTGCTGGAAACGCTTCCCTGGCTGTCCTTTGCTTCTGTTGTCAGGTCCAGCTACCTCCTCCCCAGCTTCCTCTCTCATCTGTCCCCTGTCCCCGCTCCTAGCCACATTCCCTGGAATCGTCAAGCCTGGCCGCATCTGTGCTCTTGTCCTTTCTGCCTCAAATATTTGCACTTCTTGGTTGGCCTGGAAAACTCCTCCTCTCCGTCACGTCTCAGCCCCAGTGCCAGCTCTTTTAGGGAACCTCCCCATTTTCCTATACCCCCATCACCCAGCCTTTGTTGCTGCTTCCTCGGAGTACCCCAACCCTTAGCATTTTGCTACCACCCTGGTTATAGCCCCGACCATGTGGTTCAAGAATGAATCAGGGTGTTTGCTCCTGTGAATTCCTTAAAAGAATTGCATCTCCAGTTCTTGGAACAGTGCTTGGCACATAGGAGTTGCTCAGTAAATATTTGCTGAATAAGTGTACTAAGGGATAATGTGATGGGGTGTATCAAAGAGAGGAAGGGGTTCTCTGGAAGAACACCTGACTTTGTTCCTCCATTGTTTTACCTGAGTAGCTTTGGGCAAATGACATGTCTGAGCCTTGTGGGGTTCTGTTGTTGTTGTTGTTTTTTCTGGTTTTTATAACAGAGTTGTTGAGAATGCTTCAATGAGATAATGGAAAGGAGAGTGCTTTGGAAAATAAAAATGAAACACGAGGCAAGCATTCTTTCTATGGTTATTATTAACTGAAAAATAAGTAGCAGGTGAGTTTTGGTAGCAGCTTGATGGCCATGGTCTGTGTCTGGGGCCTTGGTTGAGGGTGGAAAGTCCCATGTCTAATCCCAGGAGCTGGGTCCGTCTGGGAGAGCCCTCCTGTCCGGCCCCTCTGGGTCAGGTGAGGATATTTCTGGCCACTCCCACCTCCCTGTTGTTTGTCATGAGGCTCAGATGAGATAATGCACGTTAAACATCCGTAGTTAAAGTGTCTGGAAGAGGTACCGGAGCTACACAAATGCACGGTGCTTCTTCCCCGAGCCTGGCACCCTCCTGGGAGTTCTGTGTTCTTGGCCCTGGTCTGAGATTTCCAGTCGCAGCCCTGTTTCGAGTCTCCCTTGATTGATGCCACATCTTCTGGCTACAAATGAAGCTGCAGGCTAGTTCCTGCTTTTGATTTCATCCCCGTGCTGGGGCGGCTCGATTCCAAGACTAACCTCCCTCAGGAGCTGATTGCTAAACTAATGTTTACCCTGTATCCAGGAGGGGAGAAGCCCTATTTTCATACTCACTGTCATTCCCACAGATTCTATTTCTAAGAAGCTTTCCCTATCCTTCCAGACAAGGCGAGCCCCCTACGTCTCCACGATCTCGTGTTCTTGCTTACTAACTTTGTAATTTTATCACAGTTATTGTGACATCAAAGGGTTTGTTACCAAGCTCCCTCCTGGGCCGTTTCTGATTCTTTGCCCTTTCCCTTCTGCCTGATACATAGACGATGTCAATAAATATTTGTTAAGCAAGGAAGTGAAAGAATGTTCTGAACGTATTCAGTCTTCTTTACATGCATTGCACGTTCCTACCTCAGAACAGTTGCTCCTGCTGTCTACCCAGCAGGAATGTTCCCTCTTTGTCTCTCTCTTTCTCTTTCACACACACACACACACACACACAAACACCTATTAAATGAGATAATGCACGCAAAGCAATTAACACAGCAGCAAGCACGGTAAAAGCGCTTAGTAGGGCTTAGAAGCACTGCTGCACGTCTTCTTGCTGAGCCTCTAATTATTTGCATCTTCCTAATTGTCTGTGCACCGCTCACAGACTAGCACCCACAGCTATGCTCACCCAGCCCTTGTGGCATAGACGTGCAGGCCTTGTCTTCTCTCATGGAAACAGAATGGAATTTGTGGTATCACGTGGTGGGTGTTTTTAAACTCCATTTTCCAGATGAAGAACTGGTGGCTCAGAGTGGAGAAGAAACTTGCCCATTGTGCCTGGCCCACTGCTTGACTGGTGGGTGGATGGGGAGTTTGTCAGATAAAATGACAAGCAGGACAGGGCAGAGCCCCTGTGCTTAAGGATCTGGAAGTCTGTCCCTACAAGGACCAATGCGCTGTGGTGAGTACCCACACCAACCCTGGAGTCAGACAGACGTGGCTGGAACCTTGAACCTCGGTGCTGTTGCTCATTATTCTTGGGACCTCAGGGACTTGCTAAACCTATCTAAGGCTGAATTTCCACCTACCTAACAATGGGATAAAAGTAGCCCAACATCTCCGGGTGGGCGTGGCATGGGATGCTGTGCAGTAAGGGCTGGAATGAGGCCAGTTGCCTATTGTTAGTGATCCTTCCTGCCGTCCTACGAAGAGGGGCGTTGCATTCCCTCTCCTACCCAAGTGGAAGTGGAGGAAAGATTCCCCTGTGATCTCCCCAGACTCGCTTCTCTCTCCATCGCTCAGTGGGTGCTCGAGTTCTTCTCCCCGGCATTTCGAGCAGGTCAGTGAGTGCAGCAGGGAGAAATCACTGTGTGTGAACCTAACTGAGACGCTTTTGTTGGCAGCGGCCTCTGCATACAGGTGCCTCAACAGAACTGCCAAATGGCTTCTGGGGTTTAATGGTCCTCTCGGGGGTAATCCAGGCCTCCATCAATTCGTATCTTTGAGACCTGTCCCTTGCTGCCTAATCAGCCATCTGTTGCTCAGAGCCCAAACTAAAGTCTGTGCCACGGCGCCAGCACAGAGATGGGAAGGTGTCATTTTTGGCATTTGAAAAGTAGAGTTTTGACTTTAGAAAGGCCTGAGCCAGGGGACTGAAGGCATGGCAGGGAAGAGAACCCCTCCATTATTAAATATTCATTGAACAGTCATGCCATTAGTGTCAGAAGATGACAGATAAAATAAAACGATGAATGCAGAGGCTCCAGGAGGTACCGAGGGAACCTTGCTTCCCTCCCACTCCTGGTTCCCGCCCCTTTCATCTGATGAATATATTTCTCCCTGAGCTAAAATATTCTTGCTGTCTGAAGCAACTTTTCCAAAGGCTAACTCCTGACTTTTCAAATTATGTCTAAGAGACAGCTGCATGCTCGTTGTGTCCCGATGAGATGAGTTCACTGGCTGGAGGGATGGGTGGAGGTAAGAGGCAGTGGGGAGGTTTCCCGTGAGCAGTGGGTTTGGGCTGAGCCAGACCGTGCAGTGTGGCTTCTGCCGCCACTACTACCCCCTGCCCATTCCTCCCTCTTGCTAAGGTCTCTGGTGGGCTCCCACATGACATGGCATCCCTCTGCCCTCTCCTAAGTTCTGAGAATTTGACTCTGTGCCTTAAGAGTTTGGAAATTCTCTCTCTGAAGGCTTCTGGGATAAAACTCCCACTTGGCTTTTCTGCAACTTCTTTTTCTTTCTCTGCTAACCCTTCATTTATATGCTTTCTTTAAGCTCTGTTTTCATCTCATGTCTCTTTTAGATCCAAACATCCCCTCTAGATGATCTCATTTATCTCCTGGATTGTAATCAATAATTGTAGTGGGCAGAGAAACGGCCCCACAAAGATGTCCACATCTTACTCCCTATAACCTGTGGATATGTAACCTTACATGGAAAAAGGAGCGTTTGCAGATGTGATTAATTTAAGGAACTTGAGGTGGGGAGACTACTCTGGATTAGTGGACCCAAAGCATGAGGGCCACCAGGGTCGGGCCTGAGGTTTTTGAGTTGTTTTCACTGTTGGCTTGGTGAACCCACTGGCATCCTCAACCGTGCTGGCCTCCTTTGCATCTAGCCCTTCCATAATTAGATAATAAGATCAGCCTCCCAATGGATACATGTATATCTATGGCTGAGTCCCGTTGCTCTGTACCTGAAACTATCACAACATTGTTAATCGGCTATACTCCAATATAAAATAAAAGGTAAAAAAAAAAAAATCCGCCTCCCAAGCCTAACGCAGGTCTCTCCTTTGGTCTGAGCCCCTTTGTATGATAAAAAGTGTCTCTGCCAACTTCCTCCAAGCAGGAAAGTGGGTGTGGATGATCAGAGATCAGATTCTTGGCGATGTCAGGTCCTGTGGGAAGAGGCTAGAGTGTGGTAGGGGTGAGCAAGTGAGACCTCTCCCTCCTCTCAACATACACCTTTGGAGGTCCAGACAGAGCTGGAAGTGACTTTCCCCTTCCATGTGCCCTGAGCAGCAGTGTGGGGATGGGGTAAGTTCAAGCAAGACGAGCCAGGATGTTGGCTTTAATCACGTAGCCTGGTGACCTGTGACATTCAGAGAAGAAGAATTTGTATCAAGGGCTTCTCCTGATGGGCCATTGCCTTGGGCTCTAGGACACAACGCCTCAAATACTTTGGTTCATCCTCTCTACCAACACCCATGAGAGACGTGTGGACCTTTTCGGAGCTTCGGTCATCAGATAAAAATGAGCATATAGCTGATACGAATTTACTGCTCACTATTTGTCAGACATTGTGCCCATCACTTAGCACCTCCTGAAGTCCTCATGACAACTGCCTTACAGATGAGGGAACTTAGAGAAGGAACTTCCCCAGGGTGACAGAGTTATGAGATGATGGAGCCGGAACCCAGACCTTAAAGTTGGCTTTAAAACTCATGATCTCAACCAGGATTGCTTTCTTGTTTGTTTGTTTGTTTGTTTAGTTGTAGCTCTCAGAGAGGGAAAGAAGAAGCACAAACTGGAGGTGCAGACCTCATCCACAAACCTTATAACAAGAGCGAGTGCTTTTAGCCTCGTTTTACACATGGTGAAATGGAACATTTTACGGCCACGCTGTGATGAGTGGCCGTGGTGGTACTGCATTGAAGAAATTCCCATTTGTCCACTGAACGCCAATCATGCAGAAGAGGCATACACATCCTTGGAGGGAACAATGATGAGAGTGTGATTTCTTTTTTGTTCCCTCCTCTGTTTATCTTTCTCATAAGTGCTAAAAACAAGCAAGATGTAATATAAAATTACTTTATAAGAAAATAGCTTTTCAGTGCAGATACTGCCTGTTAAATAGTTATAGCTTAGGGCCCAAACACCATCAATCTGAAAATTGTTGTCCAGCTCTGCAATTACTCTGAGCTTTACGTCTGAGCTCTTTCTGACAAAACAAGGAAAGAGAAATAGCTCCAGATATGGTGATTCCTGACACTCTTATTTCAGCCTGCTATTCCTGATGGATTTAATTGGCTTCAGGTTCTTGAAGAACCCACTGAGCATTTTGTCCTGTTCACACTACCGCACTATCCTTCAGAAGAGAATTCTATCAACTCGAGATAACATGGTGCTTTCAATCTTTTCAGGAGCTCTGTTGGGCAGTTAGTCCCGTCTCTAAGTAACACATGATACTGAGGTCTGTAATTATTACTTAATAAGGATTTATTGGATACATCATTTCAATGTATGTTGTATAGGGGAAAGAAGAACCAAAAGGGTTATGGAGATGGGGAAAGATTGTGATCACACTAACTTAGAAAATGTGACAGCCCATCGTATGTAAAGTTTACATTCTTTTTTTTTTTTAAATTAATTTATTTTATTTTTGGCTGTGTTGGGTCTTCGTTGCAGTGCCTGGGTTTCTCATTGCGGTGGCTTCTCTTGTTTCGGAGCATGGGCTCTAGGCTTGCGGGCTTCAATAGTTGCAGCCCCTGGGCTCAGTAGTTGTGGCACATGGGCTTAATTGCTCCATGGCACATGGGGTCTTCCCAGGCCAAGGCTCGAACCCATGTCCCCTGCATTGGCAGGTGGATTCTTAACCACTGTGCCACCAGGGAAGCCCACGGTTTACATTCTTAATAACTCCTTTCTTTGGTTTCTTGTCCCTTCATGCCTTCGTTGGTCTTCTTCATAGTCTACCAACATTTTCTACTTCTTTCCTTACTGTAGACATAAGAACAAAATCTCATCACTTTCATACATTGGTGTGAAGAGAATGTGTTTTTGAATAGCGTTACCCTAGTTTTACCCTGCCTTTGTTGCATATACTGTAACAGAGCTACCTGCTGAGATAGCCCACTAAAAATGATGATAAGATTAATAGCTACCACTTCGACTGTTGAACACGCATCGTGTATATGAACTTGAATTAAGTCTCATAATGACTCCATGAGACAGAGAGCATTACTGCCCACATTTTCTAGGTGAGGAAATGAGATACACAGAGCTTGATTTATTCAAAGTCACTTGGATAGCAAGTGGCAAAGCTGGGATTTGAATCCCAACAACCAATACCCCACATCACCTTTTGTTAGGTGGGATTATTGTGCTAACCAGGCCGCCGATGAACCAGCCCGTATTCAGTTACACGGTCTGAGCCTCTGTCACTGTTGTTTTTTTTTTGACACGTAGCATGCATTGTCAAGCACACAGTGTAAAATGTTTCCAAATTAGAGTTCTTCCCTGTTCTCTCTCTGACAGCCTGGTGTCAACACCCCCTACCTCCCGAAATAGCTCTTGGAAAGTTCTTGTAGCAAAATTACAAAAATATTCTTTTCCTCCCTCCTCCACTGTCTGGTTTCCAAGTCTTGGGTTACGGGTTTGGGAGTCTAAACAGCGTGAACCTATGGGATAAGACCCAGTTTGGAGTCACAAAGGCAGTCTTCTCTTTGGCAGGTGCAGAGTCATCCGGCCTGTATCCCTCTGGATTTTCCCTCTATAGAGAGGATGTGGGTACTTACGCAACACCTATCCCCCAAACACTCGGACAAATTGCTCTGTACAATAGTCAGCAGTATTATCCAAAGTAGAAGCTGAAATCCTTGTGTGGAGTGTTTCATCGTGGAAAATTTCTGAGCTTTGAAGTCAGGCAGACACGATCTCTTCTCAGCCCCGCCCTCTTATTAACTGCATCAACTTAGGGCAGTTGTGTAACCTCTAGGACCTCAGTTTCCTCATCTGTAAAATAGGAGAAGATTAGCTTTCTTAAAGGGTTTATTTTAAAGCCCATGTCAGCTATTATACATTAAGCACCCAGCTAAGAGGCTGATGTATAGTTAAGCAGTAAATGTTCCTGCCTCTCTCTTTGATAATATCCCTGTTGCTATTCCTTCTACATTCAGATCAACAGGCTTTCTCTACTATTCAGATACTTGTCCACACAGAAACTGCCTCATGGGGAGTAGGACCTAGATAAACACGTGTTGGAGTCACATCCACTTCTACAGCCATTCCTTCTGTGCCTAGGGTTGTAGTAACTTCTGGGAGGTGGTGGTGGGTGACTGGAAAATGGGAGACAATGTCATCTTGTGCACAAAGAATTTATTCTCTGATCTAACCATATGTAAGGGAAATAGAAAAGGGTTAAAAAAAAAACTTGGCAGGAAATGGATGTCGTGGAAACGATATGAACTGTGTAAATAAGTGATGGCTCTACTTTCCCCTCTTGGAGTGCTGCCCCTCCCCCCATGATAGGGAATTGTGTCTAGTTCAATATGTGTCATCATTTGACTAGCTTTGTGTGTTGATGCCATGCCCGCCTTGCTGAATCGACCAGTACTGTCCAACAGGAATAAAATGTAGGCCACACATGCAATTTGAGATTCTCTAGTAGCCTCATATAAAAAAAGTAAAAAGAAATAGATGAAATTAATTTTAACAATATTTTTAATTTAACCCAATATGTTAAAAATATGAATCAGTTCAACCAGTAATCAGTGTAAAAATTTCACATATTTTTTTCATCTTAAGTCTTCAAACTTTGGTGTATATTTTACAGCACATCTCAATTTCAACCAGCCACATTTTAGGTACTCCTAACCACCTGTGGCAAGTGGCTTCCATGTTGGCCGGTGGAGAGCTGGACAGTGAGTTCCTTAAGGGAAGGGATAGGTCTTCTATTCTTCTTTATATCTCAATTCTGCTCATCTTTGTGCCTAGAACATGCCTTCTGCTTACTCAGCATTCGATGCTTTTGCTGCATGGATTTGAGTTCCATGTTCACACTTGTGCCCAAGACAGCTTACCTCTATCTACCTTTCTTGCCACTGCTTGAGTGGCACTCTTCACTTCTTCAAGGTTTCCCACATGCTCTCTCTTTTTACCTTGAACCATGAATTGACACCTTCTCATTGCTGGAATCAGTGAGACACGTGTTCACGATGCGCCAGGTAACAGCTCAACTCAATGCTGCCATGGCTTCGGATCTCCTGGCAGACAGCCTTTGGTCCTGGACACTCTGGCAGACACTGAGAGATTGGAACCAGTTAAAAGGAGAGCAGTAGAGAGTGACAAAAGGGTTGGGGAGTTGGATTTATGTGAGGAGGTTGAGAAAGATGGGCCTCATGGGTCTACAGAAAAGACTGAGCCAGGTGAGGTGCTCAGACACATGAAAGGATGTGCTGAAGGGGATGAGGACCAATTATTCTCATTAGCCGGGAAGCAGGGGCTCGATCTCTGACAGGACAATGGAGATTGTGAAGGAGACAAAATTCAGCTATTCTGTGGTAGAGAAGGAAGAAGAGAGCTGTGACATCAAACACACTTCTGTCCAAACTCTACTCTGCCCACTACAAAGTCTGTGACCCTGAGTAAATTACTTAATATGTCTGGGCCTTGTTTTCTCCATCTCTAAAATGGGAATAAAGTTTCAACGTTATTGTTGAAAGTTATGTTGAATATTAAATAATACAGAATATATATATAGTCCCTAGAGCTGAGCTTGGCCTACACTCAAGATGCAAAGAAATATTTTCTTTCAGTCCCTTAGAATTCCATGAGGGTGGGCACTGTAGGGTGGTCAGAAGCAGTCAGGGATCCTCAGACCCAAACTACAGAATCCAGTCTCGTAACTGGACAGCTTGTGGAACTTTTAGGGAGAGGGTTTTTGGATGTTTTTGCTTGTCTCAGAAAATAGCTAAATCATTTTCAAAATTAGAACATGTCTCATTTGTTAAGGGCTCTAAGAACAGGTAAGGAAAGATAGTATTGAGGGAGTTCAAAAACAGGAGAAATCCATTCTGGCTGGGAAAGCACAAGGAGAAGGAAGGAAAATTACCTTACTGGGTGCCACCTATATATCAGGCACTTTCTCATATGCTATCTATTTAATTCTGTCTAATAGCTATCGTTAATTACTCCTGCCTGTTTTTTCTTTTTTTATTATTATTTTTTAAATTTAATTTTATATTGGAGTATAGTTGATTTACAATATTGTGTTAGTTTCAGGTGTACAGCAAAGTGATTCAGTTATACAAATACATATATCTATTGTTTTTCAGATTCTTTTTCCATATAGGTTACTGCAGAATACTGAGTAGAATTCCCTGTGCTATACAGTAGGTCCTTGTTCTTTATCTATTTTATATATAGTGGTGTGAAAATGTCAGTCCCAAACTCCTAATTTATCCCTCCCTCCTTGCTCCCCTTTGGTGACCATGAGTTTGTTTTCTATGTGAGTTTCTATGTGTTTTCTATGCGAGTCTGTTTCTGTTTTGTAAAGAAGTTCATTTGCATCATTTTTTTAGACTCCACATATCAGTGATATCATATGATACTTTTCTCTCTCTGTCTGACTGACTTCACTAGGATGATAATCTCTAGGTCCATCCATGTTGCTGCAAATCTGCCTATTCTTTTAATACACAAGAAAACAGACTCAGAGAGGATACATAACCCACCCAAAGTCGTGCAGTCAAAAAATGGTAATCAGGACCCAAATTCAGGTCTGACTCTGATATCCAACTCAAGTACATACAGTGCCATTTCCATTGGGGCTAACAAATAGCGATCACGTGTCTGCTATGCATGAGACTCCAACAAGGAAGCTACAGGGATTTAGTCCCTTTTAGGAAGGGGATCTTTCTTTCTTATTTTCTACCCGCTATGCCCAACTCTTTGGCTGGCTTTGTAATTCTCATGAAATCAGATTGTCTGGTTTCAGTGTTTCCCAAATATCTGGGGAGACTACTACTAATGGTATGAGATTTTGAGAAAATTACTCTTTTTAAAATTCTCTTTCTATCCTTCTGGAGAGAGTCTCAGTTTGGTGTTGTTCCTAAAACCTTTCCAACATTTGCTCCATTCTTTCTACAGGAAGAAAGAAGAGGATTCAGGAACAGGGCGAACCGTGTTATCTACCTCGAATTGAATAACATTGTTATAGCCACATAGTATTTTCTATTTAGGGTAACTGACACTGATTTTCCATTTATGGAAATGGTATAGTTTCTTTGTACAGTAAATTAAAACAAAAGTGACTCAATTAAATATATGAAGTCAATGCTAGTATGTGCAGGTCACAGACCCGTCAAAATTGTAAAGGTGTTTCGGAAATGTCTGAAGGTTGGGAAACACTGATCCAGGCCTGTATTGTCCTTTTAGGGCAGAGATCAGGATGCCAGTGAGAAGTCTCTTGTTCGCTCACTGCTCAGACTCACACTGGAGCAAGATCTGCTCTGGGCTTTGGGGACGTGGGTGATAACTTCTGTCCCATCATGGCCACATGACTTTGGGCAAGTCACTCACCTTCTCAGAGCTCCTATTTCTGCTGAATGATGTTGATCTCTGGAGTCCTTCAGTAGTTCCAAACTTTGATATCCCCCCTTCCCTTGCACTTTGATCTCAAGACTTCTAATGAAAGGCTTCGTGCTCCAAGCTTGCAGGCTGGTCGTGGGAAGGAGGGTGATTGGGCAGTGGGACACTTACCACTGATTCAGCCTCATCAGCATTTTTTCTTGCCTTAGTGACTGGTTCAATCGCCACACAGAATGGGTTGGGGGGCAGCTCTTTTGAATTAATATGCCACTGACTCCTTCAGGTCTTGGTGTGAGACTTAACACTTTGGAGAGCTACTTTACTTACGATGGCTCTCCACTTAATGTCTGGTTTTAGTTTACTGATAGCTTCAGCGCTATTAGTTGTTTCCCAAATACAGGAACTATGGTGGCCCTATTTGTCCTGAAAATGGATGTTAATTGTGAATATTATTTGGTAACTTACAAATTCTTTTTAGTATTTTAGCAAGGTTCTCTAGAAAATTTAATTATATATTTCTAGTCTCAGACCTGCAGTTGCCATAATGCCGTATATTACCATGGCCTTAGAGAGCAGGAGCCTGCAAACATTTTCTCTAAAGGGCACGATGGTCAATATTTTAGGCTTTGCAGACCATATGGTCTCTGTTGCATTACTTGATTCAAGTACGGTAGTGTGGAAGCAGCCATAGACAATATGTAAATCAATGAGCATGGCAGTGTTCTAATAAAACTCTACCAAATCAGGTGGCATGCTGGATTTGGCCCATGGGCCATAGTTTGCCAGCCCCTGCTCTAGAATGTATTTACTTTTCTACCCTTTCCTCTATGACACATGTATACACACACATGCACTCACACCCTCAGTGACTCTGTTTAGGAAGCAAGATAGCCTAGTGGTGAAGGGGGACTTGGACTGGTACCAGACCATCCTGGGTACTCGACCCAATGTTCTATGAACCATAAAATGAATTAAAAATATGCATACCTTTCAGGACTCTTAGAAGAATTAAATGAGATACAGGTGAAACATACCTGATAAAAGGCAAGTACTCAGCAAACATTATCTACCCAACTGCAGTCCCCACTGTACTCTCCCAGCGTAATATGAAGCCAGAATGGTGGTCTCTTCTTCCCTTTGTTGCATTCACCAGGTCCTTGCAGAACAGCCCCTTCCGCTCCCACAAGAGCCTGGGTCGTACAGATGCCATCACCTCGGGTGCAGCGTGTGGTTGTTCTTGGCTTTCTGGCCAACTGGGCTCCTCTGAGTCTTGGGCGTGGAGAAAATCAAGGAGCCTCTTCCAGGAATTCAGTGCAAAAGAATTTCTAGGCAGACTGCCTAAAACTACACTGTGTTCTTAGAAAGCAGCTGTTGTATCTGTTAAGAGCTGACTATGTGAGACCATTGGCAGGAGCCTTTCTTTGAGGACTGACCCCGAGACTTAAGGCTCCAGAGACTGTGGATGACCATATCACCACCATCTCCATGACCAAAGACCCACACCACCACCAGAACAATCCTGGGATGGTGGCGTGCTCCAGAGCTCTGACAATCGTCCTGACAGCTTCTACCTGCTCCCTAAAGACTGGAGACCTATCAGCTCTGCCCAATCCGAGAATGAAATCCAGTCCCAGACAGGATTTCAGCAGGTGGCATAGTCTTCCTTCCTCGGTTCTGTCACAAAAGGCCCCTGGGTAAGCCAAGCTGAGTTCCGTTCCCACCTTGCTCTGTTTGTACCAGACCTTCACCAAGCTCACTATCTTGGCATCTTTGGAAGTTAGAGTTGACAAGAACTTTGAAAATACCTTAGTCTAACTCCTTTGTTTCCTACACAGGAGGCTGAGATCAAGGGAGGTTTTGACACTTGCCTAAAACTGTGCTGCTCTAATGCTAGCACCAGGGCTCCCAAACTTCCCAGTTTGGGGCCATTGTCACAGTGAGATATTTGAATTGTTACTTGAGAGACTTATAAGGACTTACGTATTGAATAACTTAGAAGGAGTGTTTCTCCTCTCTTATTTCATAATCCAAATGATCTGCCAGCCCCTACAGCTGTATATATTTATGTACATATATATACACAGGGAGAGAGAGAATTTATATTATTCATTAGTTTACTAGTTATCCATTTTATAATGTTGAGGGCCTTCTATGTTTCCAGTGCTGTAATTAGGATCCTTGTATTGTGTGTGTGCATGTGTGTGTGCATGTGTGTGCATGTGTGTGTGTGTGTGCCCTATGCATGTGTGTTGGGGAGAGTGTGACACAATACCAAGCAATTCAGTTTTCAGGAATTTAGAGTCTCATGGTTTCTGTAGGTTAGAAATTTGGGAAAGACTCGGCTGGACAGACCTCTTTTGTAGTCTCTCACTGGATTGTAGTCAGATGCTGGCTGGAGCCTCATTCTTCTGAAGTCTTAACTGGAAGATCTCCGTCCACGCTGGCACTCTCACAGGGCTGGCAAGTCGGTGCTGGTTGTTGGCCAGGCACCTTAGCGCCTCTCGCAAGTATGCTTGAGTGTCCTCATAGCATGGTGGCTGGCTTTTCCCAGAGGGAGCAATTCAAGAACCTAAGGCAGAAGACCCAAAGCCTTTTATGGGCTAACCTTGGGAGTCACATATTTTCACTTCTGCCATATTTTATTGGACCAACCATGATTCAATGCGGGAGGTGCTACAGAAGGACATGAACACCAGTAGGTGAGGGTCACTGGAGGCCATATTGTAGAATGGCCGCCATGTATTCTAAGTGGGAAACGTATGGATAACTATTATAACTCTCTGTGTTAAATACCATAAAAGAGGAAGTATAGAGTATAAGAGAACAAATAATAAGTATAACTAACTTTCTTATAGGGGTTGGAGGGCAGTGACAGTAGTGGTTCTGTTAAAGACTTTCTGGAAAAAATAATATTTAAGCTGAGGCATGGTGGCTGAGTAGTAATTGGACAGGCTTGGGAGTGAGCATGTGGGGATATATTCCAGGTAGAGAGAAGAACATTCTTTAGGTTGCAGCTTGAATGACACTTCCTCCAACACTCTAGTCCCAGGAGATGTAGGATCAAAAGAGAGTCCTGTACTTAAATAAGTTGGGAAAATACAGTATATTTCAGCTTTTGTGAAAGATCTACAGTTCTTACTGATACACTTAAGGTTTGAGAAACTTTGCACTATAGAAACCTTTTAACAGTTTTACCCTAAACTTGTAAGAATATGGGGAAATTTAATATTCTGGGGAGCAGATTTTGGGAAAAGTGTTTTTAGACAAACAGATCAGTGCTTTCAGTTGTCACCATATCCTTCTCAATAATTTCGAGGGCAAGGGGAGAAGCCATGCTTGTTTCCTTTAAGTTTTCTTACTTGAAGAGTAAGGAGCAGATAATTCATTCACTTGTATATTAGTGAACACTCTTTTGACTATACGAGTTGAAATCTGATTCAAATAGGCTTATGTCAAAAGTGGAAAATTATCAACCCACATAATGAAAGGATCAAGAGTAGATGTTCAAGCCCACCTGCATCAAGTTGTTCACATCAGATCATCAGGAATCTGCCTCGACCTTATTCTCAGCCAGAGTATCCCCAGTTGATGGCTAATAAGTCCACCAGCAGCCAGAAGCTCCAAGTTACCATATGCCAGCTGAGTAACCAGGGGCAAACGTGATGTCTGATTGTTCTAGGAAAAGGTTACGATGGATATTAACTGGCCTGGCATAGGTCATAGGCAAAGAGTATATATACAGTGTTACACATTAGCTTGATCTGGGGCAGGTGACATCTTTTGGAGCCAAGAGGTGGAGGGTAACCCTATCAAAAACCACATGGATATAGACAAGGAGGAAGAGGTGTTCTTCAAATGGTAGAGAGAATTCTTGGAAGAAGGGATCCAGGTAAATCAAAGCAAAATGTGTTCATTCCCACCTCCATTTATTAACTGATCACTTACTTAGTGTCAGTTTCTTGGCTATGCACAGAGAATGTGGAGATCGATGTGAATCCCTTCTTCAAAGGGCATGGAGTCATGGATACCAAAGCATCATCCAGGCTGGGTCACTCACTAGCTGATGACTTCATTTCTACGCTCAGGCTTCCAATTCAAGAGTTCCAACTCATGCCTTAAAGAAGCTACAAATGGCCGCCTGACTCACATAGACAAAATGACAAGGATCTTTCTTGTAGGTGCCAGGGGTCTCCTATAATTATAATGAAGTGTTCTAGTGAACGCTTTGCCAAAAGCAGAGGGAAAGGGCAATTCATTCATTCCGGACCAGTGGTACTCAACTCTCTCTAGTAACACACTCATTTAGGGAGATTCAAAAATACAAGTGCCGGGGTCCTTCCTTCTTAGATTTTGATTTAATTGGCCTGAGGCGAGGTCACTGGGCATTGGACTTTTTAAGTCTCTCAGGCCATTGCAGTGTGCAGCCAGGATGGAGAACCACTGCTCTAAATAGACATTGAGCTGCTTAAGAGCTGTTTGAAGGTGTGTTTTACTCACCAATGCCTCCTTAGCACCTAGAACAGTGCCTGGCATATAGTAAGTGCTCAAGAATTGTTTGTTAAATGAATGAATGAATGAGAGGCTTATGCAAGCAAGACTTGGTGACAAACCTTGGCTTTCCATTTCCTCTTACACACCATGCATCCTGATAATCAACGGGCAAGTTTTCTTTGAAGGGAATAACATACCTCCAAAGTGCAGGTATCTTGTGAATTCTCACAGTAAAGTGGTGAGGAAGGTTTTTCCCTTTTCCCCACTTAACTAACAGGGCACTCAATCAGAGAGCACACAAATGATTTGCCTCAGGGCCTCAGAGAGAATAATGATAGGTTTGTGGGGTCTCTGATGAAATTATTGGTAAGCTGATGGAAAGAGATTAAGGTTGCAATTTGGAAACGTAAAAGGTTAATATAGACTAGATGCTTTGGACCTGAATTTGACTTCTGGGACAGTTGACCAGTGCTAACTCCAGTTCAGAATTGTTATTTATGTTGATGCTGTCTGAGGCCCCTGTCAGGACCAGTCAGCTGCCCCTACCCCAACCATTTCTCAGGAGCATCCAGTGAGATGCAAGTTATTCCAGTGTTTTCCAGATTGGCAGAGGGCACTGTATCAACAGTCCTGATCTCATGAACTGTTGGGTTCCGAATTAGGATTTTGTTGCATTATTCCCGAGAGGATGGCTGTGTGCCCCAGGACCAATAGGCACAGCAAAATGTGCTGGTCCCCAAACTGAGAGGAGGGATGCTTCTCTTAGCCCTTCTCTGCTGGACCACTTAGGTCCTTGGTGATTAACTCTCCCTTCCCAAGGCACTTTTTCTCATGGACTCCGGAGCTAAACTTCCTGGTTTTTGCCCAGCCCCATTCCTAGCTATCTGACCTTTGGCAGCTCATTGTACCTCTCTCAGTCTCAGTTTTCTCATCTGTCAAATGGGGATAAAATAGTACCTATTTTATAGGACCGTTATGAAGATTAAACAAATACTTCTACACACACAAAAAAATGAATATCTATTTTAAGATACATATGTTGAATGTTTTATTCTAAGATATATGTACATCTTAGAATAAGGTGGGCACATTGTAGGTGTCAGGAAATCTTAGCTGTGTTATTGCTGATTTTTGTACATGACTACCCAACACATAGGCCAGCATAACATTCATGGAGCTCAATTCTGTTCTCCCCTCCATGCCTTATCCTAAAAAAGTCCCCTTGGCTAACTTAGCACACATCTGCTACCCCTGTCTTTTTGGCTGCAAAGCCATGAATGGAGGTCTCTGGAGCTGTACGCACTGATGTGGCCGTTCATGGTGGCTCTGCTCCCGATCACCCTTTGTAAGCTGAAGTCTCACGCTGTTCCCCAGAGAAAATCTTTCTTAGCTCTGATGACTGGATTGCAACTTGACTGCACTTGCCATGCTCCTGAGGGCTGGGGTCTCTACCCAGGCTCTCCCTCCAGCTGCTGCCTCTGTGTCCATCAGTCCCATCCCAGTGAATTGTCTCCTCTTTGTGTCCACTCTCCCTTCACTCCCAGCGCTTTACCAACAGCAGTGCTTTGAAGAATTACTTGTAAGTGCCTGTCTTCACAGCCAGCCATAAGTTCCGTGAGGGTAGAGACTATTCCCGTCTTTTCAGTTCATATTTCCCTTGCCAAGCTCAGTGCATGGCACACGACAGATCTAAGTTTACATTTATTAACCTTCTGATGGGGGCTGTGCTTAATCCTGAGTCTGCACTGAGTATCACAGTCAGAAAGAGGGAAGGGCAAGAAGAGTAGTTAAAATTAGAGAAATTTGAAGTCATAGGCAATCATGCTACTAATCTTTCATGCAGTCATTCAAATTGAGTCTCATGGATCTTTCCTGAGCTAGGGATCTACAGAAAGCAGTAATGACTCTGAGATCTTGTTCTCAGTCACCTGAGGGCCCTCAGTATCCAAGGTTTAATAACTCAGAGAGGTTCCAAAGCTTTCCCAAGTCTTGAGGACTTTCCTCTCCCTTTCAGATTCACGGTGTCTCTTGTCATCTAGCGACCCCTGGTTGTAACGCATTCCTAGCTCCGGGTTACCACCGGTATGGAGTGTATGTTCATTCCTCCATCTTGATCTGATTTCCATCATCAGCTCATGTGTGCTGCACCTCTGACCCTCATTCATACCTGCTAATACCTTCTTGTCTAAGACTCTAACGTTGGCTTCCATTCCTGGCCATACTGCTCCTCGCTACATGCTCAAATCCACTCCTCCATGGCAGCCTGGCACCTGCTTTAAAGAGGATACTGCAAGAGGATGGCTACCTAACTCAAAGGAATGTACCTGGTATTCGGGAATACTTAAGATCCAACTCTGAGGTTCTGTATCAGAAGAGTGAAAAATAGACACCACTTGTCACCTCAATACACTACTCATAGCAAGCCCTTGATAAGTCATTTAAAAATGGTTAATAGTGTACAGTTTTCCAACACGTACACATTTTTTTTCCATTTGGTCCACCCGTGTAGTAGGCATTTACAGTCCCGTATCATGGATGAAGACAGAGTCCCAGAGACACTGACTGATTTATTTAAAGTCAACAGAAGTAGAAAGTGACGAAACCTCAGCACGTGAGCACAGAGCTTCTGTTTCCAAAGTTCATTCTCTAACGTTGTTTACACGGCAACATTTGAAGAGAAGGGAGGAAAAAGATAATTTGGGAGGGGAGAGAGTGATCCCCTTTATGACTTTGCTAAAATGTAAGAAAATCCTTAAAATATTGTATCGTTTCCCAAGAATTGACACCACATAAGTTCCACGTTTAAATGTGGGGGAAAAGTCTTCATAACCTGAGGCCAAGAAGGCTTGCTTACAGAACAAATTTCTTCTTTAATTATGCTGTTACCAAAAAAAAAAAAGCATATATTATTACCCTTTTACCTATACTGGCAATTAAGATTGTAATCTGGATGACTACCAGAGCTTGTAATGAGATTATATCCCCTATTCAAAGTGACCCAGTAGTGTAATAATGAACGTTTCAGTTCTACTTAGTATGCTCTTGGCCTTGTGGGGGAGGTGCTAAAAGGCATTGAAAGGCATCATATATGTACGTATCTCTTTCCAATTCAGTTGTTCCAGATTTGGAAACTTTTACTGTCTCTTTTTTCTTTTTCTTTTTTTGTTAGTGTATTCCTGAAAGGAAGTACTATAATTTTTAAAAATAATCACCGGAACCAGTAGAGAAATGTGTTCCCCTTTGATGCCTGGGGAGGTGCTTGCTAAAGTCTCTCAGTACCATTATGATGAAAGGTTTCTTTGTTACTATTATTGTCCAGGTTTATTTTAATCTTTTTAGCATGTCAAATATTATTTTTTATTTTTTTAACCTAAAGATGTCCAATCGTTATAAAAATAGACTGGTCTCAAAGCTTCATTGACATTGCTCTTTTGTCTGGAAACCACCTCTCATTTTATGCTTGAATTTCCTATACAGTGTCCACGATAAGGATTCTTTGGCGGGCAAATGACAATAAACCTGTCTCAAACTGGCTGGCTAAAGATCAAAAACGGTTTTTTCTTTTTAGATACAGAGGTGAACTCTTGGGATACAACCAGTCTGAGGGATAGCTATACACGGGGTTCTCTTGAAAAAGGTCCTTGGATTTTTCTCTCTCCCTCTTCTTCTCTCTCTCCCCTCCCTCTCTTTCTTTCTCTCCCTCTCTCTTAACCTCTCTCTCTCTCTGAATCTCTAATCTCTCTTTCCTTTGTCTCAATCTCTCCTCCCCTTCCTCTCTGTCTCTCTCTCCTCCCCTCCACTTGGCTTTCCTGTGTGTTGCATTCATTTCCGGGCCACTTTCCCTAGGTTGTAGCTGGCTGGCCCCCGGGGTACCTCCACACTTATTTTCTGTCTACCACAATAGCTGTTCCACAGGAAGAGTGCAAATCTTCCTTATGATTCCCGCACAGATTCTGATGAGGACCCTTATATGCCTGGTTTGGAGTATGTGCTCACTTGATGGCCACTTTTCTTTTCTTTTTTTTTTTTTTTTTGATATCTTAGTTGGAGTATAACTGCCTTACAGTGCTGTGTTAGTTTCCGCTGCACAACAAAGCGAATCAGCCATATGCACACACACATATCCCCATATCCCCTCCCTCCTGTGTCTCCCTCCCACCTCCCCATCCCACCCCTCCAGGTGGTCACAGAGCACTGAGCTGACCTCCCTGTGCTATGCGGCTGCTTCCCACTGATGAGGTTCACAGCCATTTCTGAGACTCTCCGCGGTGCAGACTTGGACCGTGGACCACCCTTGGAGCAGGAGTGTGGAACATCTCACCTGAATCCCATGGACAAGAGGCAGAAGGGGTGTTTCTCCAAAGACAAGCAGGACGCTACCAGAAGAAGTGGGATGAGGGGGGCAGTCAGCCTCTATAGATGTCCTCTAGGCTAGCCACCCAGTGTCACCCTGGTTGCTGTCTCAATGAGCTCACCACCTCGTGCAGAACACTCATGGTAGTGTTTGGATAGCAATGCATCTCAGAAAATTCTTCCTGCCATGCAAGAAAATTTTTCTTAACTTCCAACCCTGGTCCTAGAGTTAACCTTTGGTACCGCACAAAACATACCCAGCACGTTTTCACGGGATAAAGTCCTTTATACATGGAAACAACAGGCTTACCTCCCCGAAGTCTTCTTCCTGAAGCCAAACTTCCCATGTTATCTCATCCATTTCTCACGTTTTAAGGTAGGGTTATCCTGGATGTCTTTCTCTCCCCTTCCTCTGTCATATTTATCCAATCACCGACTTCTCATGATTCTACCTTCCAACTGGTTCTTAACACATCCCTCCCCTCCATTTCCGTTACCACTGCTTTAGTTCACGATCTCACCACTTCTGCCATCAGGGTCGTCTTTCTAAAACATAACTCTACGGAGGCCCAGAACAGCACTCCTAACTCAGGAGTCACCCCTTTGTACATTTTTGTTTGTTTGTTTGTTTTGTTTTGTTTTGTCTTTTGTACGCGGGCCTCTCACTGTTGTGGCCTCTCCTGTTGTGGAGCACAGGCTCCGGATGCGCAGACTCAGCGGCCATGGCTCACGGGCCCAGCCGCTCCGCGGCATGTGGGATCCTCCTGGACTAGGACTCGAACCCGCGTCCCCTGCATCAGCAGGCGGACTCTCAACCACTGCGCCATCAGGGAAGCCCACCCCTTTATACTTTTTATTTTGTGATTCCCTAAGCCTCATACAACACAGACCTGCTATTCAAAATAACCCTTTATGTTTTGTGATACTGTTAACACATTTGCTCCCCTCACCAGAATGTCAATTTCTAAAAAGAAGGGTCAACGTCCCATTTAGCTCTGTGTCCACATGCATGGGCCATAGCAGGCGTCCAGTTACGCTTCTTGGATTATTAGAGAATGGAGTGGACCCCATCCTGACCGCTCTCCTTTGCCCCCGTTACTCTTGAAATGAGATTACCAGAACTGAATCCAGTATTCCCTGGTGTGCTCTGATGAGTATAGCACAAAATACAATGATCACCTCCCTCTTTCTGGATTCTTTGCTTTTACTAAAGTAACTAGAGATCAAATTAGTGTTTATGTCAGAATCATCATGTAGTTGCCTTATACTGAGATATTTCTATGCTCATGACTAAGGTTTTTTTCCTTCCTCCTTGTGTACTCCAACTTCCACACTTTTTTTGCATGGCTGATCCCTAGTTGTTTCAGACTAGTTTCTAGAACCTACTATCTTATTTTTAGGGGAAAAAATGAGACTGAGGGAGAAAAGAAATTTTAACTTTGGAAGTAGATTGTTTTCCATAACTAGTAACTTTGTCTGTCTCTGTCAAGGGGTCTTCACTGATTTTATGGTATTTTTTATTTAAATCCACTTCCTTCTTGTTCTATAACAGTTGTTCCCAACTGTGTTCATGTGTGGTGGGGATAGGGGAGAATTTTCTCTCCCAGGGAACATTTGGAAATGTTTGAGGACAGTTCCGATTGTCACAATATGTGTGTGGGTATGTGTGTGTGCGTGTGTGTGGGGGGGTGCTATTGGCATCTTGTGGCCATCGTAGAGTTCTATGACAGCAGTATGCACCAATTCTTACGATAACTCAGCAAAAGGTACCTAACACAGCCAGGAATGTTGGGAAGGATGCTTGCAGAAAGTGGTATTTGAACTGAATCTTGGCAAGGGGAAGAAGGAGCAAGACAAGATTTTGGAAAGAGAAAATTGTACCATCAGAGATGAGGAGAAACGGGTTGCAGAAGGCAGTTAGCACTTCCTGGACCCTTAAAGGCTTGAGCAGAAGCTTGGTTCAAAGACAGGCCATTCCCTGGCTCATCCGTGCCCCTGGGGAATCTGGATCCCTTTGCATATGTGAGTTCTAGGGGAGCACACTCCCACTGCTCTTTAGAGCGTTCAAGATTCTCAGGAACTTTCTCTTTTTGTCCATCAGATTCAGTCAGTGGTTACCGAACACCTTCTATGAGCCAGACATTTTGCTAGTTATGTTACATCCATTACTTCACTGGCCTTCCATAACAACCCTCTGAGCTATATCTTGGATTAGAGATAGCCAGGTATCCTCCAATTTCCATTCTCCATTTTCATACAGAGGTAAAGCCTCCCATCCTGTCCAGAATAACACTAAATTTTCCAGCCTCCCTTGCAGATGTATGTGGCCACATGACTAAGTTCTGGCCAATGGGATGTGAGCTGGAGTACTGTCTAGAAGCTTCCTTAATAGAGATCTGGTGTAGATGCTTTACTTCTTTTTCTTTATGCACTTATTTCCATTGGATTGAATGTGGGTTTGAAGGCTGGTGTTGCAGCAGCCTTTTTAGACTATGAGGCCATCTTGGAATTAGAGGCTCATTGCATGGAAACAAAAAGAGATAGAATGAACCTAGGCTTGGAAATTTCTGTGGAGCTGAGTTGCCATCAGTCTTCAACTGTCTACCTCTGGATCTTTTACAAATTAGAGAAACAAACTTCTGTCTTGTAGAGACCACTCTTATTTTTGTGTCTCTGTCACTTTCAGCTGAACTGATCATCTTCATTTTACAGAGGAGAAAAGTGAAGCTCAGGGAAATCAAAGTATCTGTCAACAATGACCATAATAATAAATGTTTCAGACATAGGTATTCTGATTTTAAGACCAAGGCTCTTGTCACTATTGCAGACTGTTTCACTTGCTGTGATTTTTTTTTCCTATTCTGCTTTAATTAAATTATGATTGACCCAGAAGTCCTTTAATGTTGATCTGATTTAACTCTAATTTTCAGAAAATGGCTCTTGGGTTTCTTTACTTCAGAAATCAAGGCACTGAAAGATTACTAGGACAATAGGATAAAGAACATTCATTAGGCACCATGACAGTAAATTTCACTATCTTCATTTTGTAGTACAATCTATTGTTTATCCAATCATCTCTTAATTAATTAGCAATTAAGGTTACTAAGAATGTGAAGATGCCCATTAATAAAGCTTGGCAAATTACTCTCATGGTCTGAGGAAAGTTGAATTTCAGTCATCTCTTTTTTTTTCAGTCAAAATCAGTTACTTTTCCCATTATAATTTGTTGTTCATTTTTGCCAGTAATACTCAATATGGCAAATAACCTTGACAAAGAGCTTGACCCATGTCTTTGTCCTATAGCTTACATCATGAGCTTCCTTGATGACCTTGAGTCATACGCTAATCTGAATTGCTAGTTCAGATGACACCCAAAATAACTGGGTAGTCAAATGAGATAAATTATTTTATCCTATCTTAGGACAAAATCATATTTGCATAGAATAATAAGGACCTAAGAGTTTGCTCTCCCCAATGTCCTCACTTTGGAGAAATACAAAACAACAAACAAAAGACACAAAGAAAGAAAATCAGAGTGTGTCAAATATTTTAAATGGCTGGCCACCCAAATTGGCCTCTATTTTAGTTAAATTGCATAGACATAACCCTGCTTTCCATTTTATTTAAATAAGCTCTAAAATGCAGTCGCCACAGGCTAAGGGAAGCAATGCACCACGGGAAATGAGATTAAAGTGTGTTCCATGAGATCTCAGCAGGGGTCCTTATGCAAAATATATTGACCAAAGCACAGATCTTTCCTCTCAACCCTCTTTGATCAGCCATGTGGACTCTGACCCAGTTAGACTGTGTTAGTCATGATCCAATTTCAGACTAGACAAGCTAGAGTCTTCTTTGACATTCTCGTTCCTCATCTTCTTGTCCCAAGAGCAAGCCTTTCTCAGTGTCTTGGCTTATATGACTTTCTCCAAATGGAAACACTTCCACCCTTGCCCAATCCAAATCTGACTCTTACTCTGAGGGTCTCTCAGATGAAATAAATGGAAAGTAGGTGGCTGTGTAATTCTAAACTTTTGCTCACTTTTTTGGCTCTGGGCATGGTCAGACAGAATGTGCCTGCTGATACTGGACAAGGATTCTGTGGCTAGAGTGGAATTACAATGCCATCGACACAGACTGGCTAGAAGGTGAGATAAATATCAGTTGGTTATTTACTCTGTAAAATTTAGAGGTCCGGGGTTTATTAATATTTGAGGGTATTTCTGCCCTCTATCTCTTACCTTAATGCCAGTCTGTTTGAGATTCTCAGGTTGATCTCCTTGTATTTGTGATTCCTAAAAAGAGAATGTACACACCCATTAGAATGCCAAAAATCCCAAACACTGACAACACCAAATGCTGATGAGGATGTAGAGCAACAGGAACTCTCATTCATCACTGTTGAGAGTGTCAATTGGTACAGCCACATTGGAAGACAGTTGTGCAGTTTCTTGTAAAGCTAAACATACTCTTACTATGCAATCCAGCAATTTTGCTCCTTGGTATTTACACAAAAGAGTTGAAAATACATGTCCATACAAAACCTGAAGAAGGATGTTTACAGCAGCTTTATTCATTATTGCCAAGACTTGGAAGCAACTAAGAAGTCCTTCAACATGTGGATGGATAGACTGTGGTACCTCCAGACAATGGAACATTATTCAGTACTATCGAGAGATGAGCTACCAAGGCACAGAAATACATGGGTGTGTGTGGGGGTACTTTAAATGCATATTGCTAAGTGAAAGAAGCAAATCTGAAAAGGCTACATACTGAATGATTCTAACTATATGACATTCTGGAAAAAGCAAAATTATGAAGACAGTAAAAAGATCAATGATTACTAAGAGTTGGGGGGAAGGAAGGATGAATACGTGGAACACAGAGGAAATTTAGGGCAGTGAAACTATTCTGTGTGATACTGTAATGATGGAATACATGTCATTATACATTTTCCAAAACAATGAAAGTGCAATACTAAGAGTGAACCTTAGTGTAAACTATGGACTTTGGGTGAGAAAGATGTGTCACTGTAAGTTCATAGATTGTAACGATGTACCCCTCTGGTGTGGGAAGTTGATAAGGAGGAGGACGTGGGTGTGTTGGGCTGGAGTATATGGGAGCCTTCTGTACTTTTCACTTAATTTTGCTGTGAACCTAAAACTCCTCAAAAAAAAATTTTTTTTTTTTTAAAAAGAGAGGAAATTAACATTTTTGTACCTACAATGTTTCAGGTATTGTGGTGGGCACTTTGCACACACTACCTCATTGATCCTTTCAAAAGCCTTGAGTAGCAGATTAAGGATTTTAGGCTCAGAAAATTTAAGTGATTTTTTTCAAGGTCATAGAAAAAATAAACAACAGAAAAGAGATATGAATGCATGACTGTCAGGCTCCATTCAATCATCGTAGCCCCTCAAACCATGAAGCTTGAAAAAAACATCCCTCATCTTCCGCTCTGCTCCCCACCAGTAAGAGTCTGCTTCACTACATGACAAGGAGGATCCATGGTCCATTGTGACTCACAAACAGCAGCCGGAAACTGGTACCTGAGAAGTCTTATAAAAATCAGCCTGGCTTTTTCCCTTCCTCATTATTGCACCCAGGATAATTATAACAGCCCTTTGTCTGTGGAAATTGACATCAAAGGTCCTGACAAAGAGTATCTCTGGTGGGAACTATGATTATCCTCATTTTATGACTGGAGAAACTGAGGAATGGATTTGCTAAGTGGATTGCCCAAGGTCAGCTGGTGAGTCAGGGAACTGAGTCGACATCTGTTGGACTCCCAGGCTACCTACAAGCCATAATCCTGCTCTTGGCTCCAAACATCTGCCGTGTTCATTAGACTAATGTTACCATTCCCTGGGTAAAAATTAAGGGATTAAATGTAGCCAGATGACAGCATCTGTATCGCTGTGAGGCCCATAGGAAAGAAAACTCTGTCTCTCTGCAAAACAGGTCACCAGACCTACTGTTTTGCTTAAGATTCTGGAGTAGGGATTGTGGGAATGAAATCACACCAACTCAAGAAATCCTCAACCACAATCATCAGTGGCCATTTTTCTCCTCCAGAGGGGGTCAGCTTTCTGGACATGTAGGAACCCAAGACCACCTTGCTTTTGACCAACACTTTGCTTTTGAAGCACACCAAGGTACATACACACCACCGTGTAGAGAGGAAGAGGCAGAAACTTCAATGTGTTGGAAGATGGAGCTGGCTTTGTAATCTTCATTCACGATCTGGAGTTGTGTTTGAGAGAGGGCAGTATGACTTGCCCTGCGTGGAATTTGCATATCTGAACATTAATGAAGCATGTATATGTTGAGTGGTTTAATGTGTTAGTTAATGCGGAATTCTAGAGTTTTGGTCACAAGACAGGTTATACGACAGAAGCTTGTCTTTAAGACTCAAAGCTATATAAAATACATTTGCTAGGATTCTGTTCCCAGCTGGGGAGGGAGACTGCCAGGCAAATAAATCTCACTGTGCAGAGAAACTAGCCTCCTGTAGTCCTGGGCCAAGGAGTGAGAACAAGGCTGTCATAGTCAATCCATGAAGTCTGGAGACTTAAATGTCTCCTTGAAAGGGAGCTGGAAAAGGCTAGTCTGAATCGACCTAGATATGAGATCCCAGGTGGCAATCAACTCTTTTTGCTACCTACTAGTTAGATGCTATTTCACTCTGCCTGCAAAATTCTCCTCATCCCTCAAATGTCATCTTCTCTGAAGTCTTTGCTTTAAGGTGGAATTAAATTCTCCCTCTCCCATGCCCCTTTCAGCACTTTGTTATTTCCACAGTTGTGGTACCTGTCACAGTCCTGCATTGCCTGTTTATGACATCTCTGTCTCCATCATAAGACTGTGAGCTCCTTACATAGCACACCCCATTTAGACTAGAGCATATGGAATCAATAAATCTGTGTGGTATTGACTTGGCTAAACAAAAACCACGTGGGAGATCCCTGGTGCTGTCTTAGGTTCTCACCCAGCTCTGGTTCTACTCTGATCTCTGCCCATCTTCTATTTGGATTTTCCTGTCACTTGTATCTTTAAGGGTCTGTACAAGTACCCAGTGGCATATGCTAATTCTGTAATTGGGGAGAGTTCCAGAAAGTGACTATTTATATAAATGTGTGAAGCCACAGTATACCTGTGCAGTATCCTGAGCTAGCACAGTGGGGCCGTGTTATCTCATGGCCTGAACAAGTGAGGTGTGTTTTAGGACATGGAGAGAGAGCATCTCCAGACAGGAGCTGCTGGATGCAGCCAGCACTTAACCCAATGCGTTCACTTCACTGTCTCCTCCTTCTGGTCTCTTGCTGCCTGGTAGCCAGATGGCAAGAGATCCATTGATGCAGCCCACACAGGAAAGCCTAATGGGCTGAGAACAGGTAGAGAAGGAGGTTGAGTGGAGGTGAAAGGGCACACAGGAAATACCAGCACATCATCTAACCACAGGTAGTCTCACCTATGACCCCTCTCCTGAGCCTACACTCTGGGGAATAATGGCAAGAATTCATAGTGGAGTGAGTTAGATAGACTTAGTCAAGACATGCATCCTTAGACACTTCACTCGAGACTGTCTCAGAGCCTCAGTTTCCTCCTCTGTAAAATGGGGATGGATATAAGTGTCTCATAGGGTAAGTGTGAAGACTGTATGAGAAAATATATGTAAAATGCCCAGGACAGTGGCTGGCACACAATGGGTATTCACAATTCATCGATTATTCCACATATGACTTATTCCGCCCCTTCCTTCTTTTCTTCGTTATAAGTCATTCTGCAATGAATATTTCTGTGCAGATTTCCCCTTATATTTTGGATTTTATTGTATTGCATAGTGGATTTTATTCTAAAGAAAGAGTTGTACAATAGGACTTGCTAGGAATATAGACAAGCATCTACAGCACTGCATCCTCCCTCCATTTCCCCCTCCTATTTCCTAAGACAAGGATATGACCTCACTGGAATTAGACACGGTGCTCAGTGTAAGTATGAATCTGATCTTGCTTTGGAAGGCAGTAGGTTGCAACAATCTTTGTCATTTCTCCTTAGATATCATCTGCTGTTTTTCTTCCAAAGGGGAAAGGAACCACCCTAAAATTTTATTTTGAGACCCCAGAATTTAAGTGTACATGATTGCCCATTTAAATTGGTCTAAGCCAAAGATGTCACAAAAAAAGAAAACCACAGGCCAATATCACTGATGAACATAGATGCAAAAATACTCAACAAAATACTAGCAAACAGAATCCAACAGCACATTAAAAGGATCATACTCCATGATCAAGTGGGGTTTATCCCAGGAATGCAAGGATTCTTCAATATACGTTAATCAATCAATGTGATAAACCATATTAACAAACTGAAGGAGAAAAACCATATCTCAATAGATGCAGAAAAAGCTTTCAACAGAATTCAACACCATTTATGATAAAACCCTCCAAAAAGTAGGCATAGAGGAAACTCACCTCAACATAATAAAGGCCACATATGACACACCCAGTCAACATCGTTCTCAATGGTGAAAAACTGAAAACATTTCTGCTAAGATCAGGAACACGACAAGGATGCCCACTCTCACCACTATTATTCAATATAGTTTTGGAAGTCCTAGCCATGGCAATCAGAGAAGAAAAAGAAATAAAAGGAATCCAAATCGGAAAAGAAGAAGTAAAACTGTCACTGTTTGCAGATGACATGATACTAAACATAGAGAATCCTAAAGATGCTACTGGAAAACTACTAGAGCTAATCAATGAATTTGGTAAAGTAGCAGGATACAAAATTAATGCACAGAAATCTCTTGCATTCCTATACACTAATGATGAAAAATCTGAAAGAGAAATTAAAGAAACACTCCCATTTACAACTTCAACAAAAAGAATAAAATACTTAGGAATAAACCTACTTAAGGAGACAAAAGACCTTTATGTAGAAAACTATGACACTGATGAAAGGAATTAAAGATGATACAAACAGATGGAGAGATATACCATGTTCTTGGATTGGAAGAATCAACATTGTGAAAATGACTACACTAGCCAAAGCAATCTACAGATTCAATGCAATCCCTATTAGACTACCAGTGGCATTTTTCACAGAACTAGAAAATAATTTTCACAATTTGTATGGAAACACAAAAGACCCACAATAGCCAAAGCAATCTTGAGAAAGAAAAACGGAGCTGGAGGAATCAGGCTCCCTGACTTCAGACTATACTATAAAGCTACAGTCATCAAGACAGTATGGTACTGGCACAAAAACAGAAATCTAGCTCAATGAAACAGGATAGAAAGTCCAGAGATAAACCCACCCACATATGGTCACCTTGTCTTTGATAAAGAAGGCAAGAATACACAATGGAGAACGGACAGCCTCTTCAATAAGTGGTGCTGAGAATACTGGACAGCTACATGTAAAAGAATGAAATTAGAACACTCCCTAACACCATACACAAAAATAAGCTCAAAATGGATTAAAGACCTAAATGTAAGTCCAGAAACTATAAAACTCTTAGAGGAGGGCTTCCCTGGTGGCGCAGTGGTTGAGAGTGCAACTGCCGATGCAGGGGACACGGGTTCATGCCCTGGTCCAGGAAGATCCCACATGCCACGGAGCAGCTGGGCCCATGAGCCATGGCCGCTGAGCCCGCGTGTCCGGAGCCTGTGCTCCACAACAAGAGAGGCCACAACAGTGAGAGGCCCGCGTACCGCAAAAAAAAAAAAAAAAAAAAAAAAAAACTCTTAGAGGAAATCATAGGCAGAACACTCTATGACATAAATCACAGCAAGATCCTTTTTGACCCACCTCCTAGAGAAAGGGAAATAAAAATAAACAAACGGGACCTAATGAAACTTAAAAGCTTTTGTACAACAAAGGAAACCATAAACAAGATGAAAAGATAACCCTCAGAATGGGAGAAAATATTTGCAAATGAAGCAACTGACAAAGGATTCATCTCCAAAATTTACAAGCAGCTCGTGCAGCTCAATATCAAAAAAATAAACAACCCAATCCAAAAATGGGCAGAAGACCTAAATAGACATTTCTCCAAAGAAGATATACAGATTGCCAACAAACACATGAAAGGATGCTCAACATCACTAATCATTAGAGAAATGCAAATCAAAACTACAATGAGGTATCCCCTCACACCAGTAAGAATAGCCATCATCAAAAAGTCTACAAACAATAAATGCTGGAGAGGGTGTGGAGAAAAGGGAACACTCTTGCACTGCTGGTGGGAATGTAAATTGATACAGCCACTATGGAGAACATTATGGAGGTTCCTTAAAAAACTACAAATAGAACTACCATATGACCCAGCAATCCCACTACTGGGCATATACCCTGAGAAAACCATAATTCAAAAAGAGTCAGGTGCCACAATGGTCATTGCAGCTCTATTTACAATAGCCAGGACGTGGAAGTAACCTAAGTGTCCATCATCAGATGAATGGATAAAGAAGATGTGGCACATATATACAATGGAATATTACTCAGCCATAAAAAGAAGCGAAATTGAGTTATTTGAAATGAGGTGGATGGACCTAGAGTCTGTCATACCGAGTGAAGTAAGTCAGAAAGAGAAAAACAAATATCGTATGCTAACACATATATATGGACTCTATAAAAAAGGTTCTGAAGAACCTAGGTGCAGGACAGGAATAAAGACACAGACATAGAGAATGGACTTGAGGACACAGGGAGGAGGAAGGGTAAGCTGGGACGAGGTGAGAGAGTGGCATGGACATATATACACTACCAAACGTACAATAGATAGCTAGTGGGAAGCAGCCGCATGGCACAGGGAGATCAGCTTGGTGCTTTGTGACCACCTAGAGGGGTGGGATAGGGAGGGTGGGAGGGAGATGCAAGAGGGAGGGGATATGGGTATATATATATATACATATAGCCGATTCACTTTGTTATACAGCAGAAAACTAACACACCATTGTAAAGCAATTATACTACAGTAAAGATGTTCAATATATAAATAAATAAAAAATAAATAACTTGGTCTAAGCTTTTTCGCTATCTGTTTGCTTTTTTATATAATAAACCATTTGACACACACAAAACCTCATAGATCAGTGGGGCAGGTATTGTGTATGATGATACAGAGGGGCTGTTCCCTTCCATCGTTTGCCCAAAGTAACACAGTTGCTGACTTACAGTGTTTAGCCTAGCACTCACTTCTATTTCCCCTTCTCTGTGCTATGGCCGGCATATAAAACTGTTAGAAAATATTAACCTATGTCTAATAAATACAGAATTAAATGAGTTTACCCAGTATTGAAAAATCTGGCATATACCTAACTTCAGGGAGCACATAAATCATCTATAAACTGGTGATTCTTCCCTCTGAGGACTTGTTGTATATGGAAAGTACATTTCATTAGGTTCTCTAAAGCCCCATTTATCTCACAGCTTTCTACCAATCTAATGTCTCCCGGCTAATGACCCTGGTGCTGTGGTAATAGACATTGTGGAAATGTAGAGCGATAGAAAGAGGTAGATGAGTACACCGGTTTATACGGGGTAAGTTATACATTAGAATTGTCCTTTCTCTGTTTATTTGGAAGTTCATTTCTTTACGTGATTCACCTCTTAAATGCTGTTCCCATTTTAAGGCCATCTTTCACACGGCAGAATGTTTGGATGGTTTGGGGCAGAATGAATATTGATAACAGGCTTATTCCTCTAAAACAGCGCTTTCCCTTTAGAACAGTGTGCTTTGAGGGGGTCATTACCAACATGTGAATGTGGTAATGTGAAATCCCCAGAACCTAGGGCAAAAGTGATTAGAGCTTATGTAGAATTCAGTAAAGAAGACATTAGGTACTTTAATCTAAAATAATGAATGTCAATGTGCTTATCTATTTTATTCTCTCTCGCTCTCCATTGCTTCCTCGCCAGCAACTCTTCCCCTGCATCCCTCCATCCTCTGCTCCGTTTTTTTGTATGTTTATTTTTTATTCTGCTCCATTTTTATTTGACCAAATTTTTTAAAAATTTTATTCTTTATTTTTTACAGTAGATCCTTTTTGGTTATCTATTTTAAATAATATTTGATCAAATTGCAGGCAAATGCAACAGCCTCTATTTTTCTTTGCTTATTTAGTTATTTAATTCATTAACACACATTTTTGAAATAATAAAGAACATTTGTGTATCGACCCTCCAGCTTAAGGAACACACCATGATTTCTTTAGAGGGTAGCTGCCACCCCTCTCCTATTGCACGCCTCTCCTTGCCCTGTGTTCACCGTTCCATTGTGTTTCTTGATGACGTGGCTGCCTACATGTAATTCCCTAATGATTTAATGCTTAGCTTTTTCTGTTTGAGGGTTTTAGTGACCAGAGTCATACTTTATACATTCTTCTGCAACTTGTTTCTCTTTCTTGTCATTGTGTTTTTTGAGATCCATCCGTAATCATGCACATAGCTGTAGTTTGTTTCTTGTTACTACCGTGTAGATTTCAGAGTGTGGCTAGACGACCATATATTGTGCTGGTGGTGGGCAGTTGGATGAGTTTCCATTTTTTGCTATGATGAGCAATACTGTGAAGAACATGCTTGAATGTGTGTCCTGGTGCGAAGTGCAATTCCTATCCAGTGGGGATTGCTAATCCTTCTCACCTCACGAAAATGATAATACTGGTAGTGGAGCACAGGGGGTAAATTAGAAATTAGTGATTAATGCTATATCCATGAATTTTATGTAGGGTATATAAATATGATAGGAAAAGTAAGTCAAAGGAAGTATTTTCAAAATTTTAATGAGGAACGTGAGCCTGTTTCCATAAATACAATTTCTTTTTATCAGGCTTTATGCCTGAAATAGTTATATATAATTTCCCATGAAATCTTTTAATGGCAGTCTCTTCAAATTCTTGATGGTCACTATATACAAGAAACTGCACAGGTAGGTGATACAAAATGAACAATATATTTTCAACTCTAAAATTTTACAACAGTGACAGGACCTAGTAACTATCTTACTGATCCCATTGCTTGTCACAATGCAAATAAGTTTCAAATCCTAATAACAGTTTCTTATCAAGTACTTCAAAATAATGGTGAACTCTAGTTTTAATGTATGTGGAGGTTCAGGATGAATGCACCAGTTAGGGTGCACGTGCAGCTGATCTGAGCTGGCTTGGGTACTACTGAGAAGGCACAGCAGATGCAAACAGACATGAGTATGTGATGTCTGTAAGGAATGGTTGGAGATGTGGAACCACCATTGGAAGCTGTTCCCAGTGGGACTTCATTCCCAGCCTTCCTTATTCCAGTCTCTGACAGCCAGTGGCCACATGTTGGCCACGTGTTGCTGGACAGTGGCCCTGAGGCACAGACCCTGTGTCCATGGTAGCATCTTTGTCCTTGCTAAGCATGTCTTTGTGGTGATCACCAGCTGTCACTTATCTGCTCTTGTGCAATATCTATAGGGATCTCTCAGAAGGAATATGGAGCACGCTACTGGAGGGGGGTGGGCTTGGGGGGGGGAAATTTATGGCTACCCCAGGCCTCACCTGGTCACCACAAGGTCTCAGGGTATCAGAATCTTGTAGTACCTCCACTGGGAAGCTCTTTTCAACAACGTACAACCGATCATAGAGTTACTAAGGAGAAGAGAATGCACATGCTCAACTTTACTGTTTAATGCCAAAAAAAATTCCCAAATGGCCATAACAATGTGCCCTCCCAGCGGCAATGGGATAGAGGTTCCATTGCTCCGTAATTTCACCAACACTTGGTGTGGTACACCTTTTCAATTTTTGCCACTTTGTTACGTGTGAAATGGTAACTTGTGGGTTTTATTTGCATTTCCTTGATGAAAATTTCCCTCAACCAAGGAGACTGAGTGTCTTAGGTTTTTGGATCATTTCTTGGTCCTCTTCTGTGCAATGCTTATTTTGAATTTTTTCTCATTTTCTGTTTGGTCATTCATCTGTTAAAAAATTTTGATTGAAGGAAACATTTATATTCACTAGATACAAAGCCTTTATTGGTTTGTTTCAAAAATCTTCAGCCAGATTAAAGCTTTTTCCTTTTTTTTTATTGAGTCTTTCGATGAACAAAATTCTTGATTTCAAGAGAGTGATATTTATCAACATTTCTTTTAAGGTCTGTGATATTTGTGTTTTGTTAAAAAATACTTCTTTAACCCCAAACTGCAAATATGTTCTCTCCTATTGCTTCTAAAAGCTTTATAGTTTGATTCTTTACATTTAAATCTTTATTCCACCAGAGCTGGTTTTTGGCTAGGGATCAAATATCATTTCAGTACTTATGAATAGCCATCATCACAATGTAATTTATTAAATAGTTTATCATTTCCCTGCTCACCTGCAATGACTATTCTTTGATAATGAAGTTTCTGCTTTTGTGAGTATGCCTATTCATAGGCCCTCTATTTTCTTCCTTTTTGTTAGTTTTCTTGTTTTTTGTTCATTTCTGCACCAGTACCATGCTTGCTTAATTAGTGTACCTTTATAATAATTCTTTTTTTTTTTTTTTTTGCTCTACGTGGGCCTCTCACTGTTGTGGCCTCCCCCGCCACAGAGCACAGGCTCCAGATGTGCAGGCCCAGTGGCCATGGCTCACAGGCCCAGTTGCTCCGCGGTATGTGGGATCTTCCCGGACCAGGGCACGAACCCGTGTCCCCTGCATCGGCAGGCGGACTCTTAACCACTGCGCCACCAGGGAAGCCCTATAATAATTATTGATGTCCAACAGGCAAAGTCTATAACTTTGTGCTACACCCTCAGGAGCGTCTTGGCTATTCTTGGACTTCTGCTTTTTCATACAAAATTTAGAATCAGTCGATCAAGTATATGAAGAAATGCTGTTAGGATTTTTGGTGAAATAACATTAATGCAATAGATCAGTTTGGGGAGAATTAACATCTGTAAGATATTGAGTGTCACTCAGAATATTTTATAGCTCACATTTATTTGGACTTTAATGACTTTCCATTAAGTTTTATAATATCCATAAATGGCATACACATTTTTGTTAATTATAGTATACATTACATTTTATAATGCTATTGTAAATATCTCTTTAGAATTATATTCTCTATCTCATTTTTACTGGTAAAAATTGATTTGCTCTTTCTTCTGTGCCTTTCAGACTCTTTTTTGTTTATAATTCCGACCAAAATAGTAACCTTTCCATAGTAAGGAATGGTTTAATTTTAGTATATCACACGTAAGTAACAAATTTACATCGTATTTTTTGGAAGATAGATGATAGGATGTTCTTTCTTTGATAAGCAACTGAGTATGTCCCTCCCAAATTAATATGTTGAAGCCCTATTGGAGATAGGGCTTTTAAGGAGATTATTAAGATCAAATGAGGTCAGAAGGGTGACCAATTCCAATAGGATTGGTGGCCATAGAAGAAGAGGAAGATCAATCTCTCTTTCTCTCTCCAAACGCGTGTACCAGGGAAAGGCCGTATGAGCACACAGCAAGAAGGTGGTCATCTACAAGCCAGGGAGAGTGTCGTCACCAGAACCTGACCATGCTAGCACCCAGATCTCAGACTTCCAGCCTGCAGAATTGTAAGAAATAAATTTCTACTGTTTAGAAAGCCACTTAGTCTATGGTATTTTATTATAGCGCCCAGAGCCAACTAAGACACTGATATCTTTAGATTTATGTTTATAATTTAGGTGTCCACTTGCAAATTGTCCTGTCTTTTATGTTTCATTTTTTTCTATCTTGAGTTTACTGTGATTGACTCAATTACTTTTCTTTTTCTCTTTCCATTTTTTCCTCTACTCATTTTGCAGTTATATGCTCTATGGCTGTAATTTTAGTAGTCACCTAGCTCTTTTAAAACAAACGTGATGTTAACAAAGTCGCAATTTAGTATCTTTACTATACCCTAGAACAACATAAAAATATGTAACACTTTAATTCTGATAAATTCCCATCCAACTCCTTTGTCATAGCTGCACTGTGTCTTAATTCTATCTCGTCCATCTCTACTCGGCTCTCCTCCTTCTCCTCCTTTTCTTTTGCTAGTATATAAATAATAGTGTGATGAACATTCCTACAGAGACATCTTTGTCTATGGCGCTAATGTTTCTGTATTGTAGATTTCTAGGAGTAGAATTATTGGGCCAGAAAATAGAGATACTTTCAGGGCTTTTAATTGTACTGATAAATGGCCTTTCAGAAAGCTTAACACATGTACATTCTGACCAACTGTGAATGGATTGCCTCATTTTGCCATACCCAAGCCATCATAGAATGCTATCAGTTTAAAAATCATTTCAATTTGATGGTGAATAGTGCTTTTAGTCAGCATTTATGTTCATAGGACTGTGGGTTCGTTGAACATTGTTTTGTTCATATACTTTTGGGGATTTCAAATTCCTCTTCTGAGTTGTTCTTTCAATCCTTCGGCAATTTTACTATTGCAGTCTTACCACTATATACATACTTCCTCTACGTGAAAACTTGTTTTATGCAGGCTTGTATTCTTAACATCTACCTGTGTCATGTATTAAATTTCTTAACAAATTTATTTATCTAATCATTCAACAAAATGTTCTGAGCACCTATTAGATGCCAATCAGAGAATCTGGGGAAAATCTTGAATACTAATAGGATAACTATCTCCTCAAACACTTCTTCCAGTACACTAAGATTTTCAGGTTGTAGGGTTTTTATTTTTTTAAGTGTATCATACTTGATCAAGTTGGGAACCTGGGAACTCATCTTGTGCATCATACTTTCAGGTGGAGGCCTAATTTCAGTAGTAAGTATAATATGCTGGGCACATGCTAAATACCGTGCTGTGCACTTAAAATATATTACTTAACTTTATAATGTTGTATAAACATAAGAATTATTCTCCTCATTTTATAGATGAGGAAAGTGAGGCTTAAGAAAGTTTGGCAAGTGGGCTAAGGTCACACAGGAAGTGGGGCTTGAGATCTAGTTTTGGATCCCCATCTGTCTACCCGTAAGATCCACACTTTCCTATTTGAGGACGCAGCCTCTGAGTGGCAATGAGTCCTCCTTGGACTTCTGTGCATGTCAGATTGCAGCCTAGTTCTGTTCCCTCCTCCATGACACTTGGAGGTTTCAGGAACAAAAGTAGGAAATTGCCCTCCTTGGTCAAGTAGTCCCATTAGCAGAGGGGTTATTCAGGAAGAGAGTTTGGCATCGTCTCAGAAGACAACCTTCCCACAGCAATTCTTTCTATATTAATCACTTCCTAATCCCCTTTTTCTTAAGGTGAAGTAGATACCACGGAGGTTTTGGAAAGTGAGAAAACAATACAAACACTGACCCACTGTGTAAGCCCACATCGGAAAATTATCTTTCTCTTTCCATCCTCTCCTGAATAACTTGATTATCTCTTCTTCTGCTTGACATATATTGGCTGCACATATCATGTTTGGAGAGGATCCAGGCTTGGGGAATGTGAGACATGGCACTGATGTAGGCATGGTTTTTTCTCATAGGCGGGTGTCCCAAGGTCAGAGGTCACATTAGGGGGATTATTCCAGGGTCTTTCATGTGCTATCATTCTTGTCTCTGGTCCAGTTGCTTTTCTGCATTGGCTGCAAGGCCCATGACTATGAGTGGTGATCTTGGGTTGCTTGGGGCAAAGAGGCCACTGGAAGCTCTTCCATGGGCCATTGTCACACTGCAGTACCTCATTCTTACACAAAAGGAACAGCTGGAAACTCACCTAAATGCCTGATCGACTGAGACGTTCAAGCCCCAACTCTGACCAAGTTCTTTCCGGATACCAAATCCTTCAATGGCTGTCCACTTGCTATGGATCAAGTCCAAGTTCCTTATCACAGCATATAAGAACCTGTTACATTCAACTGCATTCTTCTGCCTCATTTCTGTTTGCATCCACAGTCAGCTCCTAGGTGCCGCTCATGTCAAACCACGCTGGGCCTTTGCATGTACGTTTTTTTTTTTTTTTTTTTTGAGAGTTATGTTTTATTCGGTGGAAATTTTTAGGATTTCAAGCCCAGCATGAGCATCTCAAGTAAACCTGAGAGAACTGCTTCCAGGAGGCAAGGCGGGGAGCCAGGATATATAAGAGTTTTGCAACAAAGGGCAGGTAGTCTGAACATCAAAAGATTATTGTTAATTAAAGAAAACCAGCTATGTCAAGTTAAGGAACTTAGCGCTTTTCTACGTATGGGAAGATGCAAGAGTGCGCTCACTGAAATCATTCCTTTGATAGGCGCCTCAACTGTGTGGGGCCAGTATCCTGTGTTTCCTCATGGCTCACCTAGGGAACGGCTGCAGTCTGATGGCTGCTAAATGGCAGGTATTCTTTCCCTTCCTGAGTTCCCTCAGGGTTCACCAGCTCTCCCTCTGCCGGAAATTAGCACCTGAAGTGACATATCAACAAGAATTTTCGCTTGACCTGGGATGAGCCTCCCAGAGCTGTGGGACAAAAATCAGTCATGAAATGTCTCCCAAAGATCGTTCAAATTTCGGACCAAGAGGAGGAACTGATAAATGGAGTATTGCCTCCCATATCAGTAAACAAAGGATGTCACAATCATCAGCGATTGCACGTGTTTTTTTTATCTCCTTCACTGTGGTGAATTTCTTCTCCTTGTTAGAAACCCCTCTTTGTGACCCTTTCTGGATAGCCCACTTCCTCCTAAGCAGAGTTGGTTTCTCCCTACTTTGTATTATATGTGAACTCGTGACACTGCTCTGACAGTCTTGTTTGCATGTCACCTTTCCTTCTAGACTGTGGATCTTAACCTCACTTGTTTCTGAATCCCCGTTCACACGATACACTTTTTGGTTGAGCAAATGAATGAATCATCTCTGATATTTGCAAGGGATTTTATTCATTTCACAATTTTTTTCTCTCTTCTCTAACATCGTTCTTCTCAACAAGCCTAGGGGGGTGAGATTATTTCCTGCATTTTGGACATGAGAACACTAAAGGCCAGAGACGTGATGCTCTAAAATGGCAGACCGGTGACCAGCGGACAGTTCCTAAGTCTTAATGAACTGAGGTCAGAACAGAACGCTGCTGATTAAACATGCAGCGACTCTATTGTAGTACCACACTGGTTGAAGTGGTTGAGCTCTTTGGGTGACTTTGAATGATGCTTATGTAGAGCCGAGTTTTGTACTTTAGGCTATTTGGATAGGTCTCCATTGCCTGTAGAAAAAAGTTCAAACTCCTCTACAAGGTTTCAAGATTCTGGCTTCAGTCAAGAATTTCGCTTTTATCTTGAGCTACTCAAGTGACCAGAGCACAATGCTCCTTTACTGTAAACCAGAAGTTGGCAAAGCTTTTCTGTAAAAGGCTACATAATTAATATTTTAGGCTTTGTTTTAGGGCCAGATGGTCTTTGTTGCCACAATTCTGCTACTGTAGGGTGAAAGCATCCATAGACTTGACTTAAATGAGTGGGCATGGCTATGTTCTAATAAAACTTTATTTATAAAACAGGCAGTGGTCTGGATTTCGCTTGTGGGCTATAGTTTGCTGATGCCTGTTATAAACCTTTCCTGAAAATGCCCTATATTATTTCTTTTTCACCTTCTCTTCAGAGTCCTTCCCCGATTTGTGTTCCTCACTCCTACCTCCTTTCCTTCCCTCATGAAGATAACTACAACCATTTCAGCTAACACTGAGTTTTGTCTTATTTCTAAGAAGTTAGTAAACAAAGGCCTAGAGACTAGTACATTTACCTCTTGACTATATTCTGTTGTGTGGGCTATTTCACTGAATTAGATTCAGATAGACTTGGGTTTAAGGCCTTGCTCTGTCATTGTGTGGCTGTGTGGTCTCAGACAAGTTATTTAATTTCTCTAAGATTGTATTTCCTCATTGGTAAAATTAGGCTAATAATTTTTCTATTACCTAACATAAAGCCTCCTTTCAGTTCTCACTCATTATCTGATGTGATTACTGTTTGTCTTTCTTTTAACATCGGTAGGCAATAGTTGATAAGAGATCAGTGAGTTTGCCTAGTGTGTTTGCTGCTATACACCGGGTGCCTAGAAGATCTCATTGAGTATTTGGTGAATGAAAGATAGTAAATTGCTTACAGGTGGGTTGTGGGTTGAATGACTACCCAGTACTTGGCCACCAGTGAGCTTCCAATAAAGGTGAATTTCCATAGCACAAACTTTGCCACGGATTTCTACCACTACCATTGCTATTGCTAGAAATAAGGCAGACATAACCCTCTCCACTCAAAGGCAATTATGCTTGTTGGGAAAAGAAAACCCATCCACAGAGGAATGAACCTTGGAGCTGAGAGAATGCACCATGTGGATCTTTGAGTGAATACAAATGTTAATAAACTAAAGCGAGCACCAACAAACGGTGTGATTAAACAGCATCTAGAAGCATCAGGAGAGTCAGAGAGGCCATGATTTCATTCAGTTGGTTCCCTGCCTTCTTGTTTCTCTATTCTTCATCATTCTGGAACCAAATGACCATTTGGATCTAAACCTGAATGTACCGCTCAGCTCAATGACTGAGAGATCCTCCTCTTATCCTATCAGTTGATACCATCTTCTTTTCCTCTTCATTTATCACTTTGTAGCAATGGATTAGTGCAGCTAAAAGTACATGTTGGAACTTACTTTCATGTCCTTATCAGGTCACCTCTGACACATTAACCAACTAATCCCCCCAACTTTTAATCATTTAAATTTGACTTTAGTTATATGAGATAGACAACATACTCCCACTGTCTAGATGGGTCCTGAATACTTCAAGCTTCAGATCTAGGCTTCTTTCACTTCCTCACAGTTTCCTTCCAGCCAGATTTTTGTCTGGGATTTACCATCTTCCACAAACAATTATTGAGAGTCTACAACACAGCAGGCAGTATGGTAAGTGTGAGGAGAAAACAGAGAAGAATTAGACATCATGCCTTCCCATTTGACTTTCCAGACCAGTGAGGGAGACAGACAAGAACACATATTATTTCAACGGAATGTGACGTGTGCTATAGCAAGGAGACATACAAAGCGCTGTGGTTGCAAAGTGAAGGGAGTGGCTTCCTGATGGCTGAAAGGACAAGTTGAAGAAATTATCATAGATGAACTGTGATTGAACGTTGAGTATGCAAGATGGATAGGAGTTTGTCAGGTGGAGGAAGTGGGAGAGGCATACCAAAGAGTGGAAACTGGGATCATGTGCAAGCCCAGGTACACGGTGAGTGATGTGTTGAGAGGCTCCTATTGGTGGAACATGGAGAAGGAGGAAGTAGGTAAAGAAAGATTTCTGAGGTGGACAGGGACCAGAACAGAGATAGCCTATTTGTCATGATGAGGATGTGGACTTTATCCCTTAGGATCAAGGCAAACTGGACTTCATTCTGTTTCCCATTTCCATTGGTAGCCTCACCCAAAGAGGAATCTTGCCCAACTGGTCCTTGTGACTGTTGTAGTTCATCCTATGGAAATGCTTGGCTAAATAGGCCATAACAGGTCTGTATTCCACCATGACGTGGTGTTTCTCTGCTCTACTGACCTCCTGGGAGAGCCTGCTGCAGGCGTGGGCTGTGCACATACATATATGTCACATACTCAGATATCTTCTGTTGTTCAGGAGCTTAATGCCTAAGCTGCCTATGAATCAAGATGACAAATAGAAGGGGCCCTGGGAGTCGGGGAACATGACCCCAGGTAGGAGCCAAAATACCTCCGAGCCATCCACAAAGGGCCGCTCTATTCTTGGTCACCTGTTCTATGTCTGATTCTTTTACTGGACCTGATGGAACTGACAGCCCTCACAGTTTCACTTCCTTTACTTGTCGGGATGGTGATGTTTTAACTTCAAAGCTGCTTTCCACCTGAGAACTGGATGGAGCAATCCTTGGGGAGAGCTTTCAGCCTGTGGCTTCCTTTCTCTTGCCCCTGGCTGGGTTATCCTTGAGCCAATAGAAATTTTACTGTCTTTGTGTGGAAAGGTTTCTCCCGACTGCTGTTTGCTTTGGAGTGCAACATGAGTTCTCTGTGACTACCTCAGTGTAAGTCTTTCAAAGGACACTCTTTTTTATTTTTAATGGCAATGTGGTAGAGTTGAAAGAGCCCAGGATTAGAAATCAGGAAAAGAATAAAAAGTAAAAGAAAAAGGAAAAAGATAAATCTAATCCTTGTTTCGGTCCTACTGTTCCCCTCACAAGCTGTGTATCACAGAGCAAGTCCCAACCGCTTACTGGTTCTCGTTGAAAGTGAGTTAGTCCTGATGACACTGAATTCACAGGATTTTGATGAATATGAAAGGATATTACGTAGAATGACTTCTCAGTTGTGAAGCATTTTTCAAATTTTATCAACTTTCACTCTTACTTTAATTCTTATGGAAATCACACAAATCATAGTGGCTTTTTTTTTCTTCTCCAGAAAGTGGATCTCAACCACCCCAGTCCTCATGATATATTCTTTCTCTGGGCTGGTGAAAAGATAATCCGCTCCCCTTTTTGAACTTAGAAATAATGCTTCTTTTGTTATTTCTGTATTTGTGTATTTCATGCTTAAGATGAGGTCCTGGCAGGTATCTGGTATGTCTTTATTTTCCTTTCTGCTTAGCACAGCACTGAGCATAAAGTAGACATTCATATTATTGAGTTACACTGAATTTCCATTTATGCCCTTATTTGAACTAATAAAGAGTATATTGCTCTGAGAAAATTCATTAATTGGGGTCATGTTTATTCTACTATTATCAACTAATATAATACATTTGTTTAAACTGAGGGCTCAGTAGTTTATGTTGGTCATTAATGTGTCTCAGTGAGATATGGTTGTTTACAGCACTTTGCAAGAATATGTGGGTTTTCCATTTTAAGGAAACCACAGAATGATAATCAAGCAAGAGGAAGTTTTTCCAGAGCCATGGATCAATGGCATGGACTGGTAGTTCCCACCCTTAGCTGTGGACTTCTCCATATCTTCCAGCTTCCCTTGCATGGGAGGGCAGCCATGTGACAAGTTCTGGCCAAAAGGTGTATGGCCCCAGAAATGTTCTACACCATGTCTAGGCCTGGCTATAAAACCTCTTGGGTGATCTTTCTTACTTTCTCTTTTTAGCCATTGGTTGATTGAAGGGAATTCAGTAGAAGATGGCAAGGAGAACTTTTTTCTGTATAAAGACAGTGAGTAAACATTTTAGGCTTTGCTGGCCATATGGTATCTGTAGCCATTACTCAACACTACCATTGTATGTGAAATCAGCCATGGATGCTATGTAAACAAATGAATGTGACTATGTTCCAATAAAACTTTATTTATAAAACAGGCAGTGGCTGGATTGGGTCCATAGGCTGTAGTTTGCTGACCTCTGACCTAGAGGATGATGACATCACAGGATGCAAGGGCTTGGGATCCCCAAGTTACTACATCTAAGTCTTCCGGCCAAACACCTGATTGGATGATGATGTGAGTGAGAAATAACCTTGACTTTGTTAACCTGCTGAGATATCTGGAATGTTTGTTAAAGCTGCTGTTGTAACTATTGTGACTAATGCTGGGTCATTCTAGGATTCTCCGTTCTTTTTTCTTTTTTGTCCTAGTTTAATCAATCACCAATCCTGACAATTTTGTCTTCAAACTATTTTCCATATCTTCATCTATATCCCTACCCTCAGTGGTCAAGTGCAGAGCCATGTCACTTATCATCAACATGACTGCAGTAGCCTCTGGACTGCTGTGCCCCCTCTCCAGCTCATCTTCGATAGCACAGAGAGAGAAAGGGCTAGAGAGATGTTCCCACAGACGTTAAGACCAGTCCTCTCTCTGAGTCTCAGCTCAATCATCCTATCCTTTGAAACATCCTCTGCTTGAGGCATGATGCCAGACAGGTTAAAACACAGCTTTGGGTGAGAAAAGCTTGATTTATATAGTGATGCTGCCACATCCAGCTGTAACTTGGCTTTGCTCCTGTTTCTTTATCTGTTCATTGAGGATAATGGTTTTTTCCTGACCCAGCTGCTGTGGGGATGGGGGTTGTGGGTGTGTGTGTGGATGCTGTTCTCTTGGGTTGTTCTTTGCTATTGTGACATCTTGCACTTCTTTCTCAGGTGGTGGGAGCGGGGGCCTATTTTGCCTCCCAGGGTACATTTGGCAACGTCTGGGGACATTTTTGATTGTCGCAGTTATGGGGGTGTTTATGGCATTTGGTGCATAAAGGCCAGGAATGTTGCTAAACAACCTACAAGGAACAGCCTCTTGTAACAAAGAATTATTTGGCCCCAAATGAGAGCAGGGCCCAGGCGAGAAATTCTGTTCTAAGGAGATCTGTGTGAGGTTATGAAAAGTCACCACCCAAATGGTGTTTATTTGCCAGTCATGAATTTTAAAATATTTCTGACATTGAGGACCTTTAAAAAGGGTGTTCACTCTCTGGTTTTTCATAGGTCCTCCCAACTTCTTAGTTACAATTTATATTATTGCAACTGGAGCCCCTGAAGGCATTTGAATTTTTTACTCCTTGTGGACTTTCATTCCCCCAGTAGACGGTACCTTACTCAAGGGCGGAGACATTTTTTTTTGCAAAATTAGTGTTGGTTTAACTGAAGCCACTGTGACTCCATAAGAGGTCATTTCCTACCCATGAATGTCAATGTGCTGGCTCAGAGTCCACTGCCTTCCCAGTGTTCCCAGTGGAACTCAATCTTCTCTGACTTTCTTTGGGTTTAACTTCTGAATATCTCTACTCTGTCCAGTTACACACAGGAAAACTCAGACTTGCAAACAGTTGGCTTAAGAGCATCCTCATCTACGGATGGTGTTGAGCTGTACTGGGAGTCCTAGAGTGGGTAATGCAGCTTTTAAGGTATCTGGTTTCATTCTTGATGCATCTTAGGACTTTGCTGAACCTAAGGGTCCATGGCTGTCATTCTTTTGGGTTCTTAGGATCTCTGTGTTTCTTTATCAACTGCCTGATGCTTGGTGAGCCTATGTGAGGATGATTAGGAGGACAAAATGTTCCCCTAAAGACCTTCTGGTCTTTCCAACACTGAAATCTAAAATTTCCCTAAAGATCTGGAATTAGCTCACTCTTCTAAGTCTTCACCCCTTGAGCTGCATCCAATAGCAATCCTAACCCCATCATGGGCCTCCTGGCACCTAATCATGGGTTCAGTAAGCCAGCACCTTGACTAAGAATCCCAAGAGAGGCAGGGAATACAGGTAAAAACCCTGTTAGGTTGGCATTATTATTTTAGTTTTTCAAATTAGGAAAACGAAGCTTAAAGAAGTAGTGTCATTGCCCAAGGTCTTAAATCTAGCAAGTGAAGTTGCTATAACTAGAGCTTCCATCTGTCGGACTCCAATCCCAGCTTTCAGCTCACTGCTATCCATGTCCTGAAAGGGACAATCTGAAAGTTCAAGTCCATGGAACCAAGTCAGGGATGAGCCTAGGAATGCTTCAGATATTAGATATAGGCTGGCTACCAATTTGGGGTGGACAGCTTTTGGGTAGGTGGGTTTGTCTTTTAATGGCTCTGGGTCATATCTTTCCAGAAGAGTTAAAGGACTCCCAATTAAGGTAGAACAAGAGGATGAAGAACAGGAAATGCATCAGAAGGAAGGGGAAAAATACTAAAGAAAAAACTCTTTCAGATAAGGGTAGAAGACAAGTCAATGTATTCATTTTGGGTGTATGGGCTAATGTAGGCTAGTTTCAAACAAGTGTTCTGCACATGGAATTTTATCTCCCAGCCTGCCGTACTGAAAATTACTATGGACAATCTTATTTCTAACCAATGCTTAGCACTTTTACAACCTGACCATTCCCAGCATAACTGCAAAACTGAAAAAGATCCCGGGAAACAAAATCGATTGTCACTTCTCATTCTCTTGGGAAAGTTACTTCCCACCTCTGTTCTTCTCTCTTAGCTTCTCAGCTTTTATTTATACATTGGGTGATTATATTTTATTGTGCAAGGCTAGACACTTTTTTTTTAATTTATTTTATTTTTGGCTGCGTTGGGTCTTCGTTGCTGCGCGCGGGCTTTCTCTAGTTGCAAGTGGGGGCTACTCTTCCTTGCGGTGCGCAGGCTTCTCATTGCAGTGGCTTCTCTTGTTGCGGAGCACGGGCTCTAGGTACGTGGGCTTCAGTGTTTGTGGCACCTGAGCTCAGTAGTTGTGGCTCACGGGCTCTAGAGCGCAGGCTCAGTAGTATGGCACATGGGCTTAGTTGCTCCGTGGCATGTGCGATCTTCCCAGACCAGGGCTCGAACCCGTGTCCCCTGCATTGGCAGGCGGATTCTTAACCGGTGAGCCACCAAGAAAGCCCCCTAGACACTTTTGACAGTAAGATAGGGAGCTCTTAATGATTATTCCAGGACATTTCCTCTGCCTTTGATAAACAATCCTCGGAAACACCCTTATCTAGTGTCTAAGCACTATCAGATTAGAAGCGAAGCAGCACAGTTGGAGTTAAGGAACCAGTTTTGAGGGGCAGGTGCATGGAGCCTTGGGAGAAGTGACAGTGGACAGACTAGCAGTGTGAAAAATGACAGAAACGCGAAAACAGCAGATGTAAGCACACGGCCAGTGCGGGCCTTTGAGAGAGGATAACCTTGCACCATATTTAAATATAGTGAAAAATTAATGTTTTTAATGATGCATCACTAAGATAAAGTAAAATCATGACCATATCTTCTCCTTAAGATGGCAAGGATGGGACTTCCCTGGCGGTCCAGTGGTTAAGACTTGGCCTTCCAATGCAGGGGGTGTGGGTTCCATCCCTGGTTGGGGAGCTGGGATCCCACATGACTCCCAGCCAAAAAACCAAAACGTAAAACAAGCAATATTGTAACAAATTCAATAGAGACTTTAAAAATGGTTCACATTAAAAAAAAATCTTAAAAAAAAAGACGGCAAGGAAGTGTTTTGTACAACTGAGAAGGATTTTAAAATATTTACGAATACAATTAACTTTACACCTTAAAGATTTGGTAAAAGAACAAAATCCAAGCCAGGGAAGTTACTTACTCCAAGTGTATAACCAGCTTTCAGCATAAAGCAGGGAACTGAATTAATGGCTGTTCACTAATGAATCAATTAATATAACCAGGACTATAATTTATGATTTAGTCTTTTCAGTAGCCAAGATTAGCGAGGTTTGTTTTGTCATCCACCCCGACAAGTTTAGTCTTTTAGCGTTGTAAACTAGCTTCTGTTGACAAAAACAGACACTTTAGGAGACTAAGCTAGATCTGAGATAGATGGGGCTTAGAGCAAGAGGACGTATGTGGTGTTTGCCTAAGTAGAATTGTCCTTTTAGAATCTGATTCTTCTCTTTGTAATTTTGGCATCCTCACCAACGTTCTGGGACATGCTGTAAGGGTTTGATGAAAAGGTTGCGGCTGTCACTTTTTCTGCCATGCTCACTCAGATCTTACATGACTGAAGGGATCAGACCCCATTCTGTGAATCACAGCCCTTTGTTCCTATCTCCAGGATAACACTCATCACTTCTCATTTTTTGTCTCTGTTGGTTTTCCCTGTTTGAACCCAAGCTCCTCAAGGAATCCTTCCTACTGTTGACCAGGTTCGAATCCTTGTCTCCAATATCTGAAACACCCAATCCCTATGAATGCTACTTCTGCATTGCCCTGTTGATCCATCAGCTTATTTCTGTTCACAGTGGCCCTCCCCTGGCCCAGCCTCGTTACCATGCAGCTATGGGAGTCATTAGTCTCTTTACTGGTCTCCGTGTGCTCAGATTGCTCCTTGTAGTACATCCTACTATTTCCAGTGGCAGAACTAAGAGCTTTTTCTATTCTGCAATGCTGTTGACATGGTTAGACTATAACTACAGCGATGATAACACTGACCACCACCTCTATAAAACTTCTTAAGTACCAGGTACTGTTCAAAGCATTTATCGCATCGGCATCAAACTCTGTAAGGCAGGCATTTCTATTTCTTCTATTTCCTCTATTTTAGAAGCAATGATCGAGGCACAGAGAATTTAAGAGACTTGTCCAGAATCGTAGAATCAGTGGTGAGACTGGGATTCAGAATCACTTCTTTAAGAAGTTTTTCTTCACTATTTGATGATCTGGGATGAAGAGGACGTTACACTTAGTAATAGAGTAAAGAACAGTAGCTATGGGATGTTGACCTTCATGTAAGCTTGAGTTTTGTCCTTTCATTCATTCACTTAGGAATACATTAAAGAAATACTGATTGACATTGCCAAGCAATGTAGTAGGTTCTGGGGATAGAGCTTTAAATGAAGGTGTCAAGGTTTTTGATCTCTTATGAGTTTTGTTTTCTTATGGAGGGAGACAGGCAATATCAAATGATACATTTAAAAGCTAGTAATAAATATCGTACAGAGAATGGAACTGGGTGATGTGATAGAGAGTGGTGGGATGGTCAGGGAAAGCCTATTTGTGCCAGAAAGCAGAAAGCTTAGTACGAGCCAGATAAGAGAAGATCGAGGGATGGGAGGTAGGGTGGGGAGCCTTTTGGGCACTGGAGTCATCAGTGCAAAGTCCCTGAGGTAGAAAGGAACTGGGTATGTTTGCAAACGATGTGGCTGAAGCACAGCAAACGAGGTGAGTGGCTCAAGAGGACGTCAGGGAGGCAGGGCAAGCCATGTAGTCCTTGGAAGAGAGTTTCGATTTTGTTCCCAGGAAGCCATTGAGATATTTTAACATAGAAGAGTGACGTGATTATCTCCTGCCTGTTTCTGCAAGTGCACTCTGACTGCTGGTGGATGATGGACTATAGGGACAAGGGTGGGAACCGAACTGCAGGAGAAAGGTGGGGAACGCTGGCACCTTAGACCCGAATACTAAGAATGGATATGGAGAAAAGCAGGACCATACCTTTGAGGTGTGAGGGCCAGCACTAACTGAAAAGAAGCCAAAGAAGATTCATAGCTTTTCCTCAGGCCAAAGAGACAAAAGGGGTGGTCCAGAGAAATCATGCTCCTTTTCTGTACATTGTCATTTCTGTGGATGCTAACCCAGTCCTAAGAATGGCTGTTTTCAGTTGCAGAGGTTCAGACTGTAAAGTGCTGGCACGAAGTCATGTTAATAAACCAGAGAAAGGCATGTGGAAGAGATGGGAGTAGGAGGCTCCAGACCATTATTTCAAAGGCGAGCATCGCTCTGTGCACTGATGGAGCCTACAGCATTCCATCACTTTTAAAAGCTCTGAAAGTCACTATGAAATAATCACCCTGAGTATATCTGCGTGTCTCTATCTTCTCATTCATCCACGCTCAGCCCCATCTTCCTAGCCTCTTTGGCCCCATGGAAGATGTATTGAGGATTTCAGATATGTGTTTATTTATATAATATGGTAACAAATTGAAGAGGCTGGTGATGGAGACAAAAGTGACTGCACAAGGAGCTTCTAGGTCTGTGCTTTCCTTTAGATTCTGGTTACACGTGACACATAATCACGGCTGTGGGGTTTTGTGGGCATGCAACTGCAGCTCTTGTCACATTCCTGACAGTGCCCTCCCTCCTGGCATGGGTCTCTGGAATGATCTGCACTGAAGAGGCAAATGGAGCTTTCAGCAAGTGTGTTGTGCCTCTTGGGGAGCGAGGGGTTGGAGAAGGCAAGCACATGTTCATAACATGGCTGGAAAGTAGGTCCTAGGACTAAGCATCTATGCTAAAGGCAGGAAGTGGGGCAGCTCACGGCTAAGATCCCTCTCTCCGCTACTTCTGTGCTTTACGTCTGTTTTGAACTTTGATTCTTGGGTGGTTTGGGGAAGACTCTGAAACATTCAGCTGAAGACTCACAACCTGGCAGGGGAGACAGGCATGGAAAGCAATCATACATTGGGTTCTTCCAGGATCTTATGGACGTTCCAAGAATTATGGGGCCAGGAGCAGAGAGTGACTGGGTTTACCTCAGTAACACCACACAACGAGCACTGTGAAGCTATCACAGAAGAGGCAACATTTGAGTTGCGAGATGGGGAGGATTTTGTTGGGAAGAAAAGATTCTGTGACACCAAAGAGGAGTTTTGGAAGGAATACTGGGTAGTTATTGTACTCCTGCTGGGTTCACTCCTCCTATTATCCTACGGGTCTAATACACATGTTTGCAGGTTTGTGCTGGAAGCAGCAGACCTGACGTTGACATCATTTCTTATTCCATTCTTTAGGAGAGACCACTCTACAGGTAGGGACCTGGGGCTGGGGAAGGGGAAATACACAGTGGGGGCAGAGCTGGCTGCAAATCTCTGGTTTTGTACTCCTGCCCTCAAATGCAGCTGCCTCTTGTTGCCTGTATTCTCTTGCCAGATGTAGTCTTGGAGTTTCCTGCAGGCGCAGAGAGGATTTCCTTTTGGGTGATGCTCCAATGGGTCGGGCATGTTGCTTCCTTATCTACTGCTGTTGCTGAAAAGAAGCCAGCTGGGCCTTTGTGTTTCCAAGACACATCTGAACAGCAAGAGAAGACCTAGGAGACCTAGTCTCCCCTAATAATAATCTCTCTCTCTCTGGTTTACATTAAGATTAGACAATCTTAGACTGAGACCAGAGCCTTAGTATATGGTCAAAGAGATAGGAGATGAGGAGGTTCAGGATGGCTATAACAGGGAATTGTGCTTTCTGGTCACCTGTTTATCAGGTCCATGTTTGTCCTGTCCCCAAATATACACCTTACGTCACGCACTCACGTGCATAGGCACAAACGTATGCTGCATCTGGGTTTGGTCCAGGGCTGTTCTTGGGAAGTTAATATGCAAATTAAAATGCAAATTGAACTGTGCAAACATATGAAAATAAGACAGTAAGAAATAATTTAGTCTAGCACACCCCACCTCCCTTTCTTTGCAGAGGTGTCATATTACACAAAGCAGCGTGAGCAAAGTCCTTTGATTCTTATCAGACTCCAAACGAGAATCTTATTTTTGAGTCTTTCCTTATAACATCGCTGCCCTGTCCCCTCCTCTAGGAACAGGGCAATGAGAGAAAGCCTTCATTAACTGAGCACTTACTAATTGTCAGTTCCTATTTTAGGCGTTTGACAGTTCTTGTCTAATTGAGCACTCACCACAACACTATGAGGAGTATATAACTACCTCTGTTGTACAGACAAGGAAACAAAAGCTCAGAGAAATTAATGGCCATTTCCGAGTTCATTCAGCCATTAAAAGGCAGATAGGGAATTTGTATTTGGCTCGATTTTAGGCTGAACTGATATGATCAATATCCCATTTCTCTTTCCATTTTTTGGTTTTGCTTCCATGGCATGTGGGCTCTTCTCCTCTCCTCCACTCGCTATTTCCAAGACCTCTGTTAGCTCTGGAGGTTCCAGCTGTCCATCCTCACATCCAGTAGGAAGCAGAAAAATTTGCCAGGGAAGATGAAGGTCACTTCTGTTCCCCAGAAGCTCTGACAAATGTCTCATTCATTCTAATTGTCTCATGAACTTATTAGCTTAAAAATTAGAAAGGGTGATGGTCCCACTTGGAAATCAGGATCCTGTTACAATGGGGAAGGGAGCAATGCCTGCTGTGTAGGCAACCACAGGTGTCTGATACAGAGTTTTTGAAAGATACCAACAGTGGGGACACATTTGGGGAAATAAATTAAAAAGCAGAGGCTGATAGAGTATTTAGCTTTCTATAGTGACACCATATTTAAACTAATGTGAACAAATTAACCTCTTTTTACTAATGCATCAATATTAGGTTTTTCAGGTTACAAAATATCTTTATAACGCTCACTTTGAGTCTCACAGTATCAATTTGATGCAGGTTTTGTTATCTCCACTTCATATGATAAAGTCAGGAAGCAAGGCAGTAGAAACTCAAATTGAGATTCTGACTCCTTCTTACCTGGTCTTTACCCTAACCCACTTGACTCCCAAGTTTAAATACTACAACTGTTTCCAGTCAGTCCAGAACCATGATGACTGGCTGATCATAAAACAATCCAGTTTAAAAGCAGTCTGCACCTCCTCTTCCTGAGAACGTTCAGGATATATTGGGAGTCATGTGCTGGGCAAAGCAGAGACTCTGGATTCAAAGCACCCTGGGTCCTGACTCCAACATATGTTGTCTGTGTGACTTGGGACACGTGATTTTGATCACTCCGAACTGGGTTTCCTCATCCTGTGAAGTGGAAATCAACGTACCTAGCCCACTGATTTTTTGGAGTGAATAGGAAGAATATGAGAACTCAGCAAAGTGTCCGGCACAATATAGACATTCAGTGAAATGTGGAAATTAGGGTGACTAACTGTCTCAGTTTGCTTGGGGCTGAAAAGCTTCCTGGGAACTTTCAGGGTTAAAAGATGGAAAGTCTTAGACAAACTGGAACTAGTCGGTCACTTGAGTGACAACAGTAACTGTAATTCTGAGAATGAGATGCTGGGGAAAAGAAATACTCCAATGCTTTGGTTAAATGATTTGATTTAAAGTAAAAAAATCATAGGCCTGGACACTCTGAGGTTAGGCATCTAGATGTTGACTGCTGGGTTTGAGGAGATTGGCCCCCCCAGACTTGAATGTGACATCTTAGATGAGCATAGTTCCATTGGAGGGGGTTTGCATAATTGGAAGTTTCTTTGCACAATTTTGTGTGAAAGATTCCTGACCTGGGAGCAGACCTCTAGATGGTAGTCAGGATGCTGACTTGACGAGTCCTTTCCCCTCCTCTGGGTCCCTCCTCCTTTTCAGAAAGAAGGGGGTGAAACTGGGTACCAATAACAAGATCCATTTCTGTAGTTCTTTACAGTTCACAGCTACCTTTTTTGCATCTCACACGATCTTCAATACAATTCAGTGAGGAAAGTAGCATATTACCCTTAATGTTTGCTGTCCCCAATTTACAGATGTGGAAAATGAGGCTCAAAGGAGACAGAGCATCTTGCCCAAAGCCACACAGCCAGGCAGTGATCATGATAGAACTCAAGCCTAGAACTGCTGACTCCAGAGCCCATCTCTTTTTCATGACACCTGTCTGCCTAGATGAGCACAACCTTCTCTTCTTGCTTCACAATCTGATGACACTGAAACTCAAATGCTGTGGTTTTAGTCAGAGGAATGAAGAACCACAAAGTCAACCTCTTGAGCTTAGGTTCCTTGGCTAAACGTCTTTTATTTGAGCACTCTCTTTCTTTTGTCTGTTCTTTACAGGCACAAGAGATAATTGACAAACTTTCCTTCCGCCATCAGAATAAAAAAAAAAAAAAACTTCTCTGTGGAATAAGAAAGCAAGATGGTTTTATGGTCAGCGGTTGCTTTGAGCATAAGTTAGCAGAATGGAAACAGATTGTTTAAGTGCAGATTGTAACTTCAGCAAACTTTTAATTTAGCAGAAATCCAATTTCTCATGTATGCATGATACACTTTCTCTTTCTTCCCCAGCATGTGCATTTGTGTGTGTGTGTGTGTGTGTGTGTGTGTATACACACACAGAGAACAGAAACAGAGGAAGCTAACTATGATACAGAGAATCCTCTGGAAAGGATAGTTAATTCATTCTAAAAATACCTCCATCAACAAAAGCAGTGACACACTTGTCCAAGGCTCTGAGAAGTCAGAAGGAAGCCTTGCCCATGAATTCTCAGTTGCAAAGTAAACCTTTCTTTCAGTACAACATGCTTTATAGTGCCATAAAAGAGAGTCAATAGCTCTATCTAGTATCAGTGGACCCAAGAAAATACTGATTCTATATTGTTTGAAGGGCAAGAGAATATATTCATATATCCATACTTACCCTTGATAAGGTACTTGAAAATCTTAGTGCTTTTGCTCAAGAAGATTGAGGTGGCTATACTGAAGCATATAATGACTGATTACTTCCTCCAGTAATGCCTGATTACTACCCTGGGAACCAAGACAAAATTTTTTGTTGAAGAGTTTTGAAGTGACTTGTTTCTCCAGTTCTCCTCAACTACCAAATCTTTGAGCTTCATTAATTAAACAAGTATTTATTTGCGCAAGAATGTTTTCCATACTCTAGTGATTTGGTGTGAACAGGGAAAGGAGACCAAGCTTAGATAGTATTTCTGTCAACAGGACTCCAAGCTCGACATGTGGGAACCACCTAGATATATTTCCAATACATCAGATATATTGCCACTATCATGGCCCCAGCTAAAACATCATCATTGCTTCCTGAGTCAGCTTCCTGCCTTCAGATCTGTCTTCCGTTCTCCCTATACAGGCAGAGTGATCTTTCCAAAATGAACATGCAATCATGACTCTCCTTGTGGATTGAGACTTTTCCTGGTTCCTCAATGCCCTTAGAATAAAGCATAGAATCCCATCCAAGCCTGTGCAGCTTAGCCAGTCCCCATCTTTCCTGCTTCCTGCCGTTCCCCTCACTTCTCTTCTCTCTCCATTGCAACCCTGTTGATCTCCTTTTAGTTTCCAAAACACATTGTTCCCTCCAGGTCTTTTCAGGTGTATCTTCTAAGAAATGTTCCAAGTGTATCTATGCAGGTTATGCATAGATGGAGGGTCAATCAGAAAGACTTTGCAATTGTGGTCGTGGACGTGTGGTGAGGAACAATGACGCTCTTTGCTTATCAAACTATTTTAAGCCAACCTTCTTCTCCTTCGGAAAAGTATTTATTGGTTCATGTAAGTAGGGAGGCAGCTGACTTCATGCATAGTTAAATCCAGGGCCCTCATTAGGTTGACCATGTCATTTACTACTTTTGAGAATGAAAGAAAATCCCATCAATTATCACATCAGAATAACAGGTAAAGACTGAGATAGACCCAATGAATGGGAAAGTATGTCATCAGAATGCTCTCTTGGTCAACACCCCCGACTCCACCCTCTCTCGCTCTCTCCTCTCTCTCTCTCTCTCCTCTCTCTCTCTCTCTCTCTCCTCTCTCTCTCTCCTCCATTGTGTTGCTCTTTGACTACATTCTCAGGCTGCTCCCACAAGGTAAAAACAGTTCTCTGACAGCTTCTTGATTACTGAAGCCATAGTGAGGTGTGCTCTGATTAGCCAGGCCTGGGTCACCCCACCGGGATGACCAGGTGGTTCCTCATACTGGAAGTCAGCTGCTTGTACCCCATTAGAAGAAGGTGCTGGGCAGTCATAACAATCTACTGTGTACACACCTTTGGTAGTTATAGTCATGGATTGGTGGTAAGAACACAAAAAGGCATGATAGCAGTACAAAATAAACATTGCACATTTTGTTGACTTCTATAAATTGAGAGAGTCTTCTGTTTCAAATAAAAAGTTGCAATATTACATCAGAAAGCCAGAAAATGGCAACGATAGGGGGAACGTGGTGTGGGGTATGTGGGAACTCTTTGCTACCTTCATGATTTTTCTGTAAAACTGAGACTGTTATGAAATAAAAATTTATCTTCAAAATCTAGCAACCAATAGGAAAGTGTGTCTTATTACAGCAACTCAAAGGCATATCACACAGCTGTCAGAGAATCAAGGTAAAGTTATATGCCTCTTAGGGGAGAGGAAGAGAGAGAGACTCCATCCTTGTTGATGGTAAGAAATGTATAGCAAATGTTCTTATAGAGGGTAGTGGATATTGAAAGAACTTTTAAAATTTGGTTCAGATGGCTGGAGTTTAAGAAAGGCTCTCTTCTTATACTGTACTTCTGTGCTTGTCAGAGAAGGCAAGGTAGATATTTGGGACTTAATTCTGTACTTGGTTGTGTTTGTGCATACATTTGTTTATGTCAGCTGTGCTATTTATTGTTATTATATCAGTTATTCCAAAAACTGATGAAATACGAGTGTAAAAAGAGAGTTGATGTGTCTGTGAAACTTAAGCTAAATGTTCTGGAAAGTCTTGATAAAGATTTGCTGATAAAATTGCCATTGAATTAGGTGTAATTGAGACAACAGTAAATAATTAATTAAACAATCCATACAAATCTATAAAGAAACCTATAAGAAGTCTGTACTCAAATTTATTCCCAAGTATTTTAACTTATCCTCCAATCCAGGGAAAGATTAAGACTAGTAGACAAAGCATAATGGGTATATTTTACATAAGAAACATAATTCAATCTCCAATCGCTAGACCCATAAAGGGAAAACTTGGCCCTTAAATTAAAAGATTGGTGACTACTTGAACATTTATGTATTTTCAACTAAAATAAAACATATACAAGATGTTTACCCATTTTAACAAATTTTTCAGTTAACCGACCAACTTTTGGAGGCATTCATATTGAATAAAAGCGTTCTATTTTGTGGGTGAATTGAAATCAATAAGGAAAACTTAGTTGCTGAATTTTTCTAGTTTGCAAAACCTCTTCTAGGTGTGGTGCATTTTCTCTGACTGCAATTAACCTAAGGATCAGTGTGTTGCTCTTGATGGCATGAAGCAGAAATTTAGAGAGATATAGAAATTGTCGGTTTGTAAGCAATAAATGTCCACCGATGTTTATTCTTCCTCTATCCTTATTATCTGGAAAGTGTATTGTTTCTCCCCAATGAGTTCACTGAAATGAGAAATATAGATTATCTGAGCTGACGTGTATGACATAGGGGTGTGGAAATTCACAAAAATCCCTCTGCTTTTATATTTTTCAGAACTTCCTGCCATTGGCTTGGCTCTGGACTGGAGCCACCTTGTCCAAAATTTGTTTTGTGACTCATTCACTCTGCAGATCACGCGTTATGGCCCCCTCTTATGCTACCTCCTCACCTTCCTGATTAATAATTGTGCTCTCTCTCACCCTCTCTTTCTTGCCACCAATGAGAGGTCCTTAGATAACATACACTTCTTTGAAGATAGGTCTGTATTTGCTGCTGTTGAAATAGTAGCACATTACCAAGACTCTTTCTACGTATATATACTGTTTGGTTTACAAGTGCTTGCACACACATCATCTCATTCGAGCCACATAACATTATTCCCTTTTTATAGGCAAGAAAACTGAAATTCAAAGACTGGAAGTAATTTGCTTGAAATTCCTTAATTAGTCATCAGTAGACCTGGTGTTTGGATTAGGAACTTCTGATTTCAAAGGCAAAGCTCCCCCTGAAACACCAACACAAACAAAAAAGATTTCAGGTTTATTTGTTCCTTTTGGATTACTCCCATCACACAAGTCTTTTATTAACTTTTATTAGTTCATTTAACAGAGTTTATTGAGCATTAATTGTGTCCTAGGCAATTGGTTAAAAATAGATGTACATTATTAAAAAGGAGAAGCTGCCGTCTGGGAATATTTGGGGACTGGAATGTGACCACAAAAAGTGCTCACACACATACTTGAGGTTCACCCTTGAAACTCCCCATATGTGCTTTTCACATGCATCCCACATAGCTTGCGGAGCTCAGAGAAGAATAAATACCCATTTTAGCATGCTGCCATTGGTTAATCACACAATTATCAGTAAGCAGTATGGTGGTGCGAACATGTGTTCTTGATAATTGCCACCGTTTCCCACGGAGTGAGCAGATATTTATTTGCCACATTATTATTGCAAAAAATGTGTGTGGTTTTGCTGGTAACTATGTAATTAACTTGTACCTCACTGTGTTATTTTAGCTTGAACTGCATCTGGGAACTTCTAAAGAGCTATTAGGAACGATGCAGAGCACGCCTTGCGATCCTGTCAGGGAGAATGCTTGTATATTGGACGTACTTGGAGTTGATTATTTTTGAGCCAACTGTTGGTGTCAATTTCAATTTATTGTGGGTTTGTGCCCGAGAATACGTGCTTGTTTCTCTGCTGATTCTGTTCAAGTGCTTTCCACTGGCCATATTACTCTCCTCATTCAAATACCTGCTGATTTGGTCAACATAAAGCCACCTGCCATACCTGTCTTTATGTAGCTTTATGTCATGCATAAAGCAATCTAAAGCCATACCTGTCTTTTATACACTTCAAAAAGGGTGGGGTTTACAACGGAGTTTCATAATGTGTAACACAGCCACCCTGGAAGGGAGCTCTGTGCAGGTCCCATTTTAAAAGAGCATCTGCTTTACATGTGACTGAATCATTTTTGTTATTCTTTTAACTTATATGTTTAATGTCATATTGCTCTCCTATAGCACATTGGAAAATAGAGGAGAAAAGCTTCTCTTTCATTCCCTTTCACTAACTCATTATCCATTGACATTCGGTATATTTCCTTTCAGTCTTTTTTCTTGAACATGTAATTAAAAAAAAATAGTAACCACAGTAGGCAGAAAATCTGCTATCTTTTTTCTTCTCTTGATGTTATGTCTTTGTTTTCTTGTGTTCCAACATGGTCTTATATAAAAAAAACCTTTTGAAGTGAAATGTATAGACACTTTTCCCTAATTCTCTGGGTAAGTACAGATAAAAACTCTGGACATTATATATAAGACAAACATAAGAGGACTCTAAAAGGTGGAGAAAAGAAGAGACTGGCAGGGACCTCAAGACTCAGTGAAAGGACTCGCTGGCAGTGAGTTCTCTGGATTTTCTTTTTGCTTCATATATCCTAGGGAGTTGGAGAAGCTAACATTCGGGAAACCCCAGTGGTTCACTCCAAAACACAGCCCCAACTAAAGAGTGTGCTGTCTAGCCAGAGGACCAGGAAAGGGCAGCCTAGCAAAAAAGAAAACTTGTAGACATTGATCATCACATACCACAAGGAAAAAAAAAAAGCCCCATGACACCTTTTTAACTAAGGCTATGTGGGGAGCTGAACTTCCACTCTCACCAATCCCCTAGCTGGAGTGGGGTTAGAGAAGGCGAAGTAGGGACCCGGAATTTTCATCCTTGCTGGGCTGGGTGGTAATTAGACCTTTCCCCACTGCCAGCCAGAGTGGTATCAGCAGAGGCCTGGAGGGAGCCTGAACTGAACTCTCACCCCCAGCTGGCAGTAACAAGGGGGCTTCCCCCTTCCTGCGTGTCAGCAGAGGCCAAGTGGGGCACCTAGATTTCCACCTCCATCTGTCAGTAATGAGGTGGTGTCTGTATTCTTTCTGGCCTGGTATCAGAGGAGGCCTGCTAAAACAGAAGATTTAAATAAGACGCAGAATTTCAGAACCCTAAATGTCTGGGATTCAATAAGAAAAACATCACTCATCATTCAAAGGACCAGGAAAATCTTGAATGGGAAAGACAATCACGAGACATCAGCACCCCTAGAGCACAAAGACGTTAGCTTATCTGGCAAAGAGTGTAACATAGTCATTATAAACGTGTTTCCATGAACAATCATGAATATGTTTGGAAAAAGTTAAAAAATAGAAGGTCTCAGCAAAGAAATCAAAGATGTAGGGAATGGTTAGAACAGAAAAATATATCTAAAAAAAAAACCCTCAACAGTAGAATAGAGGGATAGACAAAAAATTAGTGAAACTTTAAGATAAAATGATAGAAATGGCCCAATCTGAACAACAGAAAGAAAATAGAATGAAAAAAAAAGTGAGCAGAACCTCAGGGATCTGTGAGACTAACATAAACGGCCTAATATTTGCGTCAAAAGAGTCCCAGAAGGAGAGGAGAAAGAGAGTGAAGCTGGGGAAGCATTTGAGGAAATAACGGCTAAATTTCCCAAATTTGACAAAAGGCAAACCTACAGATTTAAGAGACTGAGCATATCTTGAACAGGATAACCCCAAAGAGACCCACACCAAAATACATCCTAATACAACTTCTGAACACTAAACAAAGAAAAAATCTTGAAATCAGTGAGAGAGATATGACATTTTCCTATAGGGAAAAAAACGATATGAATGACAACACGTATCTCATCAGAAACCGTCTCCATGGCCAGAAGGAAGTAATAGAGTATTTTTTAAGTGCTGAAAGACAAGAACTCTTAATCCAGAATTCTATATCCAGAAAGAATATCTCCGTAGAATGAAGTTGAAATAAGATATTCTAAGGTGAAAGACCACTAAGGAAATTTGTTACCAGCAGAAGAAATTCTCTAAAGGAATTCCTCTAAACAGAAAGTAAAAGACAAAAATAAATAAAGGAGTCTTGGAAAATTAAAAAGGAAGAAAAAATAATGGAAAAAATAAAAATATGTCTAAATATGATAAGACTTTCCTTTTTCTCCTGAGATTACTAGATTATGTTTGGTTGTTGAAACAGAAATTGTAACACTGCCTGATGTGGTTATCGAGGATGTCACAGCAGGAAATAGTTAAAAGTATTGTTTTATCGATAAGAGAGGGCAAAGGAAGTAAAGGTGGCGGTGTGTTACCATGAAGGGGAAACAGAAGGGAGGTCATGGTGGTGATGGAATAGTTCTGTATCTTGATTGCAGCGGTCTTACAGGGATCTACACATGTGATAACACAGCACACACATTGTCGGAACACTGTACACATGCATTGCCCTGCTGCTACTTTCCTGGTTTTGATGTAGTTTGATATAATTATGTAAGGTGTAACTATGGGGGAAATCTGGCGGAAGGGTACAGGAGACCTTTTCAGACCTTAATGTTTTGATAGATAATTAATAATTATAGATTGTGAATCTGCAATTATTTCAAAAATTTTAAAAGTTCAAAAAATGAAATGGATAGTGAATGAATACACGCATTTCAGTGCATTCATATAATGAACTGCTACTTAGCAACCTGGATGAATCTCAAATACATGATGCTAAGTGAAAGAAAGCATACACAAAAGTTTATGCACCCTCTGGTTCTGTTTACGTAATGATCTGGAAAGAGCAAAATTATAGGGAAAGAATCATATCAGTGGATCACGGGGGTTGGTATTGGCTACTCGAGGGACATTTTAAGGTGATGGAAATGTTCTGTATCTGGAGAGTGGTGGTGATTGCACAGCTGTATAGATTCTTCAAAACTTATAAAACAGCAGGTAAATTCTACCTCCATAAACTCTGTTTAATAAAAACAAAAAAGAAGCATCATACACTACTTAACTGTACCCATAATAATTAAATGTTTATGTTGTTTTTCATTTTTTACTATGCAAAACAGTGTGGTTACAAATACCTGTGAGCAAATAACTTTCATTTCTCCGGGGACCTATATTATTTCTGTAGACCGTATTCCCAGAAGTTATATTGCGAGAGTAGATAGAGAGGAGTCAAGGGATAAATGTTATGAACACTTTTACAGCTTTTGAGAAATAATTGCAAAATTACTTCCCAGAAGTGTGCTTTCTTTTAACCGGTTTATAATGCCACTAAGAGGGTATGAAAACACCCTTGCCCTCGTGGGTAGCAGGAGTGCGGCTGCTCTGGTTGGTTGCTTCCACTTGGTTCAGATACCTCTTCCTGATAATCGAAGGGCTTATATTTGCTTGAGGCTTTATAATTACGTCATATAGGATTAGCTGGGTAGAACAGAAGCCGCACTATTTACAGCTCACTAAACACCTCTGAAACATTCACACTCATGTATGACAAGCTATAAATGCTATTTGTTTATAACTAGCGTGTGTGGTTATGGTAATTGCCACCAATTTTCTTCACCAGAACTTTGGTGACATTCGTAGACAGGAGAATTAGGGAGGTTATCTCTGCTGGTTCTGGGGTGGCCCCCTCTTAATAATCTTTATTCTCTCTTCTCTACCTCTGTTATTCTCTGTTGAATGTCCCATTCAATTGCATATACCTTTCTATTCCACATTTTAATAATGCCTTGATTTTGCTTTGGGTTTGAGGTACTGGATTAATTGTCACTCTGTCACAAATGGGATGCAATCTTTCCTAAACTGCTGAAAATACACATTTTAGGATCTAACATCTTCATCTAGTCTTATTCTACAGTTGCAGTGACAATTTTTTCTATTTGCTGTTGTTGGGTACGTGCAACACTTTACCCCAAGGAGAGGTGGTTTTTCCTAATACTTTTATTGCAAAATATATCTGCTGCAGTAGTTGCATTTTAAAGTGCCAATCTCCGCACTGCAGTGATGGGCCATGTTTTATAGCCTCTCCTGGCTCTTGCCTGAATATTGAACAATTTATGGTTGGGCATTACCCTAAAAGATAATCCCTACTTAATGAGAAATCTTCTGCTCTTTTTTCATTCCTCCTCTGCTCTAATATATGGGTACATTTTCATTTACTTTACCCCATTTAATTTTCAGATCACTCTTGGAAAGAGATGTTACCACTCCCATTTTGCATGTACATGATATGATGACAAAGCCCTTCTACACCGGCAGTACAGCCGGAAGTTGTCCCCTAAACAAGGTGCGATCCAGCTCTATGGAGAGTCAGCCAGGTGGTCTCCACCTGAGCTCAGGGGAGATCTCTGCTGCTGTTCTGCTCTGGCCTTGCCTCTTTCCCATGCTGGATTTGAACTTATTCCTTCCTTTTTCCACTGGAACATCTGTGAAGTACTAGCTCCATTCCAGGCTTTCAGGTCCTTTAGTGAACGAAATAGATTTCTGCTCTCATGGTTTTACATTCTAGTGCAGAGAGACAAAGATAGACCCTAACTCATAAGCATTAAAAATTAGTAAATGAGGGAATTCCCAGGCAGTCCAGTGGTTAGGACTCTGTGCTTTCACTGCCGTTGCCTGGGTTCCATCCCTGGTCGTGGAACTAAGATCCCACATGCCCTGTGGTGTGCCCCCCCAAAAAAATTAGTAAATGATATTGTATGTGAGAGGTGGGAGGCTGTAGGAAAAATGAAAGTAGAGGCGCATAGAGGCCATTAGGGGTGTTGGAGCTTTTGGTGCCTGCAATTTAAATGCGCTGGTAAAGATAAGCCTCGTGGAGAGAGTGATGGGCGAGCAAAGTCTTGATGTCTGTGCAGAGAGCATTCCGGGCACAGGGGTCAGCTGGTGGTGAGGACCTCAGGTGGAATATGGGTTGTTTGTGGCTGAGTGATGAGCTGCAAAGAGGTAACAGAGGCCGAATCCCAAGGGGCTCTGGAGGCCACTGGGGAATGTAAATCCAGTGCCATTTCCCAAGCCGGAACCAGCAAGTCAGTTTTCACCAGCAGCTTCATTCAATATACTTTATAAGAATACCATCACTTAACCAGTCAGTGTGGATTCCACTGGCCAAATCTTGCCGTACAAATGTGCTAGAAACATTCAGTCTTGTTTCTAACAAGACTTGGCGTGATTTTGAAACTGTTCAATCAACCCAGTGAATGTGAATTAAACATTTATAGTTGTATTAAATATTCGAAAGATAGGAACCAAAACAGTCTATCAAGTAATTGTACATATTTGTGCATTTACAAAATGCCTATTCATGAGAGCTATGTAAATATATATTTAGTCATTTCCTCTTCCATGTGAAGAGCCACGGCTGAACTACAGATGGTAACTTTCTTGCATATCGTTACGAGAATTGCACCGTAAACCATTTTGAAATTGATCTTAGGAAAAGGTCATTGTCTCTTTGGCCATTCCATGAGTTCAGTGTTCTTAGAACTGGGGAGAAGAAAGTTCTAGAACATGCCTGTCCTTGTGGCAGGCATCTGAGAAGGAAGTGGCAGTTATCCTGCAGCTAAGTACCCTCCCGCACCATCTTGTTCCCCACGGAAGTCGCTCTCACACTATTTTCCACCGAGAGTCACAAGAGGGAGCATGTGTGTGTGCGGGACACACCTGGGGTTAAGTGAAGCTCTGCTAGCCCAGCCGTAGCCCCACCATCTTTCTCCCACTCAAAAATGCATGCTGGAATGCTAGGGAGTGAGAGTAATGATATTTGGGGGTTAATATTTAATTCATTCTAATTTATTCAAAAATGTGTCCAACTTCAGAATGGCATCTATTCATAGTAACATGACTGGCACCCCTCACAACTGCTTGTGACAACACTTGTGGGTCCTTCTGCCACATCTGAGGACTCTCTGGATAAGGAGATTGCTGAGAGTATACATGTTCTAATTTTGTCTTTGTGTGAAGATCTGATGTGAAAATCTTTCTGAATATCAGAACTTTCCAAAGGCAGCTCCATTTCCTAAGGTCCTGATGTGCTCCCTCGCACCTGCCAACCCATTCCCTCAGCAAAGATTCTGTGAGACCCAATGTTTGCCAGGCATGGGCACTTTCTTTCAGAAACGAAGTATTTTCCCATATGCTCCATTGTTCCTCAAGTATTCTGAGGAGTTGGAGGAGAGGAAAGATAGAGGTAGAATGAGAGAGAGAGTCAGAGAGAGAGAGATTGATTAAGAGCTATAGCTGGTCTCCATATCCCCATATGGAGTTCCATGTCCCCAAACTCTGACTAGATGATCCCATTGCTCTGCATTCTGGAAAGGAACAGGCAGAAATGACACACTCATATACAGACCCTGGCTGTCACCAGATGGGGCTTTAGTGGGACTGATGTTTGGGTAAGGCTTGAGAGCTCAGGATGACTCTGGATGCAGACTGGACGTGAGCCATTGGCTCTTGGAGCCTCTCTTTTGAAGACGAAGAGACTTTGATTCTGTAATAAGTTATCAGTAAGAAACAACCACTGGATCGGGCAGGCCATGGAGTAATGCAGCTTGAGTTAGCCTCTCTGGATTTTCCCATCTCACTCAGGGTAAAAGCCAAAGTCCTCACTATGACTTACAAGGCCTTTTGTGATCTGTCCCCCAGACCTCTCGCTTCGTCTCGCAGTAGTCCTCTTCTACTCATTTGTCCCCTACTCCATGAGCCTCCTTGCTGCTCTCTGAACCACCTCAGGCCATTTGCATCTGCTGTTTCCTCTGCCCAGTGTGTTCTGCCTGTCATTTGTGGGGCTACTTCCCTTCCATCCTTCAAGTCTTTATTAAAACGTGAAATTGTCAGTGGGTTTCTCCCGTGACCAATCTATTTAAGACTTCACCTGCCTTCCCAGGCTTTCATTTCCCATCTCGATCTTCTAAGCACTTACTGCTTTCTAACACACTGGAGTTATTTATCTTGTCTGCAGTCTGGCTCCCCACTGCAATCTACGTTCCACAAGGGCAGGGATTTTTGTCTATGGTTTTCATTGTTATATCCCCAGCATCCTGAACAGTGCCGGCCACATGGTAGGATTCAATATTTACTGAATGAATCAATGGCATCATGCTTCAAAGCAAGAAGACTTCAGAGGGAAGCAATGCACAGACAAGAGACCATGTATTGAGACAGAGAGAGACAGAGAGAGAGGGGAGATGCTGATGATTTTCTGAAGCTTTCCAGTTCCCACTTCCCATCTCTAATGAACATCCTGTCCATGGCGTATCCTTGTAAAATCCCCCTTTCCTTAAGTGATCTTAAGTGCGTATGTCTTTAATGCTACTCAAAAAATCTCTAAGCAAAAAACATAGAGTCAAACGAGGAAGCTCTAACTGTTTTCTCAGCATGCAGGGTGCCTTGGAGGATGGGGTTCCCGTGCAGTGAACAGTTTTGTGAATTCCCTTCCCTGCTTCCTCTCCCAGATAACTAGGTCACAGACAACTGGTGTTTCCCCATGTGGCCAAAGGGAGCGGGCACAGAAGTCCCCGCCTCCTCTCCCTTTGCTTTTCAAGCACTGCTGAACTCCTCCTAATGATTTCATCCGCTTGGAGGTCTGCTGGCTTTTCCCCTCTCCTAGAAGGTGACGGTGCTGGGGGCTGAAGCAGGCTCTGACTACCGACTTGAAACATGCTTTGATGAATTAGTTCAACGCGGCCAGCCATTTACTTTAAATTTTACCCTTGATTCTTTCTCTAGCAAACAATTAAGGAGCAGCAGTGGCTTCCTGCAGCGGAGACCGATGCCTTCTGTCCTCTGCAGAAACAGCTTGGCATCTTTCTAAATGATGAATGGCATGGACCAGGAGTGCCAGTTTTCCTCAGCTTTCAAGCATCCGAATAAGTAAATATATAACTGCATCCAATACAGTACTATGAATTCACATCACAAATGGTGAAACCAGTTGAGGTTACAGGCAAGTCCTGTGACTCCACTTGGGGGCTGGGAGATGCATCCTTGAACTTGGCAATACAGCAAGCCAAAGGGCAATGAGAAGCCACAAGAATAACTGGGCCCACTGACAAGGCACCACTGCCTCTTCCTCCCTGGGTGAGTCGCCCAGTCCAACCTCAAAAGCTCCTGAGTAAGAGGAAAATGTCTCTTTAACAGTATTAAGGGACAATTTATTATGTGTATCCTTCCAGGGAAGCACAATGTCAGTGCAGGCCCATTGCATTTGCATTATTCCCAGACAACAGCAGCAGCAGAAAGGGACACTGATTTATTTCAGAGCCAGCACAGGTGAATTTAATGTCTGTGGGGACCGAGCCAGGAAGACTTAACCCACTCTGGGCTCCTGAGTGCTTGAGGGACATCTGCAGGTTTTGGGAGTGGTCCTACCTGCTTCTTTGGTTAAATTCAGCCTCCCTGAGCCTATGCTTCTCAGTCTCTTGGTCAAAAACTGCTCTTGCAGGGTGGAGGGGATGGAAACATGTTTAGAAATAGAAGATCTGGTTTAATGCTCTGGTCCAGCTAATTTCTTTCTCAGCGACCTGGGCAAATAATTTAGTCCTTTTAAGGCTCAATTATTTCTCTTGTAAATGGGTTTAAGGATGCTATCGTGCAGGGTGGAAGTGAGGGTCCAGTAAGCCAATGCATTAGACAGTGCTTTGTGGATTGTATAAGTGCCACTGTTTTGGGGGTGTCATCAGTTTGGGATTCCTAGCAGAGAGCTTCACCTCAGAAGAATCTTCCAAAGGAGGTAATCACAGTTACGCTTTGAACCCCGGCACTAGAGAATCAGATGAGGAAGGTCATGGCACAAAGTGTCTGGCGACTGCTCCTCCAAGCTTCTTATTTGGCACACGGAGAAAGCAGGCATCGGGGAGGAAGTAGACTGAGCACCACAGGAGATGAGATGCATCTTATTATCTTTGCTCTCTGTTCCTTATCAGTAGGCTTCTGCATGCCCCATACACAGTAAATGCTCAATGTTGGTGGAAGTGACAGAATTCACTCACTGTCAAACGCAACCAGTGTTGCTGTAGACAGTGGTATGCTGGAGTTTTTCTCTTTGATCCACACTCCAAGCGTCTCTTATTTAAATATCACACCTTGCAGGGAACGAATTTACTGGTCACCTAGGTGGTTTTGTTTTTTTGTTTTTGTTTTTGTTTTTGTTTTTGTTTTTGTTTTGCGGTACGCGGGCCTCTCACTGCTGTGGCCCCTCCCGTTGCGGAGCACAGGCTCCGGACGCGCAAGCTCAGTGGCCATGGCTCACGGGCCCAGCCGCTCCGCGGCATGTGGGATCCTCCCGGACCGGGGCACGAACCCACGTCCCCTGCATCGGCAGGCGGACTCTCAACCACTGCGCCACCAGGGAAGCCCCACCTAGGTGGTTTTGAAAAGAAACATGGTGCATCTAAGCCAGAAACATCCTGGTAAAGCCTCCGGTGTTAACTTCTGACGGCAATTCCTTGAAGTCTTGAAGAGCATTTCATTCTTACCAGACCCTCTTTCAATAACACTTTTAACATATACAGTTGGACAATTTTACAAAACGTCATCTAACGCATCTTATTGAATTCTCCAAACAACCTGGTGAAATAGGTGCTATTATTCCCCTTTCTCAGACGACAGCATTGAGGCTCTCAGAGTGGGAGCGCACTGCTCTGTGAGGCACAGGCACTGCCAAAACTTGAACCCAGAACTCTCGAGTGCATTCCATTAATACTACCTCGTAAAGTATCAAATAGATACCCTCTGTTTCCGTTCCTCCTTCCCTCCTTTTCTTCTCTCCCTCCCTCCCTTGTTTCCCACAAACTCTTATCAGCATGGTGTTAGGTGCCATGCTGGGCACTGATGCAGGTGAAAAATTAACAGAGGGTCTCTTTTATAAGAGTTGGCATCTACCGAAGAAGAAGATGTACAGGTGAAAAGTGCAGGTGATCTTTGTTAAGCACTAATACTGACTGAGTACAGCCCGAAAGGGTTAACTGACAAGCACCTAACCTCCTGGAAGATAGGAGAGAGAAAGAAATCCCTGTGCAGGGCATTGCTGCTGCCTGGACAAAACATGGTCCTGGAAAAAACATTCACTGGAATCCCAGATCCCCCCCTTCACAATTTCTAGTCTTTCAAAGTCTATGCCTTCACTTTTCCCTGCTCTCTTTGGTGTGATGAATGAAAGATGGGTGTGACGCATCCAAACGGAATCTGCAAATCACTGATCCTTTAAAACCTACTTTTGTAAATACCAATAAAACAAGTCTCGACACTCTGTCCTCAGTTCAGGGAATTCATTCAACCAGGAGACCTGGAGGAGGGAAGCTACTCCCTAAGAACTATCCTCTTTTCAGAGCTCTCACCTGAAACTGAAACTTGCCTCCCCACTCTTCCCCTTTTCCTGCCTTGCTTTGATTCTGAGTCAATTAGTCTGTAATCCCTTCTGTTTTCCCTCTTTAGTCTGCCTTCATTTTGTCTAAATGCAGAATTGGTATGTTTGCCAAGTGAATGATTCCACCCCAAAGTGTCGAAGTCTGGAAGAAATACCTCATAGGCACTCAATAAATACTTGTTCAGTGAATGAATGAATGAACGAACATGGCCAGGTTCAAATACTGGCTCTATTATTTACCGCTTGCTTGACTTTGAGAAAGGTATTTAACCTGTTTGTGCCTCCGTTGCTTGTCTTTCCAAATTGTGCGTGGGAGATTACAGAAATGCGTATATTTACGTACTATGCAAGTATCTGTGATCCATTCTTATACTCAGAACTTGTAGCCACGATGATTATCTTTATCACTGTCAAAGAGACCTGTATGTGACCTGGGAGGAATGTTCCTGAAGGGTGAGGAGGGTTTCTGTTAGCTGTGAGGAGTATAGGATTTCAAGGAGCAGAGGAAAGGGTTCAGGGGAAGACATTTCAGCCAGTAATACTAGAGTAAGAGAGTAAGGTCTGGAATCATCTGAAGGTAAGAAAAATGAGGTGAAAGGTGGGAACTCAGGCAAAGCTGTAGAAAGAGGTGAGGGAATGTAAGAAAAGTAGGTGATCAAATGGGTGCCTACAATTAAGTTGTTAATGATTATATATTGGATGGTTAGTATGTGTCGCTGATACAGAAATATGGCACAGACTGTCGCCAAGAAGGGAGGCTGGCCCCCGATGCCATGTGGGGTGATAAGGTGACAGCAGAGGGGTATTTGACGTGGAAGCACAGGGGAACGATTGTGGCACTATCCCTAGAGATCCAGGAGTGGCTCCTAGTGAAGGTATTGGCTCTTCGAGGATTCCTTCCTTCTCTCTTGCTCCCTCCCTCACTCAGCATATATTCCTGGACACCTGTTTACTTGCTAGATACAGAGTTGGTCCCTGGGGACACAGCCAGAACAAGACAGCCACAGTCATGGAGCTTTCTGTTCAGTAGATCTCCCGGTATTGATGGAGAGGATGCCATTCCGGGCAGAGAGAATGGCATGGATAAAAGCATGGTGAACTTAAACTAGGCATGGGCTTACCACCAGCAGCCCCCTGGGAATTGTGCATAGCCCAAGTGTCACTGGCAGTTGAAGCTGTACAACATGCCAAGCAAAGGATACAGATGGAAGATGGTAGGCAGGGGAGACTCACAATTTAGAATGAGGCCTCCGGTGGCAGATGGGTTGAAGAGATGTGAGATAGCTCTCATAGAGAAATCATGATGGGGGAGAGTGCAGGGCCTGTGTGGGGAGGCGAGGAGCACGGCAGAGTCAGATGGCACGATGAAGGATGTTTCTGGGTGCAGAGCTCTCTTCACAGCCAGGGGTTAAGGAGAAAGCACCAGGAACTTACTGGAGGCTGCAGAAGGGCCTGAGTGTGAGAAGGAGGCACATTTTTGCTTCCCAATATTTGGGGTCAACACTGAGTAGCAGGACTGATGGTCCACTTCTTCGAGGTGCCGGCCCTAGCGCTTCCCCTCCACGGGCGCTCACCCTGGCCCTCTGGGAATGAGGTGTGGGTTTCTCGGTGTCAGTTCCATTCTTTTGCAGTGAGGTAACTTTAGAATATCTGAGGAAGAGTCAATTGGTCTACCCAGGGCTGAATTTGAGATGGAAAATGACTTTGGGTGGAAAAAGGTAAGGATAAAGGGCTCATCCTTCAAAATTCCGTGCATAACAATAGACACTTCTTGACCACTTTTGTGAAATCTCTTCTATCCGGTTCTTGTCTTCCTGTGCCAGGGAAGAAGCATGAGGGATAGTCAATGCGAAGAATTCTGCAAAGTTTCTGCCCTTCACTTGAATTTCTTTCCCGCTCAGATTCTCTTTTGGGGCCCCCAGACCCCATTCTGAAGAACACAGACAGAAATTCCCCAAGGATTTCTTTCTCTCAAACTCTCCCTCTCTCCCATAGCTCCTCTTACATATCTCCCCAATTGTAATGCCATCATTATTATTTTATTTTACTTGGAGGAGGCACTGTAACTCTTTTTAAAAGTAGCTTCATCATCTAAAACAGGGTCTGGCATGCGTCTGAATAAATGAATGTTTACTGAATACGCTTAATTATTAGTAGCAGTTTATATGTGTTTGTCATCCTGTGGTACCTGCCTTTGTGAAGGATACTAATGGAGGCCAGGGGAAGAGAGAGTTTTAGGCAAGGCCAGTCTCTCCTGCTCACTGCTCATGCCATTGCCCACCCCGTGTGCTTGAAATGAAGAATTTGTTTCAGAAAACCTCCATTTGTTGTCCTGTGGTGGCTCGTAAATTCCAGTTGGCAGAAGCAGCTGGGATAGCTGCCTAAGAATCTCTAGGGGTTCTGATTCAGTAGTTTCGGGGGGCGCCTCTAGACTAAAAAAATATTTATCTCTCTATTTCTATCTATTAATCTATTGATCTATCGATTGATCAATTGAGACATTGAGAAAGGAGCCCTAGAACTGGGGTATGGAGACTTGGGTCGGAATCATAGAGACTCTGCCACCGGTTAGTAACTGGGATAGTAACTTTCTTTAAGCCTCAGCGGACCCGTCTGTAAAATGACAACAATAATCTACCTCCTGGGGCTACCCGGGGATACAATTAAATAATATTTGTAAACATGAGAGACATATAGTCGGTTCTCAATAAATGTTAGTTAAATATGAATATACATGATGGTAGAAAATGCAGGGAGACTGAGGTTTTGGGGCCAGTTTATAACCAGGAAGAAAAAAAAAAAAAGGATTTGGATGTAGATAGAATGTGATGATTCATTCGCTGTGTTTTCAATTGCTCTGGCTATGGCAATGTAGAAAGAGGCCCCAGCCAGTGGATCTGTTTCCCAGGGGCATGAGGAAATCCTTTTTCGGCAGCTCTTGGTCCAACCCAGGATGTAATAGGATTAACAACCAGAGAAGTCAAGAGCAGATAAATCTATCAATCACGGTGTGGAAAAAAGTTCTTTGCTTGAGCAGGAGGGAGATGGCTCCTGTACGGGCTGCCAAAGGGCGTGTCCACGATGTGCAGTGGCGGGAGGGGCAGATGGCAGACTGGGCTGCCTTGCAGAGGAACAATTAGTCAGACACCTGGGTCCAGGGAACAGACCTCCCATGCCTGTGTCTTTACATTGAGCTGCAAGGCTAGCTGGAATCGTGTCCTTTGCAAGAAACAAATATTCTACAAGCTTATGGCAAAATTGACGTGAACCTATCAGTGAAAAACATTTGTTGTGTCCTTATAGTGTGCAAATATGAAAGGAACCCAGAACTTATTAACCTGGGCTGGGTATCCGCTCTTTTCCTTCCCTTGGTCCCCTGTGGTGATTTGGGGCATGTCTCTTACCTCAATGGATATAAATCATTTGAGTTTGTCTTCTCCACGATACCATGCTTTGCTTTTATTTCTCCAGTGCTTAGCACGTAATAGGTACTGAGGACATTCAATCAAAGCAGCCTCGAAGGAAATGAACTGTGACTATGGACCAGGCATTTTAAATTGGGCTTATATCCTGTGATATAGTTTGGTGTGCTAAGAGTTATTCATCTCAAAGTCTCAACAGTTCTGAGAAATTGGTGAAAAAAAGGCAAGGGACTTAATTGTTGAATTATAGGGAAATATATAGCAATCTTAAAATGGACCTCAATATGTTATAGAGTAGGATGACAAATTTGCATGAATTTTGAGGTAAAACACATGACGTCAAAGTCCTCCTCTTTCTCCTGTGACTGCCCTGAATTGCTGGATGTGTCGTGTTTCTAGGCTTATGTTGGCAATCATGGGCGCCCAGCTATGTGAAGGCAAGGACTATATTTTTGCTTCTTGATGAATCACTAGCATCAAATCCAGTGCCTGGCACATAGGAAACACTCAGGACAAAGTTGCTGAATAAATGAAAGAGTGTTTTCTGAATTATTTTTCATGTGCTTCTCTTCTCTCTTTAAGTAGAGTGTAAGCTTCTGTAGTGGTTCCCAGTGCCTGGCACATAATACGTTCTAGCTACATGTTCATCCCATGCTTCATTGTATATCCCCTGTGTCTAGAACAGTGCTCTGTAAATATCAGATACTGTGTGGATTTTCATAAATTATGCCCGCTTTGAGGTCATGGAAAACTGTGATGAAATCATGCCTCTGCAACTTACCACTTTGAGCAACTTCTTACTTAATCTTCCTTCAACCTCAGTTTCCCTGTCTGCAGAATGAAAACAACAATTCTTATTTCACAGGATGGATGCCAAGTATCAATGCTACTTTATACGTAAGATACTTGACACATAGCAAGTCTGCAACAAACGTTAGTCCTGCTGCTTCTGTCTCATTTCTAAATAATTGTTTATGTGCATTAGGATGGGATTTGAAAAGGCTAAGCTTTGGCGTTAGTTTTAAGATCTGGCTCTTGTTTTGCAGAATGAGGTTCTTACCTTGCCTAGTTCTGAGAAAATCCCTTACTGCCTTTGAGGTTTAGTTTTTCTAAAATTCAGCAAAATGGGTACGATGTTTGCAAACATTCTCTGCTGGTGTTCTGGGAAGAAGAATGAGATAATGTCTGGAAGAAGCCTTGAGCTTCAGAGATGAAAGGTGCTGTATAGATTCAAAGCATAGAAGCTCAATGTTATTACTCTTCAGTGGCTTGTTGGATTCTTTTAGAGCAGGAGGTCGCCTGACCCACAGACAGAGTCGTTAGCTCTCGCCTTCCTAAAAGCCCTTTGAAATGATTTGAAGGCACCTTTGAGTGTGGTGTTGCTTTGCTTTCTCGTGCTTCCTGTCCCTCCTCTACTTCAGTTGCTTGCTCTGAGGTTGAAAGTAATTGCTTTTGGGGTGGGAGGAAGAGTGAAGCAATCCCAGGGATAATTGCCTGATGGTGAGAAGATCTGGGTTCAAGTCTTGACTCTGATTCTCATTAGCATTGGTCACAGCAATGACTGTCTCTGGGTCTGATCTGAAAACAAGGAGGTTGGACTAGATAACCCCCAAATTCCTAAGCAGCCTTAAGAATGTGAACCAGATGCCTGCCAAGAGCATATTAGGTGTGGAAGAAGAACTAATAATCGTGGCAGATCAGAAACAGGAGAGGATCTCTTCACTAGGAAGGAAGTCATTGGTGAAGACTGGAGAAATTAGAGGGTGGGAAAGGCCATGAGCAATCAGCATTCAGGGTCTTGAAATCCAGGGAGAGGAATTGAGAACTGATGCCACATATAGGTTTTTGTTCTTCTGAAAGGCAATGTGGTGACTCAAAAAGAGCAGCACCATGGCTTTGGAGACAGGCTGACCTGAGTTTAAATCATGGCTTTACCGCTAATTAGTTATGTCTTTGGGCATGTTATTTCACCTTCAGAATCTCAATTTTTATTTTTTGTAAAATGGCAATAAAGATACCTGCCTTATGGAGCTGTTATGAGAATTAGGTGATGAAACACATACCAGTACAGTGGATCTTCATTATTCATGGATTCCGTTTTTTGTGAACTTGCCTACTCACTAAAATTGACTTGTAACTCCCAGGTCAATACCGGCTGTGCTTTCACGGTCATTTGTGGACAGGCAGAGTGTTGAAAACTTTGAGTCACCTGACTGAGGTTAAACGAGAAGACCCTCTGCCTTCTTGTTTTAACTCTTACATTATGAACAAGTGTCCCTTTGGCAGTCTATTGAGTGCCACGGTTTTTGCATTTTTATGCTTGCTGGTGATTTTGCTGTATAAAAACGCACAGGGCGGAAATGCTGTCTAGTGTTCCTAAGTGCAAGAAGGCTGTAAGGTGCCTTATGGAGAAAACACACGTTAGATAAACTTCATTCAGGCATGAGTTACCCTGCAGTTATCTGTGAATTCGCTGTTAATGAGTCAACAACATATATTGAATAAGGTGTCTTTAAACAGAAACAAACATAAAACAAGCTTATATATTACTTTGTTGATGAAAATGTCTTGACCGGAAGCTCGAAGGAACCTAACCTTGTATTTACCCTGAGAGCAATGGTCTAGTATTTGCTAATTCAGTGTTCATAGCAACTTTATAGAACACAACTACTGTGAATGACGAGGATTGACTGTATCTGAAATATAATTCCTTTATCAGGCAGGCTTCGACAGGTTATGCTACAGTAACAAACAACTCCTAAATTTCAGTGGCTTAACATCTAAAAGCTTTATTTCTTATTCATGCAATATGTCAACTGCAGGTCAGCTGTAGCTTTGCCTCAGGTGCCTTCTCACTATGGGGTCAAGTCTGATGTGCTATCCAGAACATGCCGGTTCCCTGTCAGAGATAGATCTAAACTAGGCAGTTATTTTATGGCTTCTGCTCAGACATGCACACAAAATTATGCTCACTCACATTCTATTGGTCAAAGCAAGACATGTGACCAATCCATTATTCTCCCAGGGAGGCAACGTAAGAACACGTCAGTGGGTGGGGGTGGATAATCCTCTTATGTATACAAAGGAAAGAGAGACTAAATACTCAGGGAAAAATACAAATGCAATTTACCACAGTTCCCTTTTCTTGGCTCTCTTAGCTCTTCCCTATTGCCTTATGATTAGGCAAAGGAGATGATGAACATTTGTCTACAGAGAGAATGTTTGTACCAGTTTTTCAGAGGGAGAAAATTTTTATACATCGAGCTAATGGATAAGACCATTAGGTAAGGCTAGTGTGTATGCACATGTGTGTTTCTTTGGGTGTGTGTTTGGAGAGTATATCAACACAATTAGTAAAAAGCATTTTATCAGACAAATAAACTTTAAATAAACTCTCTGAAGGGACCCTTCAAGACTTTTGTTCCAATACCCTTGTTTTACAGATGAGGAAGTTAAAGCCTAGGAAACTGGAGTATACAAAGTACGTATGTATTTGATTGTGTTTGGTGCCAGAGCCAAGACAAGAAACTGGATCTCAGTTGACAAGCCCATACTGATCTTTCATTGTAGTCAAAGGATTGTAGTCACTGCTGAGGTGATAGAGAGATGATTGCCTAGATTCTTTGACTGAAACTGTGATGCTTCCATTTAGTGGGTAAGGAGAGGATTTGGTAGATGAAGTTGGGAGGAAGAGAGATGAATCATGATATAGCAAAAGAATAATTGGCTGTGAATTTAGACAGACTCTACTAAGATATTGCTGTGAGATCTTAGGCAGATCATGTATCCTCCTAGAGCCCCAGTTTCCTCACCTATAAAATGGTGCTGCTATACATTATCGGGTTACCATTGGAGATTAGAGAAAATGCAAGGAAAGTATCAGGTGCATATGAGGCATAAGATAAGTGGTTGCCATTGCTTTGTGTATAATTGTGATTTTAGACCCTGTTGCTTGGGTGATTGGATTGTTCCTGTGAAACTAACTGCTCAGATCCACAGCCTCTGTGATTATCCTAGTTCTGCAGGGACTATGGCCAGAGTTCTACTCCCATTCTCTCTTCTAGCAAAAGGTGAGCAGGTGAGCAGAAGATGAGCTGGAGATTGATATGTCAGCCCTCCCCCAAAGTAGCAAAGACAAATGAAAGTGGTGCATCTTCCATGGGTTGGCTCTCCTCCTTTCCTGTGGTAGGGCAGATTCTCAGCAAGCTGGGGGTTATAAGCCACTTGAACTAAACTTCAAGGTAGTTCAAAGACAGTCTGGCTTTAAAATCTTTATGGAGGTTTTCTTTTTCCACTCACTCTTTCATTGTCTTTCCCTCCCTTCTTACTAAATTTGGTATGAAAGGTTGCATAGGTGGTTTACAATTCCTACTTCTTGTGCTTGCAAAATAGAGACATAAACACGTAGGTTGTATTTAGGGAAGATTCCTGGCTGGATGGAGCTGTGGGCTACTTTATAGAGCTGAGAACAAGGTTTCTTCTTTTGCTGTTGATGAAGTTATTAAATCTCTGCAGTGGTTCTTTCCCCCCCCATGCAATGCACAATAGGATGTTTTACTGTGTTCGCAGTCAAGGTGATTCTCACCTCAAAATAAAATGATTGGGTGAGCCTGTGAATGAGATCTCAGTAAATGCAAGAATATCCCTTTTGGATCACATATTGACCATGAATATTTTTCTGTTCACTATTATCAGACAGTGAAAATAGATAACAGAATCATTTTAGTGGAGTTAGGGGAAAAAACCGAACTTACTAAACTATATTCAATAGTCTTCTGGCCCTCTGAGAGGCTAAAGTCACACTTGGAGGCTCTATGGACAATGGTCACTTCCAAACCATTATCATGGGAATGTACCAGCCGAGACCACATCACTGCCATTGAGTGCAGAGACTACAGCTCACATCCCGGGCTCAGAATGCCAGGAACCTCACTTCTGCTGCTCTTGAAAGTCAGCCATTTCTTGCGAAAAATGGTTTCCACCCAGCATCTGCTTTCTCATCTCTTGGTTCTCAGTGAAGCCCTTAGGGGCATGCGATTGGTGGGGCTGAGGTTGAACATTGCAAGGGAGGATGGGACAGATGTGGGACATTCTCAATCATGGGAAACTCCAAATGTTTACTATAGATTTTTAATGCTGGATAACACTGGGAAAAAAAAACCTAGGAAAGTAGAAATGCTGCTTGGATCTGCTATTAGACCTAGACTGTAGACCAGGGCTTCTTAACCTCAGCACTCTTGAAATTTGAGACCAGATAATTCTTTGTTGTTAAGAGCTGTTCTGTGCGCTATAGACTGTTTAGCCGCTTCCCTGACCTCTACCTAACAGCACCACTGCCCTGTTGTGATCCCCAAAATATCTCTGGGCTCTACCAAATGTCCCCTGGAGGGCAAAAACCATCAGCTGGTTAAGAACCACAGATGTAGACCATAAGATGTTTTGTGCACTGTGTGTATATAAGCATGTATGTGTGTATACTTTTTATGCTAAAAGTATCGGGAGGAAGTTGCTTAAACCAGGTATGAGGGGCTGTAGGGAATGGCACCGGGGGAGGGGGAGCTCTATTAAGTCTTCCTCTTGAATATAAACATCACGAGTGTAAGGATTTGTCTCTCTTGTTCACAGCTCAGTTCCCCGCGCCTAGTGCATAGTTATGCTCAATAAATATTTGTTGAATGAACAGAAAACAAAAAGAAATCCAAGATTTTTTTTTAAGACAGTCTCAATTTAGATATTCTTTCATTAAGCTAGGATTTTACTTCCAAAAGCATAGCCACTCTACCCTTAAGGTTTGTACTAGCTGAGGGGAGCAGCAATCAGATGGAAGAAGCCCAGGTATCAAAACATCCTGGATGTTATACACTCAGTACCCACGAGTGTAATAATGGGCACACCCTCACTCTTCTTGTTTCTCCATAAAATATGCATAACATGTGTCCTGATGCATCCTTTAGCTGAATTTTGGCAACCTTGTTCAAGGAGGATGCTTGGCAGCCCTAGTACAGTCAAGAGCCACAAGCTGCCTTTTAAGGTTTATATTCAGGCTGAATTGAAATTTCCTGAGGACCACTGGGGTCCCTTTACTAGTTGATTACATATGTATTGAGTCAAGTACTGAGGGTTCAGCCATGAGCAAGATAGACCAAATTGTCCTCATGGTTCTTACACGCAGATAGTAGATAAGTAAATGCATAAATAGGGTGATTTCAGATACCTGTGAAAAAGAGCACTGGAATAAATTTACAGGGGGTGAGGGGTGATGATGAGTGGGCATTGAGGAAGAAAGGCTGGGAGACACGGCCTCTCTGAGGAGACTCCCCAAGAGCAGTGACATCAAATTTGTAGCCCTCAACCTTGGCCTCTTCCTCCTTCTCTGAATTGTTGAGCGTAGGAAGAGGATGTGTGTGTGGAGGGTGAAGAGGACAGAGAAGCAGCAGCTGACATGCTCCTGTGGTGCCCCAGGAGTGGGTATCCCTACGGGTGCACATGTCTTTCTATTAAGAGTTTTCTGGAACTTGCCACAGTTGGTAAAATTTTGAGCCACACAGTGACCCTATGATGTTGATACCATAGTCAGTCCCATTGTACAGATAAGAAAATGGAGGCACAGAGTAGGTGAAAATTTTTCCCAAAGTCTCACAGGGACTAAGTGTCTGCCTGACTTACCCTCTTTAGCTGGCTTTATAATCTACCAGAAAATGGTTTTCTTGAGAACTTAGTCCACCTAAAGACTTGGATAGCTCTTGATGCACTATTTCAGGAAACTTCGGTGGTGAATCTCCAGGGGGAAGATGGCATCTTCTACCATTGTATTTGCTTCAGCACCTATCCTAGTTGTTGGTGCCTTCTGAGTGCCCAGGGCATTCATGGCCCTGATTGACAGGCCATCCTCTGTACACTGCCACACACGTTACACCACACGTATTTCCCATAATATGTTACCCATAATCAAGTGCAGCAGTGGAAGAGTTTGATGATGTCATTGTTCTGCTTGATAGTAAATGATTTTAGTGCTGTAGGCTGCAGATTGTATTTGTGGCCACATGGGATGATTTCAAAGTTAGAGAGGAACAATTTCACAGTGGTTGAGACACTCAAGAGCAGGGAACCACAAACTCTTTCTATAAGGGCCAAATGGTACATATTATAAGTTTTGAGGGCTAAGAGGCAACACTGAGAAGTTTTGGTAAATACTTACTTGGCTATTTAATATACATTCATTTAAAGATGTGAAAAATATTTTAAACTCATAAGCCACACAAAATCCAGAAGGCTGAATTTGCCTCATAGACCAATTTGTAGTTGGCTGACTCTGCTCTAGAGCCAGGTTACCTGAGCTCAATTCTAGCCCTGACGTTGGCTGGATGAATTAACTCAGTCAGGTTTCTTTGGTCTCACTGTGCCTCAGTTTCCTCATTTGCAAAATAAAGATAATCATGGCACTTACTTTACAGAATTACTGGGAGGGTTAGAAGAGTTAATACATGTAAAAAGCTGAGAAGAGTTCCGAGTCCTTCATATTCTATCCATTTGTTATTATGATTTCTTGATTGTTTGATAAAGTGTGTATCTCTAGACACACCAGTGCTTTGGAATCCTTGCTGGAACGCTGAGTGTGAGAATTGATGTAATAATGACACTGGATGGTTTCTTTTAAAAACTGTCTCTGACTTCAGAGAATGATACGCTAACACAGTTTCATCCCAAGAGTTTTTCCTTGTTTTTTATCTGTCTATGTACAAAAGGAAAAATACATTCAAGTATAGGTGGAGGAGCTTGGTGGGTAGGTTATTCCATGAGAAAATGACCTTTTCAGTCAGTTCCCCATCTCAGTCTCCTTCCCCTCCAATGTTTTGAGAGCTTTGGGGCAGAGACAGGAGAGATGTGGAGGGCAGACACTGTAAGTAGGAGTGGAAAGGGGGATAACCTTCTCTAGCACCTATTACTTCTTGCAGTTCTGCTAAGTGCTTTAAGTATGCAATCTTATTTCTCCATTACTGTGCATGGCTGCTGGGTGAGGTGGGCTCAGTTACCTCTATATTACTGATGGAGAAGCAGAGGAAAAAAGATAAAGTAACTTGAATAGGGTCATCCAGCCAGTAAAGGACAGAACTGAGATTCAAATCCAGACTTGCCTGACTCCAAAGCACCCAAGTCTATTCTTTCTCCAGGACATTCTGCTGCCTTCCTGGGCAGCAGCCACAGGAGTGTGCTCTGGGAAGGCAGCTATCTCTGAGTGTCTGACCTCCCAACTCCAACCACAGCCCTTTAATCAAATTAGAGCAGAGTCAAATCCTTCTGCTGCCTTGTGCTGTACAGAGGCCACTGAGATTTCCTCCCTGGGGAGGATGTGTTGTATTAGAGAAGCAAGTATGAGAAAAATTACAGCAGCCTGAAAATCCCCAGTCTTTGGGGAAGTGTTAGGCTAGGGCAAGAGGAACAGAACACTGGCAACAAATTGGTGAAGCCAGACTGAGAGGCTGGGATGGTCAGTGTGTTTTCTCTGCCTTCCCCAGTCCAGGGTCTCCTTGTAGCTGGGCTAGATGCTATGAAAATACAGACTGTCTAGTAAACACTGTTTCTTAAGTAACAAATTCTCTGTAAATACGGCATATACACAAAGTTCTGTGCAGAGGCCTCTTGATTATATGCAAAAATAGGTTTGCCATCAATACTTCTATTGCAATTTGCTGTTCTACCAATGCAATTTTTAAAACGTCTGTTATAAAACTGCCTATGGCAAAATGTCCTCCAGTGAATAAGACCAAAGCCATGATAAGAGGGATTCACTGGCTGTCTCTCGCCACATCTCCACCCTGTATACCCAGAGGACCCTCTCTCTCTGCTTCCTTTGCCTCCTTATCAAACTTCCTGCTACTAACACAAACATGGTAAAGCAATTATATTCCAAAAAAGATGTTAAAAAAGAAATAAACAACATCCTTCTAGCTTCAGTTGTGAGGGGACAGCTCTATGCTCATTGGAAGTTTGTTTTTTCCTAATAATATATTTTTTCTCACTATATACATAATGATACACAGTATAGGAAGTTTGAGGGGAAAAAATCAGGAAAAATATAATGAACAAAATATAAATTAATTCTAGCCCCATTGCAGAGAAATAACCATGGTTAGGGTTTTTCATGACTAGGCTGTCTGATGATCTGTTTCTTCTTCTATAGACCTAATATAATCCAGGGCTCCATGTGGTCCAGTCTCAATTCATGTCACACTCAAAGAATCACCATTCCAATTAGCTACAGATAAATGTTAGAGAAAATACAGGATTTACCTCTGGTTCTCAAATAGTGTTAAAACTGATTTCAACTCAAAAACCCACAGTGAAACTTCCTTAACCTTCATTTCTATTATTCTCCTATTTTTTCCATACCCCAATTCTACATAGTAACTTATAGATCCTCCCACATCCCTGTCTACTTCTCTTTGCAGCTGGTTTTTTATATAGTCTGATGCAGTTTCTCTGGCATCCTTTTTACTTTTCTCTTTTCTTTGCTCATTACCTGGAACCTCAACAAGAGAAGTACCTGCAAACTATATCCAGAAAGAATGAAATATATCTAACGTTTCCCTACATTTTCATCCCAGATTTTCTCTATCCTTTCTCCTGATGTTGTCTCACAAAAATGCCAGAAATCATGCCTGGGAAGAATGGGATTCCCTGCAGAGGGCAATGGAGGGAATAGTAGGACAGGAGATAGAAAGAGGGGGGAGGGTGAGAAGAGAGTAAGTAAAGACAAAATTTTACTTTACAAGGTACAAGCACATAAAAACAAGGCTCAGTTTATATGCTCTACTTTGAATACATTCATTTACCAAGGTGTCAGGAGCATTTCCCTTAAATCTTTGAGAATGACTTTTATTGGATATATAATATTCTATCATGTCAGTATAACAAACTGTACTTAAACAATTCTTTTTTGTTGGCCACTTTGACCAGATCCCATTTTTATATGAATATGAATACTGCATGATAAATAA